>NW_026893635.1:0-600000 GCF_032452875.1 Bos javanicus
ATCATGCACTGATCACGTGACTGATCATGCACTGATCACGTGACTGATCATGCACTGATCACGTAATTGATCATGCACTGATCACGTGGCTATCATGCACTGATCACGTGGCTGATCACACATGATCACGTGACTGATCATGCACTGATCACGTGGCTATCATGCACTGATCACGTGGCTATCATGCACTGCTCACGTGGCTGATCATGCAACGATCACGTAGCAACCATGTACTGTCACGTGACTGATCATGCACTGATCACGTAATTGATCATGCACTGATCACGTGGCTGATCATGCACTGATCACGTGGCTGATCACACACTGATCACGTGACTGATCATGCACTGATCACGTGGCTATCATGCACTGATCACGTGGCTATCATGCACTGATCACGTGGCTATCATGCACTGATCACGTGGCTGATCACACACTATCACATGACTGATCATGCACTGATCACGTGGCTGATCATGCACTGATCACGTGGCTATCATGCACTGATCACGTGGCTGATCATGCAATGATCACGTAGCTACCATGTACTGGTCACGTGACTGATCATGCACTGATCACGTAATTGATCATGCACTGATCACGTGGCTGATCATGCACTGATCACGTGGCTGATCACACATGATCACGTGACTGATCATGCACTGATCACGTGACTGATCATGCACTGATCACGTGGCTATCATGCACTGATCACGTGGATATCATGCACTGATCACGTGGCTGATCATGCACTGATCACGTGACTGATCATGCACTGATCACGTGGCTGATCATGCACTGATCACGTGACTGATCATGCACTGATCACGTGGCTATCATGCACTGATCACGTGACTGATCATGCACTGATCACGTGACTGATCATGCACTGATCACGTGGCTATCATGCACTGATCACGTGGCTGATCATGCACTGATCATGAAGCCATGTACTGGTCACGTGACTGATCATACACTGATCACGTGACTGATCATGCACTGATCACGTGGCTATCATGCACTGATCACGTGGCTGATCATGCACTGATCACGTGGTGATCATGCACTGATCACGTGGCTGATCACACCTGATCACGTGACTGATCATGCACTGATCACGTGGCTGATCATGCACTGATCACGTGACTGATCATGCACTGATCACGTGACTGATCATGCACTGATCACGTGGCTATCATGCACTGATCACGTGGCTGATCATGCATGATCACGTGCTATCATGCACTGATCACATGACTGATCATGCACTGATCACGTGACTGATCATGCACTGATCACGTGGCTATCATGCACTATCACGTGGCTGATCATGCAATGATCACGTAGCTACCATGTACTGGTCACGTGAATGATCATACACTGATCACGTGACTGATCATGCACTGATCACGTGGCTATCATGCACTGATCACGTGGCTGATCATGCACTGATCACGTGACTGATCATGCACTGATCACGTGACTGATCATGCACTGATCACGTGGCTATCATGCACTGATCACTGGCTGATCATGCACTGATCACGTGGCTGATCATGCACTGATCACGTGGCTGATCATGCACTGATCACGTGACTGATCATGCACTGATCACGTGGCTGATCATGCACTGATCACGTGACTGATCATGCACTGATCACGTGGCTATCATGCACTGATCACGTGGCTGATCATGCACTGATCACGTGACTGATCATGCACTGATCACGTGGCTGATCATGCACTGATCACGTGACTGATCATGCACTGATCACGTGACTGATCATGCACTGATCACGTGGCTATCATGCACTGATCACGTGGCTGATCATGCCATGATCACGCAGCTATCATGCACTGGTCACATGACTGATCATGCACTGATCACGTGACTGATCATGCACTGATCACGTGGCTATCATGCACTGATCACGTGGCTGATCATGCACTGATCACGTGACTGATCATGCACTGATCACGTGGCTGATCATGCACTGATCACGTGACTGATCATGCACTGATCACGTGGCTGATCATGCACTGATCACGTGGCTATCATGCACTGATCACGTGGCTGATCATGCACTGATCACGTAGCTATCATGCACTGATCACGTGACTGATCATGCACTGATCACGTGACTGATCATGCACTGATCACGTGGCTGATCATGCACTGATCACGTGGCTGATCATGCACTGATCACGTGGCTATCATGCACTGATCACGTGGCTGATCATACTGATCACGTGCCTGTCATGCACTGATCACGTGGCTGATCATGCACTGATCACGTGACTGATCATGCACTGATCACATGGCTATCATGCACTGATCACGTGGCTATCATGCACTGATCACGTGGCTGATCATGCAATGATCACGTAGCTATCATGCACTGATCACGTGACTGATCATGCACTGATCACGTGGCTGATCATGCACTGATCACGTGACTGATCATGCACTGATCACGTGACTGATCATGCACTGATCACGTGGATATCATGCACTGATCACGTGGCTGATCATACACTGATCACGTGTCTGACCATGCACTGATCACGTGGCTGATCATACACTGATCACGTAACTGATCATGCACTGATCACGTGGCTATCATGCACTGATCACGTGGCTGATCATGCACTGATCACGTGGCTGATCACACACCTGTCACGTGACTGATCATGCACTGATCACGTGGCACTCATGCACTGATCACGTGGCTGATCATACTCTGCTCACGTAACTGATCATGCACACATCACGTGGCTATCATGCACTGCTCACGTGGCTGATCATGCAATGATCACGTAGCTACCATATACTGGTCACGTGACTGATCATGCACAGATCACGTAAATGATCATGCACTGATCACGTGACTGATCATGTACTGATCACGTGACTGATCATGCACTGATCACGTGGCTATCATGCACTGCTCACGTGGCTGATCATGCAATGATCACGTAGCAACCATGTACTGGTCACGTGACTGATCATGCACTGATCACGTAATTGATCATGCACTGATCACGTGGCTCATCATGCACTGATCACGTGGCTGATCACACACGATCACGTGACTGATCATGCACTGATCACGTGGCTATCATGCACTGATCACGTGGCTATCATGCACTGATCACGTGGATATCATGCACTGATCACGTGGCTGATCACACACGTATCACATGACTGATCATGCACTGATCACGTGGCTATCATGCACTGATCACGTGGCTGATCATGCACTGATCACGTGAATGATCATGCACTGATCACGTGACTGATCATGCACTGATCATGGCTATCATGCACTGCTCACGTGGCTGATCATGCACTGATCACGCAGCTATCATGCACTGATCACGTGACTGATCATGCACTGATCACGTGACTGATCATGCACTGATCACGTGGCTGATCATGCACTGATCACGTGACTGATCATGCACTGATCACGTGACTGATCATGCACTGATCACGTGGCTATCATGCACTGATCACGTGGCTGATCATACTGATCACGTGACTGATCATGCACTGATCACGTGGCTGATCATGCACTGATCACGTGACTGATCATGCACTGATCACGTGGCTATCATGCACTGATCACGTGGCTATCATGCACTGATCACGTGGCTGATCATGCAATGATCACGTAGCAACCATGCACTGGTCACGTGACTGATCATGCACTGATCACGTGGCTGATCATGCACTGATCACGTGACTGATCATGCACTGATCACGTGACTGATCATGCACTGATCACGTGGATATCATGCACTGATCACGTGGCTGATCATACACTGATCACGTGTCTGACCATGCACTGATCACGTGGCTGATCATACACTGATCACGTAACTGATCATGCACTGATCACGTGGCTATCATGCACTGATCACGTGGCTGATCATGCACTGATCACGTGGCTGATCACACACCTGTCACGTGACTGATCATGCACTGATCACGTGGCACTCATGCACTGATCACGTGGCTGATCATACACTGTCACGTAACTGATCATGCACACATCACGTGGCTATCATGCACTGCTCACGTGGCTGATCATGCAATGATCACGTAGCTAACATATACTGGTCACGTGACTGATCATGCACAGATCACGTAAATGATCATGCACTGTTCACGTGACTGATCATGCACTGATCACGTGACTGATCATGCACTGATCACGTGGCTATCATGCACTGCTCACGTGGCTGATCATGCAATGATCACGTAGCAACCATGTACTTGTCACGTGACTGATCATGCACTGATCACGTAATTGATCATGCACTGATCACGTGACTCATCATGCACTGATCACGTGGCTGATCACACACGATCACGTGACTGATCATGCACTGATCACGTGGCTATCATGCACTGATCACGTGGCTATCATGCACTGATCACGTGGATATCATGCACTGATCACGTGGCTGATCACACACGATCACATGACTGATCATGCACTGATCACGTGGCTATCATGCACTGATCACGTGGCTGATCATGCACTGATCACGTAGCTATCATGCACTGATCACGTGACTGATCATGCACTGATCACGTGGCTATCATGCACTGATCACGTGGATATCATGCACTGATCACGTGGCTGATCATGCACTGATCACGTGTCTGATCATGCACTGATCACGTGGCTGATCATGCACTGATCACGTGACTGATCATGCACTGATCACGTGGCTATCATGCACTGATCACGTGACTGATCATGCACTGATCACGTGACTGATCATGCACTGATCACGTGGCTATCATGCACTGATCACGTGGCTGATCATGCACTGATCATGAAGCTACCATGTACTGTCACGTGACTGATCATGCACTGATCACGTGACTGATCATGCACTGATCACGTGGCTATCATGCACTGATCACGTGGCTATCATGCACTGATCACGTGGTGATCATGCACTGATCACGTGGCTGATCACACACTGTCACGTGACTGATCATGCACTGATCACGTGGCACTCATGCACTGATCACATGGCTGATCATACACTGATCACGTAACTGATCATGCACTGATCACGTGGCTATCATGCACTGATCACGTGGCTGATCATGCAATGATCACGTAGCTACCATATACTGGTCACGTGACTGATCATGCACATGATCACGTAAATGATCATGCACTGATCACGTGACTGATCATGCACTGATCACGTGATGATCATGCACTGATCACGTGGCTATCATGCACTGCTCACGTGGCTGATCATGCAGTGATCATGTAGCATCCATGTACTGGTCACGTGACTGATCATGCACTGATCACGTAATTGATCATGCACTGATCACGTGGCTCATCATGCACTGATCACGTGACTGATCATGCACTGATCACGTGACTGATCATGCACTGATCACGTGGCTATCATGCACTGATCACGTGGCTGATCATGCACTGATCACGTGCCTGATCATGCACTGATCACGTGACTGATCATGCACTGATCACGTGGCTATCATGCACTGATCACGTGGCTATCATGCACTGATCACGTGGCTGATCATGCACTGATCACGTGACTGATCATGCACTGATCACGTGGCATCATGCACTGATCACGTTGCTGATCATGCACTGATCACGTGTCTGATCATGCACTGATCACGTGGCTGATCATACACTGATCATGTAGCTGATCATGCACTGATCACGTGGCTATCATGCACTGATCACGTGGCTGATCATGCAATGATCACGTAGCTATCATGCACTGGTCACGTGACTGATCATGCACTGATCACGTAATTGATCATGCACTGATCACGTGACTGATCATGCACTGATCACGTGACTGATCATGCACTGATCACGTGGCTATCATGCACTGATCACGTGGCTGATCATGCACTGATCACGTGACTGATCATGCACTGATCACGTGGCTATCATGCACTGATCACGTGGCTGATCATGCACTGATCACAGGACTGATCATGCACTGATCACGTGCTATCATGCACTGACTACATGACTCCACATGCACTGATCACGTGGATGATCATGCACTGATCACGTGACTGATCATGCACTGATCACGTGACTGATCATGCACTGATCACGTGCTGATCATGCACTGATCACGTGGCTATCATGCACTGATCACGTGGCTGATCATGCAATGATCACGTAGCTACCATGTACTGGTCACGTGACTGATCATGCACTGATCACGTAATTGATCATGCACTGATCACGTGGCTGATCATGCACTGATCACGTGGCTGATCATGCACTGATCACGTGGCTATCATGCACTGATCACGTGGCTGATCATACTGATCACGTGCCTGTCATGCACTGATCACGTGGCTGATCATGCACTGATCACGTGACTGATCATGCACTGATCTCATGGCTATCATGCACTGATCACGTGGCTATCATGCACTGATCACGTGGCTGATCATGCAATGATCACGTAGCTACCATATACTGGTCACGTGACTGATCATGCACTGATCACGTGGCTGATCATGCACTGATCACGTGACTGATCATGCACTGATCACGTGACTGATCATGCACTGATCACGTGGATATCATGCACTGATCACGTGGCTGATCATACACTGATCACGTGTCTGACCATGCACTGATCACGTGGCTGATCATACACTGATCACGTAACTGATCATGCACTGATCACGTGGCTATCATGCACTGATCACGTGGCTGAACATGCACTGTTCACGTGGCTGATCACACACTGTCACGTGACTGATCATGCACTGATCACGTGGCACTCATGCACTGATCACGTGGCTGATCATACTCTGCTCACGTAACTGATCATGCACACATCACGTGGCTATCATGCACTGATCACGTGGCTGATCATGCAATGATCACGTAGCTACCATATACTGGTCACGTGACTGATCATGCACAGATCACGTAAATGATCATGCACTGTTCACGTGACTGATCATGTACTGATCACGTGACTGATCATGCACTGATCACGTGGCTATCATGCACTGCTCACGTGGCTGATCATGCAATGATCACGTAGAAACCATGTACTGGTCACGTGACTGATCATGCACTGATCACGTAATTGATCATGCACTGATCACGTGACTCATCATGCACTGATCACGTGGCTGATCACACACTGATCACGTGACTGATCATGCACTGATCACGTGGCTATCATGCACTGATCACGTGGCTATCATGCACTGATCACGTGGATATCATGCACTGATCACGTGGCTGATCACACACGATCACATGACTGATCATGCACTGATCACGTGGCTATCATGCACTGATCACGTGGCTGATCATGCACTGATCACGTGAATGATCATGCACTGATCACGTGACTGATCATGCACTGATCACGTGGCTATCATGCACTGATCACGTGGCTGATCATGCACTGATCACGCAGCTATCATGCACTGATCACGTGACTGATCATGCACTGATCACGTGACTGATCATGCACTGATCACGTGGCTGATCATGCACTGATCACGTGACTGATCATGCACTGATCACGTGACTGATCATGCACTGATCACGTGGCTATCATGCACTGATCACGTGGCTGATCATACTGATCACGTGCCTGTCATGCACTGATCACGTGGCTGATCATGCACTGATCACGTGACTGATCATGCACTGATCACGTGGCTGATCATGCACTGATCACGTGGCTATCATGCACTGATCACATGGCTGATCATGCAATGATCACGTAGCACCATGCACTGATCACGTGACTGATCATGCACTGATCACGTGGCTGATCATGCACTGATCACGTGACTGATCATGCACTGATCACGTGACTGATCATGCACTGATCACGTGGATATCATGCACTGATCACGTGGCTGATCATACACTGATCACGTGTCTGATCATGCACTGATCACGTGGCTGATCATACACTGATCACGTAACTGATCATGCACTGATCACGTGGCTATCATGCACTGATCACGTGGCTGAACATGCACTGATCACGTGGCTGATCACACACCTGTCACGTGACTGATCATGCACTGATCACGTGGCACTCATGCACTGATCACGTGGCTGATCATACTCTGCTCACGTAACTGATCATGCACATCACGTGGCTATCATGCACTTCACGTGGCTGGTCATGCAATGATCACGTAGCAATCATATACTGGTCACGTGACTGATCATGCACAGATCACGTAAATGATCATGCACTGATCACGTGACTGATCATGCACTGATCACGTGACTGATCATGCACTGATCACGTGGCTATCATGCACTGCTCACGTGGCTGATCATGCAATGATCACGTAGCAACCATGTACTGTCACGTGACTGATCATGCACTGATCACGTAATTGATCATGCACTGATCACGTGACTCATCATGCACTGATCACGTGGCTGATCACACACGTATCACGTGACTGATCATGCACTGATCACGTGGCTATCATGCACTGATCACGTGGCTATCATGCACTGATCACGTGGATATCATGCACTGATCACGTGGCTGATCATACACGATCACATGACTGATCATGCACTGATCACGTGGCTATCATGCACTGATCACGTGGCTGATCATGCACTGATCACGTAGCTACCATGCACTGATCACGTGACTGATCATGCACTGATCACGTGGCTGATCATGCACTGATCACGTGGCTGATCATGCACTGATCACGTGACTGATCATGCACTGATCACGTGACTGATCATGCACTGATCACGTGGCTATCATGCACTGATCACGTGGCTGATCATGCACTGATCACGCAGCTATCATGCACTGGTCACGTGACTGATCATGCACTGATCACGTACTGATCATGCACTGATCACGTGGCTGATCATGCACTGATCACGTGACTGATCATGCACTGATCACGTGACTGATCATGCACTGATCACGTGGCTATCATGCACTGATCACGTGGCTGATCATGCACTGATCACGCAGCTATCATGCACTGATCACGTGACTGATCATGCACTGATCACGCAACTGATCATGCACTGATCACGTGACTATCATGCACTGATCACGTGGCTGATCATGCACTGATCACGTGGCTATCATGCACTATCACGTGGCTGATCATGCACTGATCATGTAGCTACCATGTACTGGTCACGTGAATGATCATACACCCATCAGGTGACTGATCATGCACTGATCACGTGGCTATCATGCACTGATCACGAGACTGATCATGCACTGATCACGCCTAATCATGCACTGATCACATGACTGCCCATGCACTGATCACGTGGATGATCATACACTAATCTTGTGACAGATCATGCACTGATCACGTGGCTGATCATGCACTGATACCGTGACTGAGCATGGACTGATCACATGACTATCATGTAGTGATCACGTGACTTAATGGCGCTGATCATGTGACTGATCATGCGCTGATCATGTTTGCTATCATACACTGATCATGTGCCTCTGGAGGCAATAAACAAAGAGCTGAGTAGGCACGAATCAAACAGTCAGCAGGCAATAATCATGGAACTCAGGTGTGAGGAATCATGCTGCTCAGCTGGCAATAATCAAGCAGCTGAGCAGGCAGGAATTACGCAGCACAGCTGGCAATTGTCAAGCAGATGACAGGCAGGAATCGTGCAGCTCAGCTGGCAATTGTCAAGCAGATGAGCAGACAGTAATCACGCAGCTCAGCAGGCCCTGATCACGTGACTGAGCATGCACTGTTCACGTGGCTGATCATACACTGATCACGTGATTGATCATGCACTGATCACGTGGCTGATCATGCACTGATCACGTGGCTGATCATGCACTGATCACGTGGCTGATCATGCACTGATCACGTGGCTGATCATGCACTGATCACGTGGCTATCATGCACTGATCACGTGACTGATCATGCACTGATCACGTGGCTGATCATGCACTGATCACGTGGCTGATCATGCACTGATCACGTGGCTGATCATGCACTGATCACGTGGCTATCATGCACTGATCACGTGGCTGATCATACTGATCACGTGGCTATCATGCACTGATCACGTGGCTGATCATGCACTGATCACGTGACTGATCATGCACTGATCACGTGGCTGATCATGCACTGATCACGTGGCTATCATGCACTGATCACGTGGCTGATCATGCAATGATCACGTAGCTATCATGTACTGATCACGTGACTGATCATGCACTGATCACGTGGCTGATCATGCACTGATCACGTGGCTGATCATGCACTGATCACGTGACTGATCATGCACTGATCACGTGGATATCATGCACTGATCACGTGGCTGATCATGCACTGATCACGTGGCTGATCATGCACTGATCACATGGCTGATCACACACTGATCACGTGACTGATCATGCACTGATCACGTGGCTATCATGCACTGATCACGTGGCTGATCATGCACTGATCACGTGGCTGATCACACTGTCACGTGATTGATCATGCACTGATCACGTGGCATCATGCACTGATCACGTGGCTGATCATGCACTGATCACGTAACTGATCATGCACTGATCACGTGGCTATCATGCACTGATCACGTGGCTGATCATGCACTGATCACGTGGCTACCATATACTGATCACGTGCCTGATCATGCACTGATCACGTAAATGATCATGCACTGATCACGTGACTGATCATGCACTGATCACGTGACTGATCATGCACTGATCACGTGGCTATCATGCACTGCTCACGTGGCTGATCATGCAATGATCACGTAGCTACCATGTACTGGTCACGTGACTGATCATGCACTGATCACGGACTGATCATGCACTGATCACGTGACTGATCATGCACTGATCACGTGGCTGATCATGCATGATCACGTGACTGATCATGCACTGATCACGTGGCTATCATGCACTGATCACGTGGCTATCATGCACTGATCACGTGGATATCATGCACTGATCACGTGGCTGATCACACACGATCACGTGACTGATCATGCACTGATCACGTGGCTATCATGCACTGATCACGTGGCTGATCATGCACTGATCACGTGAATGATCATGCACTGATCACGTGACTGATCATGCACTGATCACGTGGCTATCATGCACTGTCACGTGGCTGATCATGCAATGATCACGCAGCTATCATGCACTGATCACGTGACTGATCATGCACTGATCACGTGATTGATCATGCACTGATCACGTGGCTGATCATGCACTGATCACGTGACTGATCATGCACTGATCACGTGACTGATCATGCACTGATCACGTGGCTATCATGCACTGATCACGTGGCTGATCATACTGATCACGTGCCTGTCATGCACTGATCACGTAGCTGACCATGCACTGATCACGTGACTGATCATGCACTGATCACGTGACTATCATGCACTGATCACGTGGCTATCATGCACTGATCACGTGGCTGATCATGCACTGATCACGTAGCAACCATATACTGGTCACGTGAATGATCATGCACCCATCACGTGACTGATCATGCACTGATCACGTGGCTGATCATGCACTGATCACGTGACTGATCATGCACTGATCACGTCTATATCATGCACTGATCACGTGGCTGATCATACACTGTTCACGATTCTGACCATGCACTGATCACGTGGCTGATCATACACTGATCACGTAACTGATCATGCACTGATCACGTGGCTATCATGCACTGATCACGTGGCTGATCATGCACTGTTCACGTGGCTGATCATGCACACCTGTCACGTGACTGATCATGCACTGATCACGTGGCACTCATGCACTGATCACGTGGCTGATCATACACTGCTCACGTAACTGATCATGCACACATCACGTGGCTATCATGCACTGATCACGTGGCTGATCATGCAATGATCACGTAGCTATCATATACTGGTCACGTGACTGATCATGCACAGATCACGTAAATGATCATGCACTGTTCACGTGACTGATCATGCACTGATCACGTGACTGATCATGCACTGATCACGTGGCTATCATGCACTGCTCACGTGGCTGATCATGCAATGATCACGTAGAAACCATGTACTTGTCACGTGACTGATCATGCACTGATCACGTAATTGATCATGCACTGATCACGTGACTCATCATGCACTGATCACGTGGCTGATCACACATGATCACGTGACTGATCATGCACTGATCACGTGGCTATCATGCACTGATCACGTGGCTATCATGCACTGATCACGTGGATATCATGCACTGATCACGTGGCTGATCACACACTATCACATGACTGATCATGCACTGATCACGTGGCTATCATGCACTGATCACGTGGCTGATCATGCACTGATCACGTAGCTACCATGCACTGATCACGTGACTGATCATGCACTGATCACGTACTGATCATGCACTGATCACGTGGCTGATCATGCACTGATCACGTGGCTGATCATGCACTGATCACGTGGCTGATCATGCACTGATCACGTGACTATCATGCACTGATCACGTGGCTGATCATGCACTGATCACGCAGCTATCATGCACTGGTCACGTGGCTGATCATGCACTGATCACGTGCCTGATCATGCACTGATCACGTGGCTGATCATGCACTGATCACGTGACTGATCATGCACTGATCACGTGACTGATCATGCACTGATCACGTGGCTATCATGCACTGATCACGTGGCTGATCATGCACTGATCACGCAGCTACCATGCACTGATCACGTGACTGATCATGCACTGATCACGTAATTGATCATGCACTGATCATGTGGCTGATCATGCACTGATCACGTGGCTGATCATGCACTGATCACGTGGCTATCATGCACTGATCACGTGGCTGATCATGCACTGATCATGTAGCTACCATGTACTGGTCACGTGAATGATCATACACCCATCACGTGACTGATCATGCACTGATCACGTGGCTATCATGCACTGATCACGAGACTGATCATGCACTGATCACGTCTAATCATGCACTGATCACATGACTGCCCATGCACTGATCACGTGGATGATCATACACTAATCATGTGACAGATCATGCACTGATCACGTGGCTGATCATGCACTGATACCGTGACTGAGCATGGACTGATCACGTGACTATCATGCACTGATCACGTGACTTAATGGCACTGATCACGTGACTGATCATGCACTGATCACGTTTGCTATCATACACTGATCATGTGCCTCTGGAGGCAATAAACAAAGAGCTGAGTAGGCACGAATCAAACAGTCAGCAGGCAATGATCATGGAACTCAGCTGTGAGGAATCATGCTGCTCAGCTGGCAATGATCATGCAGATGAGCAGGCAGGAATTACGCAGCACAGCTGGCAATTGTCAAGCAGATGACAGGCAGGAATCGTGCAGCTCAGCTGGCAATTGTCAAGCAGATGATCAGACACTAATCACGCAGCTCATCATGCACTGATCACGTGACTGAACATGCACTGATCACGTGCCTGATCATGCACTGATCACGTGGCTGATCATGCACTGATCACGTGGCTGATCATGCACTGATCACGTGTCTGATCATGCACTGATCACGTGGCTGATCATGCACTGCTCACGTAACTGATCATGCACTGATCACGCAGCTATCATGCACTGGTCACGTGACTGATCATGCACTGATCACGTGACTGATCATGCACTGATCACGTGGCTATCATGCACTGATCACGTGGCTGATCATGCACTGATCATGTAGCTACCATGTACGGTCACGTGAATGATCATACACCCATCACGTGACTGATCATGCACTGCTCACGTGGCTGTCATGCACTGATCACGTAGCTACCATGCACTGATCACGTGGATGATCATGCACTGATCACGTAGCTATCATGCACTGGTCACGTGACTGATCATGCACTGATCACGTGGCTGATCATGCACTGATCACGTGACTGATCATGCACTGATCACGTGGCTATCATGCACTGATCACGTAACTGATCATGCACTGATCACATGACTGATCATGTAGTGATCACGTGGCTTATCATGCACTGATCATGTGACTGATCATGTGCTGATCATGTTTGCTATCACACACTGATCATGTGCCTCTGGAGGCAATGAACAAAGAGCTGAGTAGGCACGAATCAGTCAGCAGGCAATAATCATGGAACTCAGCTGTGAGAAATCATGCTGCTCAGCTGGCAATAATCAAGTGGCTGAGCAGGCAGGAATTACGCAGCACAGCTGGCAATTGTCAAGCAGATGACAGGCAGGAATCGTGCAGCTCAGCTGGAATTGTCAAGCAGATGAGCAGACACTAATCACGCAGCTCAGCAGGCCCTGATCACGTGACTGAGCATGCACTGTTCACGTGGCTGATCATGCACTGATCACGTGACTGATCATGCACTGATCACGTGGCTGATCATGCACTGATCACGTGGCTATCATGCACTGATCACGTGGCTGATCATGCACTGATCACGTGGCTGATCATGCACTGATCACGTGGCTGATCATGCACTGATCACGTGGCTGATCATGCACTGATCACGTGGCTGATCATGCACTGATCACGTGGCTGATCATGCACTGATCACGTGGCTGATCATGCACTGATCACGTGGCTATCATGCACTGATCACGTGGCTGATCATGCACTGATCACGTAGCTATCATGTACTGATCACGTGACTGATCATGCACTGATCACGTGGCTGATCATGCACTGATCACGTGGCAACCATGCACTGATCACGTGACTGATCATGCACTGATCACGTCTATATCATGCACTGATCACGTGACTGATCATGCACTGATCACGTGACTGATCATGCACTGATCACGTGGCTGATCATGCACTGATCACGTGGCTGATCATGCAGATCACGTGGCTGATCATGCACTGATCACGTGGCTGATCATGCACTGATCACGTGCTGATCATGCACTGATCACGTGGCTGATCATGCACTGATCACGTGGCTGATCACACACTGATCACGTGACTGATCATGCACTGATCACGTGACTGATCATGCACTGATCACGTGGCTATCATGCACTGATCACGTGGCTGATCATGCACTGATCACGTGGCTGATCATGCACTGATCACGTGGCTGATCATGCACTGTCACGTGACTGATCATGCACTGATCACGTGGCTATCATGCACTGATCACGTGGCTATCATGCACTGATCACGTGGCTGATCATCACTGACTGATCATGCACTGATCACGTGGCTACCATGTACTGATCACGTGGCTGATCATGCACTGATCACGTAATTATCATGCACTGATCACGTGACTGATCATGCACTGATCACGTGGCTGATCATGCACTGATCACGTGACTGATCATGCACTGATCACCTGGCTATCATGCACTGCTCACGTGGCTGATCATGCACTGATCACGCAGCTACCATGCACTGATCACGTGCCTGATCATGCACTGATCACGTAACTGATCATGCACTGACCACGTGGCTGATCATGCATGATCATGTGACTGATCATGTGCTGATCATGTTTGGTATCATACACTGATCATGTGCCTCTGGAGGCAATGAACATAGAGCTGAGTAGGCACGAATCAGTCAGCAGGCTATAATCATGGAACTCAGCTGTGAGAAATCATGCTGCTCAGCTGGCAATAATCAAGCAGCTGAGCAGGCAGGAATTACGCAGCACAGCTGGCAATTGTCAAGCAGATGACAGGCAAGAATCATGCAGCCCAGCTGGCAATTTTCAAGCAGATGAGCAGACAGTAATCACGCAGCTCAACAGGCCCATATCACGTGACTGAGCATGCACTATTCACGTGGCTGATCATGCACTGATCACGTGCTGATCATGCACTGATCACGTGGCTATCATGCACTGCTCACGTGGCTGATCATGGCATGATCACGCAGCTACCATATACTGGTAACGTGACTGATCATGCACTGATCACGTAACTGATCATGCACTGATCACGTGACTGATCATGTACTGATCACGTGGCTGATCATGCACTGATCACGTGACTATCATGCTCTGCTCACGTGGCTTATCATGCACTGATCACGTAGCAACCATGCACTGATCACGTGACTGATCATGCACTGATCACGTAACTGATCATGCACTGATCACGTGGCTCATCATGCACTGATCACGTGGCTGATCACACATGATCACGTGACTGATCATGCACTGATCACATGGCTATCATGCACTGATCACGAGAATGATCATGCACTGTTCACGTCTATCATGCACTGATCACATGACTGAACGTGCACTGATCACGTGGATGATCATACACTGATCTTGTGACAGATCATGCACTGATCACGTGGCTGATCATGCACTGATCACGTGGCTGATCATGCACTGATCACGTGACTGATCATGCACTGATCTCGTGTCTGATCATGCACTGATCACGTGGCTATCATGCACTGCTCACGTGGCTGATCATGTCATGATCACGCAGCTACCATGTACTGGTCACATGACTGATCATGCACTGATCACGTGACTGATCATGCACTGACCACGTGGCTATCATGAACTATCACGTGGCTGATCATGCAATGATCATGTAGCTACCATGTACAGGTCACGTGAATGATCATACACTGATCAGGTGACTGATAATGCACTGATCACGTGGCTATCATGCACTGATCACGAGACTGATCATGCACTGTTCACGCCTATATCATGCACTGATCACATGACTGCCCATGCACTGATCACGTGGATGATCATACACTAATCTTGTGACAGATCATGCACTGATCACGTGGCTATCATGCACTGATCACGTGGCTGATCATGCACTGTTCAGGTGGCTGATCACACACCTGTCACGTGACATATCATGCACTGATCACGTGGCACTCATGCACTGATCACGTGGCTGATCATACTCTGCTCACGTAACTCATGCACACATCACGTGGCTATCATGCACTGCTCACGTGGCTCGTCATGCAATGATCACGTAGCAACCATATACTCGTAACGTGACTCATCATGCAAAGATCACGTAAATGATCCTGCACTGTTCACGTGACTGATCATGTAATGATCACGTGACTGATCATGCACTGACCACGTGGCTATCATGCTCTGCTCACGTGGCTGATCATGCAACGATCATGTAGCAACCATGTACTGGTCACATGACTGATCATGCAGTGATCACGTAATTGATCCTGCACTGATCACGGGGCTCATCATGCACTGTTCACGTGGCTGATCACACATGTATCACGTGACTGATCATGCACTGATCACGTGGCTGTCATGCACTGATCACGTGCATATCATGCACTGATCACGTGGCTGATCACACACTTATCACATGACTGATCATGCACTTTTCACGTGGCTATCATGCACTGATCACGTGGCTATCATGCACTGATCATGTGGCTGATCAGGCAATGATCACGTAGCTACCATGTACTGGTCACGTGACTGATCATGCACTGTTCACGTAATTGATCATGCACTGATCATGTGGCTGATCATGCACTGATCACGTGGCTGATCATACACTGATCACATAACTGATCATGCACTGATCACGTGACTGATCATGCACTGATCACGTGGCTATCATGCACTGATCACTTAGCTGGACATACACTGATCACGTGCTTGGTCATGCACTGATGACGTGGCTGATCATGCACTGATCACGTGACTGATCATGCACTGATCTCGTGTCTGATCATGCACTGATCACGTGGCTATCATGCACTGCTCACGTGGCTGATCATGCCATGTTCACGCAGATACCATGTACTGGTCACATGACTGATCATGCACTGATCACGTGACTGATAATGCAGTGATCACGTGGCTATCATGAACTACTCACGTGGCTGATCATGCAATGATCATGTAGCTACCATGTACAGGTCACGTGAATGATCATACACCCATCAGGTGACTGATCATGCACTGATCACGTGGCTATCATGCACGGATCACGAGACTGGTCATGCACTGTTCACGTCGATATCATGCACTGATCACATGACTGCCCGTGCACTGATCACGTGGATGATCATACACTAATCTTGTGACAGATCATGCACTGATCACGTGGCTGATCATGCACTGATACCGTGAGTGAGCATGGACTGATCACATGACTATCATGTAGTGATCACGTGACTTAATGGCGCTGATCATGTGACTGATCATGCGCTGATCATGTTTGCTATCATACACTGATCATGTGCCTCTGGAGGCAATAAACAAAGAGCTGAGTAGGCACGAATCAAACAGTCAGCAGGCAATAATCATGGAACTCAGGTGTGAGGAATCATGCTGCTCAGCTGGCAATAATCAAGCAGCTGAGCAGGCAGGAATTACGCAGAACAGCTGGCAATTGTCAAGCAGATGACAGGCAGGAATCGTGCAGCTCAGCTGGCAATTGTCAAGCAGATGAGCAGACAGTAATCACGCAGCTCAGCAGGCCCAGATCACGTGACTGAGCATGCACTGTTCACGTGGCTGATCATACACTGATCACGTGATGATCATGCACTGATCACTTGGATATCATGCACTGATCACGTGGCTGATCATACACTGTTCACGTGTCTGACCATGCACTGATCACGTGGCTGATCATACACTGCTCACGTAACTGATCATGCACTGATCACGTGGCTATCATGCACTGATCACGTGGCTGAACATGCACTGTTCACGTGGCTGATCACACACCTGTCACGTGACATATCATGCACTGATCACGTGGCACTCATGCACTGATCACGTGGCTGATCATGCTCTGCTCACGTAACTCATGCACACATCACGTGGCTATCATGCACTGCTCACGTGGCTCGTCATGGAATGATCACGTAGCAACCATATACTGGTAACGTGACTGATCATGCAAAGATCACGTAAATGATCATGCACCGTTCACGTGACTGATCATGTACTGATCACGTGACTGATCATGCACTGACCAGGTGGCTATCATGCTCTGCTCACGTGGCTGATCATGCAAGCATCACGTAGCAACCATGTACTGGTCACGTGACTGATCATGCACTGATCACGTTATTGATCATGCACTGATCACGTGGCTGATCATGCACTGATCACGTGGCTGATCACACACTGATCACGTAACTGATCATGCACTGATCACGTGACTGATCATGCACTGATCACGTGGCTATCATGCACTGATCACTTGGCTGATCACACACTGATCACGTGCCTGATCATGCACTGATCACGTGGCTGATCATGCACTGATCACGTGACTGATCATGCACTGATCACGTGGCTGATCATGCACTGATCACGTGGCTGCCATGCACTACTCACGTGGCTGATCATGCACTGATCACGTGACTGATCATGCACTGATCACGTGTATATCATGCACTGATCACGTGACTGATCATGCACTGATCACGTGACTGATCATGCACTGATCACGTGACTGATCATGCACTGATCACGTGGCTATCATGCACTGCTCACGTGGCTGATCATGTCATGCTCACGCAGCTACCATGTACTGGTCACATGACTGATCATGCACTGATCACGTGACTGATCATGCACTGATCACGTGGCTATCATGAACTACTCACGTGGCTGATCATGCAATGAACATGTAGCTACCATGTACTGGTCACGTGAATGATCATACACGCATCAGGTGACTGATCATGCACTGATCACGTGGCTATCATGCACTGATCACGAGACTGATCATGCACTGTTCACGCCTATATCATGCACTGATCACATGACTGCACGTGCACTGATCACGTGGCTGATCATGCACTGATACCGTGACTGATCATGGACTGATCACATGACTATCATGCACTGATCACGTGACTTACATGCACTGATCACGTGACTGATCATGCGCTGATCATGTTTGCTATCATGCACTGATCACGTGCCTCTGGAGGCAATGATCAAAGAGCTGAGCAGGCACGAATCACGCAGTCAGCAGGCAATAATCATGGAACACAGGTGTGAGGAATCATGCTGCTCAGCTGGCCATAATCAAGCAGCTAAGCAGGCAGGAATTACGCAGCACAGCTGGCCATTGTCAAGCAGATGACAGGCAGGAATCGTGCAGCTCAGCTGGAAATTGTCAAGCAGATGAGCAGACAGTAATCACGCAGCTCAGGAGGCCCAGATCACGTTACTGAGCATGCACTGTTCACGTGGCTGATCATGCACTGATCACGTGATGATCATGCACTGATCACATGACTCCCATGCACTGATCACGTGGCTGATCATACACTGATCACGTAACTGATCATGCACTGATCACGTGACTGATCATGCACTGATCACGTGGCTGAACATGCACTGTTCATGTGGCTGATCACACACCTGTCACGTGACATATCAAGCACTGATCACGTGGCACTCATGCACTGATCACGTGGCTGATCATACTCTGCTCACGTAACTCATGCACACATCACGTGGCTATCATGCACTGCTCACGTGGCTCGTCATGGAATGATAACGCAGCAACCATATACTGGTAACGTGACTGATCATGCAAAGATCACATAAATGATCATGCACTGTTTACGTGACTGATCATATACTGATCACGTGACTGATCATGCACTGACCACGTGGCTATCATGCTCTGCTCATGTGGCTGATCATGCAACGATCACGTAGCAACCATGTACTGGTCACGTGACTGATCATGCACTGATCACGTAATTGATCCTTCACTGATCACGTGGCTCATCATGCACTGATCACGTGGCTGATCACACATGTATCACGTGACTGATCATGCACTGATCACGTGGCTATCATGCACTGATCACGTGAATGATCATGCACTGTTCACGTCTATATCATGCACTGATCACGTGGCTGCCCGTGCACTGATCACGTGGATGATCATACACTGATCTTGTGACAGATCATGCACTGATCACGTGACTGATCATGCACTGATACCGTGGCTGATCATGCACTGATCACGTGACTGATCATGCACTGATCTCGTGTCTGATCATGCACTGATCACGTGGCTATCATGCACTGCTCACGTGGCTGATCATGCATGATCACGCAGCTACCATGTACTGGTCACATGACTGATCATGCACTGATCACGTGACTGATAATGCAGTGATCACGTGGCTATCATGAACTACTCACGTGGCTGATCATGCAATGAACATGTAGCTACCATGTACAGGTCACGTGAATGATCATACACCCATCAGGTGACTGATCATGCACTGTTCACGTCTATATCATGCACTGATCACATGACTGCCCGTGCACTGATCACGTGGATGATCATACACTAATCTTATGACAGATCAAGCACTGATCACGTGGCTGATCATGCACTGATACCGTGACTGAGCATGGACTGATCACATGACTATCATGTAGTGATCACGTGACTTAATGGCGGTGATCATGTGACTGATCATGCGCTGATCATGTTTGCTATCATACACTGATAATGTGCCTCTGGAGGCAATAAACAAAGAGCTGAGTAGGCACGAATCAAACAGTCAGCAGGCAATAATCATGGAACTCAGCTGTGAGGAATCATGCTGCTCAGCTGGCAATAATCAAGCAGCTGAGCAGGCAGGAATTACGCAGCACAGCTGGCAATTGTCAAGCAGATGACAGGCAGGAA
Organism: Bos javanicus; assembly: GCF_032452875.1. NCBI lineage: Eukaryota > Metazoa > Chordata > Mammalia > Artiodactyla > Bovidae > Bos > Bos javanicus. The sequence continues at coordinate 21,744 of NW_026893635.1, forward strand.
TCGTGCAGCTCAGCTGGCAATTGTCAAGCAGATGAGCAGACAGTAATCACGCAGCTCAGCAGGCCCAGATCACGTGACTGAGCATGCACTGTTCACGTGGCTGATCATACACTGATCACGTGATGATCATGCACTGATCACTTGGATATCATGCACTGATCACGTGGCTGATCATACACTGTTCACGTGTCTGACCATGCACTGATCACGTGGCTGATCATACACTGCTCACGCAACTGATCATGCACTGATCACGTGGCTATCATGCTCTGCTCACGTGGCTGATCATGCAATGATCACGTGGCAACCATGTACTGGTCACGTGACTGATCATGCACTGATCACGAATTGATCCTGCACTGATCACGTGGCTCATCACGCACTGATCACGTGGCTGATCACACATGTATCACGTGACTGACCATGCACTGATCACGTGGCTCATGCACTGATCACGTGGCTATCATGCACTGATCACTTGGCTGATCATGCACTGATCACGTGACTGATCATGCACTGATCTCGTGTCTGATCATGCACTGATCACGTGGCTATCATGCACTGCTCACGTGGCTGATCATGCCATGATCACGCAGCTACCATGTACTGGTCACATGACTGATCATGCACTGATCACGTGACTGATCATGCAGTGATCACGTGGCTGATCATGAACTATCACGTGGCTGATCATGCAATGATCGTGACTGATCATGCACTGTTCACGTCTATATCATGCACTGATAACATGACTGCCCGTGCACTGATCACGTGGATGATCATACACTAATCTTGTGACAGATCATGCACTGATCACGTGGCTGATCATGCACTGATACCGTGACTGAGCATGGACTGATCACATGACTATCATGTAGTGATCACGTGACTTAATGGCGCTGATCATGTGACTGATTATGCGCTGATCATGTTTGCTATCATACAGTGATCATGTGCCTCTGGAGGCAATAAACAAAGAGCAGAGTAGGCATGAATCAAACAGTCAGCAGGCAATAATCATGGAACACAGGTGTGAGGAATCATGCTGCTCAGCTGGCAATAATCAAGCAGCTGAGCAGGCAGGAATTACGCAGCACAGCTGGCAATTGTCAAGCAGATGACAGGCAGGAATCGTGCAGCTCAGCTGGCAATTGTCAAGCAGATGAGCAGACAGTAATCACGCAGCTCAGCAGGCCCAGATCACGTGACTGAGCATGCACTGTTCACGTGGCTGATCATACACTGATCACGTGATGATCATGCACTGATCATGTGGATATCATGCACTGATCACGTGGCTGATCATACACTGTTCACGTGTCTGACCATGCACTGATCACGTGGCTGATCATACACTGCTCACCTAACTGATCATGCACTGATCACGTGGCAATCATGCACTGATCACTTGGCTGAACATGCACTGTTCACGTGGCTGATCACACACCTGTCACGGGACATATCATGCACTGATCACGTGGCACTCATGCACTGATCACGTGGCTGATCAAACACTGCTCACGTAACTCATCCACACATCACGAGGCTATCATGCACTGCTCACGTGGCTCATCATGGAATGATCACGTAGCTACCATATACTGGTCATGTGACTGATCATGCACAGATCACGTAATGATCATGCACTGTTCAAGTGACTGATCATGTACTGATCACGTGACTGATCATGCACTGATTACGTGGCTATCATGCTCTGCTCATGTGGCTGATCATGCAAGGATCACGTAGCAACCATGTACTTGTCACGTGACTGATCATGCACTGATCACGTAATTGATCCTCCACTGATCACGTGGCTCATCATGCACTGATCACGTGGCTGATCACACATGTATCACGTGACTGATCATGCACTGATCACGTGGCTCTCATGCACTGATCATGTGGCTATCATGCACTGATCACGTAGCTATCATGAACTGATCACGTGGCTGATCATGCAATGATCACGTAGCTACCATGCACTGGTCACGTGACTGATCATGCACTGATCACGTAATTGATCCCGCACTGATCACGTGGCTGTGCAGGCACTGATCAGGTGGCTGATCAAGTCCAGATCACGTGTCTGAGCATGCACTGATCACGTGGCTATCATGCACTGATGACGGGACTGCGCATGCACTGATGACGTGGCTGATCGGGCACTGATCACATGGCTCATCATGCACTGATCACGTGTTTATCAGGCAATGATCAGTGACTGACAGGCGCTGATCATGGGACTGTGCACGCTCTGATCACGTGGCTATCATGCACTGATCACGTGACTGCGCATGCACTGATGACGTGGCTGTTCGTGCACTGATCACGTGTTTATCAGGCAGTGATCAGTGACTGACAGGCGCTGATCAGGGGACTGTGCACGCACTGATCAGGTGGCTGATCAGGAACTGACCACCTGACGCGCATGCAGTGATCACGTGGCTGGTCGTTCACTGATCACGTGTTTATCATACGGTGATCACGTGACTGAGAGGCGCTGATCACGTGACTGTGCCGTCAGTGATCACGTGGCTGAGCAGGCACTGATATCGTGACTGAGCATGCACTGATCATGTGCCGGGAGCCGGGGAGGCATTCCACTCTGACAAAGGTCATGAGGAAGGAGGCTCGGCATACGCAAATGCGGGATCGAGCCTCAGGAGTCCACCCGGATATTCTCGAGCATCTCCCCCCCAAAACCGAGTCTGCCTACTGTATTGCTTTGTGCTCTCACCTCTGATTTCACTGGGGGCTGTCCCCCACCACCATCTCGCTCTCTCTGTCAAAGAGTTAACTTAGAGCTCCAATTCATAAAGTTCCTTGTCATTCTTCCCTTTAACTTCCAGCTGAGTCTCCATCTGGAGCGCGGAACCCACCACGCTTACTAATTATGCCTGGGCTGCTAAGACCCACTCGAGAAGGTGTCTAGGGTGAGGCACCTTTCGCTATTCGAGAGGGCGCCTGCGGCCTACGTAAGTGGTGCAAACTTCTTGTCTTGAAGTTTGATTGGTCTTCCGCGTAAACCAAGCTACTCAGTCTCTTTTCTCCACCGAATTTTCCTACTGAGCTCTCCTCATACTATTATTCTTGACATCTCTGATTAGCATATAAATAGTCGCCTAGGCCATCTCTCCTTCGAATACCCTGGATCAGTTGGGGCTGGTCCCCGGCAGGTGGCGACCGAACAGGGACCTCAGGAGGCAATACTCAAAGAGCTGAGCAGACACGAACCACGCAATCAGCAGGCAATAAGCATGGAGCTCAGCAGTGACGAATCATGCTGCTCAACTGGCAATAATCAAGCACGTGACCAGGCAGGAATCACGCAGCTCAGCTGGCAATTGTCAAGCAGATGAGCCGACAGGAATCACGCAGCTCAGATGGCAATTGTCATGCAGATGAGCCGGCAGGAATCACGCAGCTCAGCAGGCCCTGATCACGTGACTCTGCAGGCACTGATCACGTGGCTGATCAAGTCCAGATCACGTGACTGAGCATGCACTGATCACGTGGCTATCATGCACTGATGACGTGACTGCGCATGCACTGATGACGTGGCTGATCGGGCACTGATCACATGGCTCATCATGCACTGATCACGTGTTTATCAGGCAATGATCAGTGACTGACAGGCGCTGATCATGGGACTGTGCACGCACTGATCACGTGGCTATCATGCACTGATCACGTGACTGCGCATGCACTGATGACGTGGCTGTTCGGGCACTGATCACGTGTTTATCAGGCAGTGATCAGTGACTGACAGGCGCTGATCAGGGGACTGTGCACGCACTGATCAGGTGGCTGATCAGGAACTGACCACCTGACCGCGCATGCAGTGATCACGTGGCTGGTCGTTCACTGATCACGTGTTTATCATACGGTGATCACGTGACTGAGAGGCGCTGATCACGTGACTGTGCCGTCAGTGATCACGTGGCTGAGCAGGCACTGATATCGTGACTGAGCATGCACTGATCATGTGCCGGGAGCCGGGGAGGCATTCCACTCTGGACAAAGGTCATGAGGAAGGAGGCTCGGCATACGCAAATGCGGGATCGAGCCTCAGGAGTCCACCCGGATATTCTCGAGCATCTCCCCCAAAAAAACCGGAGTCTGCCTACTGTATTGCTTTGTGCTCTCACCTCTGATTTCACTGGGGGCTGTCCCCCACCACCATCTCGCCCTCTCTGTCAAAGAGTTAACTTACAGCTCCAATTCATAAAGTTCCTTGTCATTCTTCCCTTTAACTTCCAGCTGAGTCTCCATCTGGAGCGCGGAACCCACCACGCTTACTAATTATGCCTGGGCTGCTAAGACCCACTCGAGAAGGTGTCTAGGGTGAGGCACCTTTCGGTATTCGAGAGGGCGCCTGCGGCCTACGTAAGTGGTGCAAACTTCTTGTCTTGAAGTTTGATTGGTCTTCCGCGTAAACCAAGCTACTCAGTCTCTTTTCTCCACTGAATTTTCCTACTGAGCTCTCCTCATACTATTATTCTTGACATCTCTGATTAGCATATAAATAGTCGCCTAGGCCATCTCTCCTTCGAATACCCTGGATCAGTTGGGGCTGGTCCCCGGCAGGTGGCGACCGAACAGGGACCTCAGGAGGCAATACTCAAAGAGCTGAGCAGACACGAACCACGCAATCAGCAGGCAATAAGCATGGAGCTCAGCAGTGACGAATCATGCTGCTCAACTGGCAATAATCAAGCACGTGACCAGGCAGGAATCACGCAGCTCAGCTGGCAATTGTCAAGCAGATGAGCCGACAGGAATCACGCAGCTCAGCTGGCAATTGTCATGCAGATGAGCCGGCAGGAATCACGCAGCTCAGCAGGCCCTGATCACGTGACTCTGCAGGCACTGATCACGTGGCTGATCAAGTCCAGATCACGTGACTGAGCATGCACTGATCACGTGGCTATCATGCACTGATGACGTGACTGCGCATGCACTGATGACGTGGCTGATCGGGCACTGATCACATGGCTCATCATGCACTGATCACGTGTTTATCAGGCAATGATCAGTGACTGACAGGCGCTGATCATGGGACTGTGCACGCACTGATCACGTGGCTATCATGCACTGATCACGTGACTGCGCATGCACTGATGACGTGGCTGTTCGGGCACTGATCACGTGTTTATCAGGCAGTGATCAGTGACTGACAGGCGCTGATCAGGGGACTGTGCACGCACTGATCAGGTGGCTGATCAGGAACTGACCACCTGACCGCGCATGCAGTGATCACGTGGCTGGTCGTTCACTGATCACGTGTTTATCATAGGGTGATCACGTGACTGAGAGGCGCTGATCACGTGACTGTGCCATCAGTGATCACGTGGCTGAGCAGGCACTGATATGGTGACTGAGCATGCACTGATCATGTGCCGGGAGCCGGGGCGGCATTCCACTCTGGACAAAGGTCATGAGGAAGGAGGCTCGGCATACGCAAATGCGGGATCGAGCCTCAGGAGTCCACCCGGATATTCTCGAGCATCTCCCCCCAAAAAAACCGGAGTCTGCCTACTGTATTGCTTTGTGCTCTCACCTCTGATTTCACTGGGGGCTGTCCCCCACCACCATCTCGCTCTGTCTGTCAAAGAGTTAACTTAGAGCTCCAATTCATAAAGTTCCTTGTCATTCTTCATTTTAACTTCCAGCTGAGTCTCCATCTGGAGCGTGGAACCCACCACGCTTACTAATTATGCCTGGGCTGCTAAGACCCACTCGAGAAGGTGTCTAGGGTGAGGCACCTTTCGCCATTCGAGAGGGCGCCTGCGGCCTTCGTAAGTGGTGCAAACTTCTTGTCTTGAAGTTTGATTGGTCTTCCGCGTAAACCAAGCTACTCAGTCTCTTTTCTCCACCGAATTTTCCTACTGAGCTCTCCTCATACTATTATTCTTGACATCTCTGATTAGCATATAAATAGTCGTCTAGGCCATCTCTCCTTCGAATACCCGGGATCAGTTGGGGCTGGTCCCCGGCAGGTGGCGACCGAACAGGGACCTCAGGAGGCAATACTCAAAGAGCTGAGCAGACACGAACCACGCAATCAGCAGGCAATAAGCATGGAGCTTAGCAGTGACGAATCATGCTGCTCAACTGGCAATAATCAAGCACGTGACCAGGCAGGAATCACGCAGCTCAGCTGGCAATTTTCAAGCAGATGAGCCGACAGGAATCACGCAGCTCAGCTGGCAATTGTCATGCAGATGAGCCGGCAGGAATCACGCAGCTCAGCAGGCCCTGATCACGTGACTCTGCAGGCACTGATCACGTGGCTGATCAAGTCCAGATCACGTGTCTGAGCATGCACTGATCACGTGGCTATCATGCACTGATGACGGGACTGCGCATGCACTGATGACCTGGCTGATCGGGCACTGATCACATGGCTCATCATGCACTGATCACGTGTTTATCAGGCAATGATCAGTGACTGACAGGCGCTGATCATGGGACTGTGCACGCTCTGATCACGTGGCTATCATGCACTGATCACGTGACTGCGCATGCACAGATGACGTGGCTGTTCCGGCACTGATCACGCGTTTATCAGGCAGTGATCAGTGACTGACAGGGGCTGATCAGGGGACTGTGCAGGCACTGATCAGGTGGCTGATCAGGAACTGACCACCTGACCTCGCATGCAGTGATCACGTGGCTGGTCGCTCACTGATCACGTGTTTATCATACGGTGATCACGTGACTGAGAGGCGCTGATCACGTGACTGTGCCGTCAATGATCACGTGGCTTAGCAGGCACTGATATCGTGACTGAGCATGCACTGATCATGTGCCGGGAGCCGGGGAGGCATTCCACTCTGGACAAAGGTCATGAGGAAGGAGGCTCGGCATACGCAAATGCGGGATCGAGCCTCAGGAGTCCACCCGGATGTTCTCGAGCATCTCCCCCAAAAAAACCGGAGTCTGCCTACTGTATTGCTTTGTGCTCTCACCTCTGATTTCACTGGGGGCTGTCCCTCACCACCATCTCGCTCTCTCTGTCAAAGAGTTAACTTACAGCTCCAATTCATAAAGTTCCTTGTCATTCTTCCCTTTAACTTCCAGCTGAGTCTCCATCTGGAGCGCGGAACCCACCACGCTTACTAATTATGCCTGGGCTGCTAAGACCCACTGGAGAAGGTGTCTAGGGTGAGGCACCTTTCGCTATTCGAGAGGGCGCCTGCGGCCTACGTAGGTGGTGCAAACTTCTTGTCTTGAAGTTTGATTGGTCTTCCGCGTAAACCAAGCTACTCAGTCTCTTTTCTCCACCGAATTTTCCTACTGAGCTCTCCTCATACTATTATTCTTGACATCTCTGATTAGCATATAAATAGTCGCCTAGGCCATCTCTCCTTCGAATACCCTGGATCAGTTGGGGCTGGTCCCCGGCAGGTGGCGACCGAACAGGGACCTCAGGAGGCAATACTCAAAGAGCTGAGCAGACACGAACCACGCAATCAGCAGGCAATAAGCATGGAGCTCAGCAGTGACGAATCATGCTGCTCAACTGGCAATAATCAAGCACGTGACCAGGCAGGAATCACGCAGCTCAGCTGGCAATTGTCAAGCAGATGAGCCGACAGGAATCACGCAGCTCAGCTGGCAATTGTCATGCAGATGAGCCGGCAGGAATCACGCAGCTCAGCAGGCCCTGATCACGTGACTCTGCAGGCACTGATCACGTGGCTGATCAAGTCCAGATCACGTGACTGAGCATGCACTGATCACGTGGCTATCATGCACTGATGACGTGACTGCGCATGCACTGATGACGTGGCTGATCGGGCACTGATCACATGGCTCATCATGCACTGATCACGTGTTTATCAGGCAATGATCAGTGACTGACAGGCGCTGATCATGGGACTGTGCACGCACTGATCACGTGGCTATCATGCACTGATCACGTGACTGCGCATGCACTGATGACGTGGCTGTTCGGGCACTGATCACGTGTTTATCAGGCAGTGATCAGTGACTGACAGGCGCTGATCAGGGGACTGTGCACGCACTGATCAGGTGGCTGATCAGGAACTGACCACCTGACCGCGCATGCAGTGATCACGTGGCTGGTCGTTCACTGATCACGTGTTTATCATACGGTGATCACGTGACTGAGAGGCGCTGATCACGTGACTGTGCCGTCAGTGATCACGTGGCTGAGCAGGCACTGATATCGTGACTGAGCATGCACTGATCATGTGCCGGGAGCCGGGGAGGCATTCCACTCTGGACAAAGGTCATGAGGAAGGAGGCTCGGCATACGCAAATGCGGGATCGAGCCTCAGGAGTCCACCCGGATATTCTCGAGCATCTCCCCCCAAAAAAACCGGAGTCTGCCTACTGTATTGCTTTGTGCTCTCACCTCTGATTTCACTGGGGGCTGTCCCCCACCACCATCTCGCTCTCTCTGTCAAAGAGTTAACTTACAGCTCCAATTCATAAAGTTCCTTGTCATTCTTCCCTTTAACTTCCAGCTGAGTCTCCATCTGGAGCGCGGAACCCACCACGCTTACTAATTATGCCTGGGCTGCTAAGACCCACTCGAGAAGGTGTCTAGGGTGAGGCACCTTTCGCTATTCGAGAGGGCGCCTGCGGCCTACGTAAGTGGTGCAAACTTCTTGTCTTGAAGTTTGATTGGTCTTCCGCGTAAACCAAGCTACTCAGTCTCTTTTCTCCACCGAATTTTCCTACTGAGCTCTCCTCATACTATTATTCTTGACATCTCTGATTAGCATATAAATAGTCGCCTAGGCCATCTCTCCTTCGAATACCCTGGATCAGTTGGGGCTGGTCCCCGGCAGGTGGCGACCGAACAGGGACCTCAGGAGGCAATACTCAAAGAGCTGAGCAGACACGAACCACGCAATCAGCAGGCAATAAGCATGGAGCTCAGCAGTGACGAATCATGCTGCTCAACTGGCAATAATCAAGCACGTGACCAGGCAGGAATCACGCAGCTCAGCTGGCAATTGTCAAGCAGATGAGCCGACAGGAATCACGCAGCTCAGCTGGCAATTGTCATGCAGATGAGCCGGCAGGAATCACGCAGCTCAGCAGGCCCTGATCACGTGACTCTGCAGGCACTGATCACGTGGCTGATCAAGTCCAGATCACGTGACTGAGCATGCACTGATCACGTGGCTATCATGCACTGATGACGTGACTGCGCATGCACTGATGACGTGGCTGATCGGGCACTGATCACATGGCTCATCATGCACTGATCACGTGTTTATCAGGCAATGATCAGTGACTGACAGGCGCTGATCATGGGACTGTGCACGCACTGATCACGTGGCTATCATGCACTGATCACGTGACTGCGCATGCACTGATGACGTGGCTGTTCGGGCACTGATCACGTGTTTATCAGGCAGTGATCAGTGACTGACAGGCGCTGATCAGGGGACTGTGCACGCACTGATCAGGTGGCTGATCAGGAACTGACCACCTGACCGCGCATGCAGTGATCACGTGGCTGGTCGTTCACTGATCACGTGTTTATCATACGGTGATCACGTGACTGAGAGGCGCTGATCACGTGACTGTGCCGTCAGTGATCACGTGGCTGAGCAGGCACTGATATCGTGACTGAGCATGCACTGATCATGTGCCGGGAGCCGGGGAGGCATTCCACTCTGGACAAAGGTCATGAGGAAGGAGGCTCGGCATACGCAAATGCGGGATCGAGCCTCAGGAGTCCACCCGGATGTTCTCGAGCATCTCCCCCAAAAAAACCGGAGTCTGCCTACTGTATTGCTTTGTGCTCTCACCTCTGATTTCACTGGGGGCTGTCCCCCACCACCATCTCGCTCTCTCTGTCAAAGAGTTAACTTAGAGCTCCAATTCATAAAGTTCCTTGTCATTCTTCCCTTTAACTTCCAGCTGAGTCTCCATCTGGAGCGCGGAACCCACCACGCTTACTAATTATGCCTGGGCTGCTAAGACCCACTCGAGAAGGTGTCTAGGGTGAGGCACCTTTCGCTATTCGAGAGGGCGCCTGCGGCCTACGTAAGTGGTGCAAACTTCTTGTCTTGAAGTTTGATTGGTCTTCCGCGTAAACCAAGCTACTCAGTCTCTTTTCTCCACCGAATTTTCCTACTGAGCTCTCCTCATACTATTATTCTTGACATCTCTGATTAGCATATAAATAGTCGCCTAGGCCATCTCTCCTTCGAATACCCTGGATCAGTTGGGGCTGGTCCCCGGCAGGTGGCGACCGAACAGGGACCTCAGGAGGCAATACTCAAAGAGCTGAGCAGACACGAACCACGCAATCAGCAGGCAATAAGCATGGAGCTCAGCAGTGACGAATCATGCTGCTCAACTGGCAATAATCAAGCACGTGACCAGGCAGGAATCACGCAGCTCAGCTGGCAATTGTCAAGCAGATGAGCCGACAGGAATCACGCAGCTCAGCTGGCAATTGTCATGCAGATGAGCCGGCAGGAATCACGCAGCTCAGCAGGCCCTGATCACGTGACTCTGCAGGCACTGATCACGTGGCTGATCAAGTCCAGATCACGTGACTGAGCATGCACTGATCACGTGGCTATCATGCACTGATGACGTGACTGCGCATGCACTGATGACGTGGCTGATCGGGCACTGATCACATGGCTCATCATGCACTGATCACGTGTTTATCAGGCAATGATCAGTGACTGACAGGCGCTGATCATGGGACTGTGCACGCACTGATCACGTGGCTATCATGCACTGATCACGTGACTGCGCATGCACTGATGACGTGGCTGTTCGGGCACTGATCACGTGTTTATCAGGCAGTGATCAGTGACTGACAGGCGCTGATCAGGGGACTGTGCACGCACTGATCAGGTGGCTGATCAGGAACTGACCACCTGACCGCGCATGCAGTGATCACGTGGCTGGTCGTTCACTGATCACGTGTTTATCATAGGGTGATCACGTGACTGAGAGGCGCTGATCACGTGACTGTGCCGTCAGTGATCACGTGGCTGAGCAGGCACTGATATCGTGACTGAGCATGCACTGATCATGTGCCGGGAGCCGGGGAGGCATTCCACTCTGGACAAAGGTCATGAGGAAGGAGGCTCGGCATACGCAAATGCGGGATCGAGCCTCAGGAGTCCACCCGGATATTCTCGAGCATCTCCCCCAAAAAAACCGGAGTCTGCCTACTGTATTGCTTTGTGCTCTCACCTCTGATTTCACTGGGGGCTGTCCCCCACCACCATCTCGCTCTCTCTGTCAAAGAGTTAACTTACAGCTCCAATTCATAAAGTTCCTTGTCATTCTTCCCTTTAACTTCCAGCTGAGTCTCCATCTGGAGCGCGGAACCCACCACGCTTACTAATTATGCCTGGGCTGCTAAGACCCACTCGAGAAGGTGTCTAGGGTGAGGCACCTTTCGCTATTCGAGAGGGCGCCTGCGGCCTACGTAAGTGGTGCAAACTTCTTGTCTTGAAGTTTGATTGGTCTTCCGCGTAAACCAAGCTACTCAGTCTCTTTTCTCCACCGAATTTTCCTACTGAGCTCTCCTCATACTATTATTCTTGACATCTCTGATTAGCATATAAATAGTCGCCTAGGCCATCTCTCCTTCGAATACCCTGGATCAGTTGGGGCTGGTCCCCGGCAGGTGGCGACCGAACAGGGACCTCAGGAGGCAATACTCAAAGAGCTGAGCAGACACGAACCACGCAATCAGCAGGCAATAAGCATGGAGCTCAGCAGTGACGAATCATGCTGCTCAACTGGCAATAATCAAGCACGTGACCAGGCAGGAATCACGCAGCTCAGCTGGCAATTGTCAAGCAGATGAGCCGACAGGAATCACGCAGCTCAGCTGGCAATTGTCATGCAGATGAGCCGGCAGGAATCACGCAGCTCAGCAGGCCCTGATCACGTGACTCTGCAGGCACTGATCACGTGGCTGATCAAGTCCAGATCACGTGACTGAGCATGCACTGATCACGTGGCTATCATGCACTGATGACGTGACTGCGCATGCACTGATGACGTGGCTGATCGGGCACTGATCACATGGCTCATCATGCACTGATCACGTGTTTATCAGGCAATGATCAGTGACTGACAGGCGCTGATCATGGGACTGTGCACGCACTGATCACGTGGCTATCATGCACTGATCACGTGACTGCGCATGCACTGATGACGTGGCTGATTGATCACATGGGCACTGATCACGTGTTTATCAGGCAATGATCAGTGACTGACAGGCGCTGATCATGGGACTGTGCACGCACTGATCACGTGGCTATCATGCACTGATCACGTGACTGCGCATGCACTGATGACGTGGCTGTTCGGGCACTGATCACGTGTTTATCAGGCAGTGATCAGTGACTGACAGGCGCTGATCAGGGGACTGTGCACGCACTGATCAGGTGGCTGATCAGGAACTGACCACCTGACGCATGCAGTGATCACGTGGCTGGTCGTTCACTGATCACGTGTTTATCATAGGGTGATCACGTGACTGAGAGGCGCTGATCACGTGACTGTGCCGTCAGTGATCACGTGGCTGAGCAGGCACTGATATCGTGACTGAGCATGCACTGATCATGTGCCGGGAGCCGGGGAGGCATTCCACTCTGGACAAAGGTCATGAGGAAGGAGGCTCGGCATACGCAAATGCGGGATCGAGCCTCAGGAGTCCACCCGGATATTCTCGAGCATCTCCCCCAAAAAAACCGGAGTCTGCCTACTGTATTGCTTTGTGCTCTCACCTCTGATTTCACTGGGGGCTGTCCCCCACCACCATCTCGCTCTCTCTGTCAAAGAGTTAACTTACAGCTCCAATTCATAAAGTTCCTTGTCATTCTTCCCTTTAACTTCCAGCTGAGTCTCCATCTGGAGCGCGGAACCCACCACGCTTACTAATTATGCCTGGGCTGCTAAGACCCACTCGAGAAGGTGTCTAGGGTGAGGCACCTTTCGCTATTCGAGAGGGCGCCTGCGGCCTACGTAAGTGGTGCAAACTTCTTGTCTTGAAGTTTGATTGGTCTTCCGCGTAAACCAAGCTACTCAGTCTCTTTTCTCCACCGAATTTTCCTACTGAGCTCTCCTCATACTATTATTCTTGACATCTCTGATTAGCATATAAATAGTCGCCTAGGCCATCTCTCCTTCGAATACCCTGGATCAGTTGGGGCTGGTCCCCGGCAGGTGGCGACCGAACAGGGACCTCAGGAGGCAATACTCAAAGAGCTGAGCAGACACGAACCACGCAATCAGCAGGCAATAAGCATGGAGCTCAGCAGTGACGAATCATGCTGCTCAACTGGCAATAATCAAGCACGTGACCAGGCAGGAATCACGCAGCTCAGCTGGCAATTGTCAAGCAGATGAGCCGACAGGAATCACGCAGCTCAGCTGGCAATTGTCATGCAGATGAGCCGGCAGGAATCACGCAGCTCAGCAGGCCCTGATCACGTGACTCTGCAGGCACTGATCACGTGGCTGATCAAGTCCAGATCACGTGACTGAGCATGCACTGATCACGTGGCTATCATGCACTGATGACGTGACTGCGCATGCACTGATGACGTGGCTGATCGGGCACTGATCACATGGCTCATCATGCACTGATCACGTGTTTATCAGGCAATGATCAGTGACTGACAGGCGCTGATCATGGGACTGTGCACGCACTGATCACGTGGCTATCATGCACTGATCACGTGACTGCGCATGCACTGATGACGTGGCTGTTCGGGCACTGATCACGTGTTTATCAGGCAGTGATCAGTGACTGACAGGCGCTGATCAGGGGACTGTGCACGCACTGATCAGGTGGCTGATCAGGAACTGACCACATGACCTCGCATGCAGTGATCACGTGGCTGGTCGTTCACTGATCACGTGTTTATCATACGGTGATCACGTGACTGAGAGGCGCTGATCACGTGACTGTGCCGTCAGTGATCACGTGGCTGAGCAGGCACTGATATCGTGACTGAGCATGCACTGATCATGTGCCGGGAGCCGGGGAGGCATTCCACTCTGGACAAAGGTCATGAGGAAGGAGGCTCGGCATACGCAAATGCGGGATCGAGCCTCAGGAGTCCACCCGGATGTTCTCGAGCATTTCCCCCCACAAAAAACCCGGAGTCTGCCTACTGTATTGCTTTGTGCTCTCACCTCTGATTTCACTGGCGGCTGTCCCCCACCACCATCTCGCTCTCTCTGTCAAAGAGTTAACTTACAGCTCCAATTCATAAAGTTCCTTGTCATTCTTCCCTTTAACTTCCAGCTGAGTCTCCATCTGGAGCGCGGAACCCACCACGCTTACTAATTATGCCTGGGCTGCTAAGACCCACTCGAGAAGGTGTCTAGGGTGAGGCACCTTTCGCTATTCGAGAGGGCGCCTGCGGCCTACGTAAGTGGTGCAAACTTCTTGTCTTGAAGTTTGATTGGTCTTCCGCGTAAACCAAGCTACTCAGTCTCTTTTCTCCACCGAATTTTCCTACTGAGCTCTCCTCATACTATTATTCTTGACATCTCTGATTAGCATATAAATAGTCGCCTAGGCCATCTCTCCTTCGAATACCCTGGATCAGTTGGGGCTGGTCCCCGGCAGGTGGCGACCGAACAGGGACCTCAGGAGGCAATACTCAAAGAGCTGAGCAGACACGAACCACGCAATCAGCAGGCAATAAGCATGGAGCTCAGCAGTGACGAATCATGCTGCTCAACTGGCAATAATCAAGCACGTGACCAGGCAGGAATCACGCAGCTCAGCTGGCAATTGTCAAGCAGATGAGCCGACAGGAATCACGCAGCTCAGCTGGCAATTGTCATGCAGATGAGCCGGCAGGAATCACGCAGCTCAGCAGGCCCTGATCACGTGACTCTGCAGGCACTGATCACGTGGCTGATCAAGTCCAGATCACGTGACTGAGCATGCACTGATCACGTGGCTATCATGCACTGATGACGTGACTGCGCATGCACTGATGACGTGGCTGATCGGGCACTGATCACATGGCTCATCATGCACTGATCACGTGTTTATCAGGCAATGATCAGTGACTGACAGGCGCTGATCATGGGACTGTGCACGCACTGATCACGTGGCTATCATGCACTGATCACGTGACTGCGCATGCACTGATGACGTGGCTGTTCGGGCACTGATCACGTGTTTATCAGGCAGTGATCAGTGACTGACAGGCGCTGATCAGGGGACTGTGCACGCACTGATCAGGTGGCTGATCAGGAACTGACCACCTGACCGCGCATGCAGTGATCACGTGGCTGGTCGTTCACTGATCACGTGTTTATCATAGGGTGATCACGTGACTGAGAGGCGCTGATCACGTGACTGTGCCGTCAGTGATCACGTGGCTGAGCAGGCACTGATATCGTGACTGAGCATGCACTGATCATGTGCCGGGAGCCGGGGAGGCATTCCACTCTGGACAAAGGTCATGAGGAAGGAGGCTCGGCATACGCAAATGCGGGATCGAGCCTCAGGAGTCCACCCGGATGTTCTCGAGCATCTCCCCCCAAAAACCGGAGTCTGCCTACTGTATTGCTTTGTGCTCTCACCTCTGATTTCACTGGGGGCTGTCCCCCACCACCATCTCGCTCTGTCTGTCAAAGAGTTAACTTACAGCTCCAATTCATAAACTTCCTTGTCATTCTTCCCTTTAACTTCCAGCTGAGTCTCCATCTGGAGCGCGGAACCCACCACGCTTACTAATTATGCCTGGGCTGCTAAGACCCACTCGAGAAGGTGTCTAGGGTGAGGCACCTTTCGGTATTTGAAAGGGCGCCTGCGGCCTACGTAAGTGGTGCAAACTTCTTGTCTTGAAGTTTGATTGGTCTTCCGCGTAAACCAAGCTACTCAGTCTCTTTTCTCCACCGAATTTTCCTACTGAGCTCTCCTCATACTATTATTCTTGACATCTCTGATTAGCATATAAATAGTCGCCTAGGCCATCTCTCCTTCGAATACCCTGGATCAGTTGGGGCTGGTCCCCGGCAGGTGGCGACCGAACAGGGACCTCAGGAGGCAATACTCAAAGAGCTGAGCAGACACGAACCACGCAATCAGCAGGCAATAAGCATGGAGCTCAGCAGTGACGAATCATGCTGCTCAACTGGCAATAATCAAGCACGTGACCAGGCAGGAATCACGCAGCTCAGCTGGCAATTGTCAAGCAGATGAGCCGACAGGAATCACGCAGCTCAGCTGGCAATTGTCATGCAGATGAGCCGGCAGGAATCACGCAGCTCAGCAGGCCCTGATCACGTGACTCTGCAGGCACTGATCACGTGGCTGATCAAGTCCATATCACGTGACTGAGCATGCACTGATCACGTGGCTATCATGCACTGATGACGTGACTGCGCATGCACTGATGACGTGGCTGATCGGGCACTGATCACATGGCTCATCATGCACTGATCACGTGTTTATCAGGCAATGATCAGTGACTGACAGGCGCTGATCATGGGACTGTGCACGCACTGATCACGTGGCTATCATGCACTGATCACGTGACTGCGCATGCACTGATGACGTGGCTGTTCGGGCACTGATCACGTGTTTATCAGGCAGTGATCAGTGACTGACAGGCGCTGATCAGGGGACTGTGCACGCACTGATCAGGTGGCTGATCAGGAACTGACCACCTGACCGCGCATGCAGTGATCACGTGGCTGGTCGTTCACTGATCACGTGTTTATCATAGGGTGATCACGTGACTGAGAGGCGCTGATCACGTGACTGTGCCGTCAGTGATCACCTGGCTGAGCAGGCACTGATATCGTGACTGAGCATGCACTGATCATGTGCCGGGAGCCGGGGAGGCATTCCACTCTGGACAAAGGTCATGAGGAAGGAGGCTCGGCATACGCAAATGCGGGATCGAGCCTCAGGAGTCCACCCGGATGTTCTCGAGCATCTCCCCCCAAAAAACCGGAGTCTGCCTACTGTATTGCTTTGTGCTCTCACCTCTGATTTCACTGGGGGCTGTCCCCCACCACCATCTCGCTCTCTCTGTCAAAGAGTTAACTTACAGCTCCAATTCATAAAGTTCCTTGTCATTCTTCCCTTTAACTTCCAGCTGAGTCTCCATCTGGAGCGCGGAACCCACCACGCTTACTAATTATGCCTGGGCTGCTAAGACCCACTCGAGAAGGTGTCTAGGGTGAGGCACCTTTCGCTATTCGAGAGGGCGCCTGCGGCCTACGTAAGTGGTGCAAACTTCTTGTCTTGAAGTTTGATTGGTCTTCCGCGTAAACCAAGCTACTCAGTCTCTTTTCTCCACCGAATTTTCCTACTGAGCTCTCCTCATACTATTATTCTTGACATCTCTGATTAGCATATAAATAGTCGCCTAGGCCATCTCTCCTTCGAATACCCTGGATCAGTTGGGGCTGGTCCCCGGCAGGTGGCGACCGAACAGGGACCTCAGGAGGCAATACTCAAAGAGCTGAGCAGACACGAACCACGCAATCAGCAGGCAATAAGCATGGAGCTCAGCAGTGACGAATCATGCTGCTCAACTGGCAATAATCAAGCACGTGACCAGGCAGGAATCACGCAGCTCAGCTGGCAATTGTCAAGCAGATGAGCCGACAGGAATCACGCAGCTCAGCTGGCAATTGTCATGCAGATGAGCCGGCAGGAATCACGCAGCTCAGCAGGCCCTGATCACGTGACTCTGCAGGCACTGATCACGTGGCTGATCAAGTCCAGATCACGTGACTGAGCATGCACTGATCACGTGGCTATCATGCACTGATGACGTGACTGCGCATGCACTGATGACGTGGCTGATCGGGCACTGATCACATGGCTCATCATGCACTGATCACGTGTTTATCAGGCAATGATCAGTGACTGACAGGCGCTGATCATGGGACTGTGCACGCACTGATCACGTGGCTATCATGCACTGATCACGTGACTGCGCATGCACTGATGACGTGGCTGTTCGGGCACTGATCACGTGTTTATCAGGCAGTGATCAGTGACTGACAGGCGCTGATCAGGGGACTGTGCACGCACTGATCAGGTGGCTGATCAGGAACTGACCACCTGACCTCGCATGCAGTGATCACGTGGCTGGTCGTTCACTGATCACGTGTTTATCATACGGTGATCACGTGACTGAGAGGCGCTGATCACGTGACTGTGCCGTCAGTGATCACGTGGCTGAGCAGGCACTGATATCGTGACTGAGCATGCACTGATCATGTGCCGGGAGCCGGGGAGGCATTCCACTCTGGACAAAGGTCATGAGGAAGGAGGCTCGGCATACGCAAATGCGGGATCGAGCCTCAGGAGTCCACCCGGATATTCTCGAGCATCTCCCCCAAAAAAACCGGAGTCTGCCTACTGTATTGCTTTGTGCTCTCACCTCTGATTTCACTGGGGGCTGTCCCCCACCACCATCTCGCTCTCTCTATCAAAGAGTTAACTTAGAGCTCCAATTCATAAAGTTCCTTGTCATTCTTCCCTTTAACTTCCAGCTGAGTCTCCATCTGGAGCGCGGAACCCACCACGCTTACTAATTATGCCTGGGCTGCTAAGACCCACTCGAGAAGGTGTCTAGGGTGAGGCACCTTTCGGTATTCGAGAGGGCGCCTGCGGCCTACGTAAGTGGTGCAAACTTCTTGTCTTGAAGTTTGATTGGTCTTCCGCGTAAACCAAGCTACTCAGTCTCTTTTCTCCACCGAATTTTCCTACTGAGCTCTCCTCATACTATTATTCTTGACATCTCTGATTAGCATATAAATAGTCGCCTAGGCCATCTCTCCTTCGAATACCCTGGATCAGTTGGGGCTGGTCCCCGGCAGGTGGCGACCGAACAGGGACCTCAGGAGGCAATACTCAAAGAGCTGAGCAGACACGAACCACGCAATCAGCAGGCAATAAGCATGGAGCTCAGCAGTGACGAATCATGCTGCTCAACTGGCAATAATCAAGCACGTGACCAGGCAGGAATCACGCAGCTCAGCTGGCAATTGTCAAGCAGATGAGCCGACAGGAATCACGCAGCTCAGCTGGCAATTGTCATGCAGATGAGCCGGCAGGAATCACGCAGCTCAGCAGGCCCTGATCACGTGACTCTGCAGGCACTGATCACGTGGCTGATCAAGTCCAGATCACGTGACTGAGCATGCACTGATCACGTGGCTATCATGCACTGATGACGTGACTGCGCATGCACTGATGACGTGGCTGATCGGGCACTGATCACATGGCTCATCATGCACTGATCACGTGTTTATCAGGCAATGATCAGTGACTGACAGGCGCTGATCATGGGACTGTGCACGCACTGATCACGTGGCTATCATGCACTGATCACGTGACTGCGCATGCACTGATGACGTGGCTGTTCGGGCACTGATCACGTGTTTATCAGGCAGTGATCAGTGACTGACAGGCGCTGATCAGGGGACTGTGCACGCACTGATCAGGTGGCTGATCAGGAACTGACCACCTGACCTCGCATGCAGTGATCACGTGGCTGGTCGTTCACTGATCACGTGTTTATCATACGGTGATCACGTGACTGAGAGGCGCTGATCACGTGACTGTGCCGTCAGTGATCACGTGGCTGAGCAGGCACTGATATCGTGACTGAGCATGCACTGATCATGTGCCGGGAGCCGGGGAGGCATTCCACTCTGGACAAAGGTCATGAGGAAGGAGGCTCGGCATACGCAAATGCGGGATCGAGCCTCAGGAGTCCACCCGGATGTTCTCGAGCATCTCCCCCCAAAAAACCGGAGTCTGCCTACTGTATTGCTTTGTGCTCTCACCTCTGATTTCACTGGGGGCTGTCCCTCACCACCATCTCGCTCTCTCTGTCAAAGAGTTAACTTACAGCTCCAATTCATAAAGTTCCTTGTCATTCTTCCCTTTAACTTCCAGCTGAGTCTCCATCTGGAGCGCGGAACCCACCACGCTTACTAATTATGCCTGGGCTGCTAAGACCCACTCGAGAAGGTGTCTAGGGTGAGGCACCTTTCGGTATTCGAGAGGGCTCCTGCGGCCTACGTAAGTGGTGCAAACTTCTTGTCTTGAAGTTTGATTGGTCTTCCGCGTAAACCAAGCTACTCAGTCTCTTTTCTCCACCGAATTTTCCTACTGAGCTCTCCTCATACTATTATTCTTGACATCTCTGATTAGCATATAAATAGTCGCCTAGGCCATCTCTCCTTCGAATACCCTGGATCAGTTGGGGCTGGTCCCCGGCAGGTGGCGACCGAACAGGGACCTCAGGAGGCAATACTCAAAGAGCTGAGCAGACACGAACCACGCAATCAGCAGGCAATAAGCATGGAGCTCAGCAGTGACGAATCATGCTGCTCAACTGGCAATAATCAAGCACGTGACCAGGCAGGAATCACGCAGCTCAGCTGGCAATTGTCAAGCAGATGAGCCGACTGGAATCACGCAGCTCAGCTGCCAATTGTCATGCAGATGAGCCGGCAGGAATCACGCAGCTCAGCAGGCCCTGATCACGTGACTCTGCAGGCACTGATCACGTGGCTGATCAAGTCCAGATCACGTGACTGAGCATGCACTGATCACGTGGCTATCATGCACTGATGACGTGACTGCGCATGCACTGATGACGTGGCTGATCGGGCACTGATCACATGGCTCATCATGCACTGATCACGTGTTTATCAGGCAATGATCAGTGACTGACAGGCGCTGATCATGGGACTGTGCACGCACTGATCACGTGGCTATCATGCACTGATCACGTGACTGCGCATGCACTGATGACGTGGCTGTTCGGGCACTGATCACGTGTTTATCAGGCAGTGATCAGTGACTGACAGGCGCTGATCAGGGGACTGTGCACGCACTGATCAGGTGGCTGATCAGGAACTGACCACCTGACCGCGCATGCAGTGATCACGTGGCTGGTCGTTCACTGATCACGTGTTTATCATAGGGTGATCACGTGACTGAGAAGCGCTGATCACGTGACTGTGCCGTCAGTGATCACGTGGCTGAGCAGGCACTGATATCGTGACTGAGCATGCACTGATCATGTGCCGGGAGCCGGGGAGGCATTCCACTCTGGACAAAGGTCATGAGGAAGGAGGCTCGGCATACGCAAATGCGGGATCGAGCCTCAGGAGTCCACCCGGATATTCTCGAGCATCTCCCCCCAAAAAAACCGGAGTCTGCCTACTGTATTGCTTTGTGCTCTCACCTCTGATTTCACTGGGGGCTGTCCCTCACCACCATCTCGCTCTCTCTGTCAAAGAGTTAACTTACAGCTCCAATTCATAAAGTTCCTTGTCATTCTTCCCTTTAACTTCCAGCTGAGTCTCCATCTGGAGCGCGGAACCCACCACGCTTACTAATTATGCCTGGGCTGCTAAGACCCACTCGAGAAGGTGTCTAGGGTGAGGCACCTTTCGCCATTCGAGAGGGCGCCTGCGGCCTACGTAAGTGGTGCAAACTTCTTGTCTTGAAGTTTGATTGGTCTTCCGTGTAAACCAAGCTACTCAGTCTCTTTTCTCCACCGAATTTTCCTACTGAGCTCTCCTCATACTATTATTCTTGACATCTCTGATTAGCATATAAATAGTCGCCTAGGCCATCTCTCCTTCGAATACCCTGGATCAGTTGGGGCTGGTCCCCGGCAGGTGGCGACCGAACAGGGACCTCAGGAGGCAATACTCAAAGAGCTGAGCAGACACGAACCACGCAATCAGCAGGCAATAAGCATGGAGCTCAGCAGTGACGAATCATGCTGCTCAACTGGCAATAATCAAGCACGTGACCAGGCAGGAATCACGCAGCTCAGCTGGCAATTGTCAAGCAGATGAGCCGACAGGAATCACGCAGCTCAGCTGGCAATTGTCATGCAGATGAGCCGGCAGGAATCACGCAGCTCAGCAGGCCCTGATCACGTGACTCTGCAGGCACTGATCACGTGGCTGATCAAGTCCAGATCACGTGACTGAGCATGCACTGATCACGTGGCTATCATGCACTGATGACGTGACTGCGCATGCACTGATGACGTGGCTGATCGGGCACTGATCACATGGCTCATCATGCACTGATCACGTGTTTATCAGGCAATGATCAGTGACTGACAGGCGCTGATCATGGGACTGTGCACGCACTGATCACGTGGCTATCATGCACTGATCACGTGACTGCGCATGCACTGATGACGTGGCTGTTCGGGCACTGATCACGTGTTTATCAGGCAGTGATCAGTGACTGACAGGCGCTGATCAGGGGACTGTGCACGCACTGATCAGGTGGCTGATCAGGAACTGACCACCTGACCGCGCATGCAGTGATCACGTGGCTGGTCGTTCACTGATCACGTGTTTATCATAGGGTGATCACGTGACTGAGAGGCGCTGATCACGTGACTGTGCCGTCAGTGATCACGTGGCTGAGCAGGCACTGATATCGTGACTGAGCATGCACTGATCATGTGCCGGGAGCCGGGGAGGCATTCCACTCTGGACAAAGGTCATGAGGAAGGAGGCTCGGCATACGCAAATGCGGGATCGAGCCTCAGGAGTCCACCCGGATATTCTCGAGCATCTCCCCCCAAAAAAACCGGAGTCTGCCTACTGTATTGCTTTGTGCTCTCACCTCTGATTTCACTGGGGGCTGTCCCCCACCACCATCTCGCTCTCTCTGTCAAAGAGTTAACTTACAGCTCCAATTCATAAAGTTCCTTGTCATTCTTCCCTTTAACTTCCAGCTGAGTCTCCATCTGGAGCGCGGAACCCACCACGCTTACTAATTATGCCTGGGCTGCTAAGACCCACTCGAGAAGGTGTCTAGGGTGAGGCACCTTTCGCTATTCGAGAGGGCGCCTGCGGCCTACGTAAGTGGTGCAAACTTCTTGTCTTGAAGTTTGATTGGTCTTCCGCGTAAACCAAGCTACTCAGTCTCTTTTCTCCACCGAATTTTCCTACTGAGCTCTCCTCATACTATTATTCTTGACATCTCTGATTAGCATATAAATAGTCGCCTAGGCCATCTCTCCTTCGAATACCCTGGATCAGTTGGGGCTGGTCCCCGGCAGGTGGCGACCGAACAGGGACCTCAGGAGGCAATACTCAAAGAGCTGAGCAGACACGAACCACGCAATCAGCAGGCAATAAGCATGGAGCTCAGCAGTGACGAATCATGCTGCTCAACTGGCAATAATCAAGCACGTGACCAGGCAGGAATCACGCAGCTCAGCTGGCAATTGTCAAGCAGATGAGCCGACAGGAATCACGCAGCTCAGCTGGCAATTGTCATGCAGATGAGCCGGCAGGAATCACGCAGCTCAGCAGGCCCTGATCACGTGACTCTGCAGGCACTGATCACGTGGCTGATCAAGTCCAGATCACGTGACTGAGCATGCACTGATCACGTGGCTATCATGCACTGATGACGTGACTGCGCATGCACTGATGACGTGGCTGATCGGGCACTGATCACATGGCTCATCATGCACTGATCACGTGTTTATCAGGCAATGATCAGTGACTGACAGGCGCTGATCATGGGACTGTGCACGCACTGATCACGTGGCTATCATGCACTGATCACGTGACTGCGCATGCACTGATGACGTGGCTGTTCGGGCACTGATCACGTGTTTATCAGGCAGTGATCAGTGACTGACAGGCGCTGATCAGGGGACTGTGCACGCACTGATCAGGTGGCTGATCAGGAACTGACCACCTGACCGCGCATGCAGTGATCACGTGGCTGGTCGTTCACTGATCACGTGTTTATCATACGGTGATCACGTGACTGAGAGGCGCTGATCACGTGACTGTGCCGTCAGTGATCACGTGGCTGAGCAGGCACTGATATCGTGACTGAGCATGCACTGATCATGTGCCGGGAGCCGGGGAGGCATTCCACTCTGGACAAAGGTCATGAGGAAGGAGGCTCGGCATACGCAAATGCGGGATCGAGCCTCAGGAGTCCACCCGGATATTCTCGAGCATCTCCCCCCAAAAAAACCGGAGTCTGCCTACTGTATTGCTTTGTGCTCTCACCTCTGATTTCACTGGGGGCTGTCCCCCACCACCATCTCGCTCTCTCTGTCAAAGAGTTAACTTACAGCTCCAATTCATAAAGTTCCTTGTCATTCTTCCCTTTAACTTCCAGCTGAGTCTCCATCTGGAGCGCGGAACCCACCACGCTTACTAATTATGCCTGGGCTGCTAAGACCCACTCGAGAAGGTGTCTAGGGTGAGGCACCTTTCGCTATTCGAGAGGGCGCCTGCGGCCTACGTAAGTGGTGCAAACTTCTTGTCTTGAAGTTTGATTGGTCTTCCGCGTAAACCAAGCTACTCAGTCTCTTTTCTCCACCGAATTTTCCTACTGAGCTCTCCTCATACTATTATTCTTGACATCTCTGATTAGCATATAAATAGTCGCCTAGGCCATCTCTCCTTCGAATACCCTGGATCAGTTGGGGCTGGTCCCCGGCAGGTGGCGACCGAACAGGGACCTCAGGAGGCAATACTCAAAGAGCTGAGCAGACACGAACCACGCAATCAGCAGGCAATAAGCATGGAGCTCAGCAGTGACGAATCATGCTGCTCAACTGGCAATAATCAAGCACGTGACCAGGCAGGAATCACGCAGCTCAGCTGGCAATTGTCAAGCAGATGAGCCGACAGGAATCACGCAGCTCAGCTGGCAATTGTCATGCAGATGAGCCGGCAGGAATCACGCAGCTCAGCAGGCCCTGATCACGTGACTCTGCAGGCACTGATCACGTGGCTGATCAAGTCCAGATCACGTGACTGAGCATGCACTGATCACGTGGCTATCATGCACTGATGACGTGACTGCGCATGCACTGATGACGTGGCTGATCGGGCACTGATCACATGGCTCATCATGCACTGATCACGTGTTTATCAGGCAATGATCAGTGACTGACAGGCGCTGATCATGGGACTGTGCACGCACTGATCACGTGGCTATCATGCACTGATCACGTGACTGCGCATGCACTGATGACGTGGCTGTTCGGGCACTGATCACGTGTTTATCAGGCAGTGATCAGTGACTGACAGGCGCTGATCAGGGGACTGTGCACGCACTGATCAGGTGGCTGATCAGGAACTGACCACCTGACCGCGCATGCAGTGATCACGTGGCTGGTCGTTCACTGATCACGTGTTTATCATACGGTGATCACGTGACTGAGAGGCGCTGATCACGTGACTGTGCCGTCAGTGATCACGTGGCTGAGCAGGCACTGATATCGTGACTGAGCATGCACTGATCATGTGCCGGGAGCCGGGGAGGCATTCCACTCTGGACAAAGGTCATGAGGAAGGAGGCTCGGCATACGCAAATGCGGGATCGAGCCTCAGGAGTCCACCCGGATATTCTCGAGCATCTCCCCCAAAAAAACCGGAGTCTGCCTACTGTATTGCTTTGTGCTCTCACCTCTGATTTCACTGGGGGCTGTCCCCCACCACCATCTCGCTCTCTCTGTCAAAGAGTTAACTTACAGCTCCAATTCATAAAGTTCCTTGTCATTCTTCCCTTTAACTTCCAGCTGAGTCTCCATCTGGAGCGCGGAACCCACCACGCTTACTAATTATGCCTGGGCTGCTAAGACCCACTCGAGAAGGTGTCTAGGGTGAGGCACCTTTCGCTATTCGAGAGGGCGCCTGCGGCCTACGTAAGTGGTGCAAACTTCTTGTCTTGAAGTTTGATTGGTCTTCCGCGTAAACCAAGCTACTCAGTCTCTTTTCTCCACCGAATTTTCCTACTGAGCTCTCCTCATACTATTATTCTTGACATCTCTGATTAGCATATAAATAGTCGCCTAGGCCATCTCTCCTTCGAATACCCTGGATCAGTTGGGGCTGGTCCCCGGCAGGTGGCGACCGAACAGGGACCTCAGGAGGCAATACTCAAAGAGCTGAGCAGACACGAACCACGCAATCAGCAGGCAATAAGCATGGAGCTCAGCAGTGACGAATCATGCTGCTCAACTGGCAATAATCAAGCACGTGACCAGGCAGGAATCACGCAGCTCAGCTGGCAATTGTCAAGCAGATGAGCCGACAGGAATCACGCAGCTCAGCTGGCAATTGTCATGCAGATGAGCCGGCAGGAATCACGCAGCTCAGCAGGCCCTGATCACGTGACTCTGCAGGCACTGATCACGTGGCTGATCAAGTCCAGATCACGTGACTGAGCATGCACTGATCACGTGGCTATCATGCACTGATGACGTGACTGCGCATGCACTGATGACGTGGCTGATCGGGCACTGATCACATGGCTCATCATGCACTGATCACGTGTTTATCAGGCAATGATCAGTGACTGACAGGCGCTGATCATGGGACTGTGCACGCACTGATCACGTGGCTATCATGCACTGATCACGTGACTGCGCATGCACTGATGACGTGGCTGTTCGGGCACTGATCACGTGTTTATCAGGCAGTGATCAGTGACTGACAGGCGCTGATCAGGGGACTGTGCACGCACTGATCAGGTGGCTGATCAGGAACTGACCACCTGACCGCGCATGCAGTGATCACGTGGCTGGTCGTTCACTGATCACGTGTTTATCATACGGTGATCACGTGACTGAGAGGCGCTGATCACGTGACTGTGCCGTCAGTGATCACGTGGCTGAGCAGGCACTGATATCGTGACTGAGCATGCACTGATCATGTGCCGGGAGCCGGGGAGGCATTCCACTCTGGACAAAGGTCATGAGGAAGGAGGCTCGGCATACGCAAATGCGGGATCGAGCCTCAGGAGTCCACCCGGATATTCTCGAGCATCTCCCCCAAAAAAACCGGAGTCTGCCTACTGTATTGCTTTGTGCTCTCACCTCTGATTTCACTGGGGGCTGTCCCCCACCACCATCTCGCTCTCTCTGTCAAAGAGTTAACTTACAGCTCCAATTCATAAAGTTCCTTGTCATTCTTCCCTTTAACTTCCAGCTGAGTCTCCATCTGGAGCGCGGAACCCACCACGCTTACTAATTATGCCTGGGCTGCTAAGACCCACTCGAGAAGGTGTCTAGGGTGAGGCACCTTTCGCTATTCGAGAGGGCGCCTGCGGCCTACGTAAGTGGTGCAAACTTCTTGTCTTGAAGTTTGATTGGTCTTCCGCGTAAACCAAGCTACTCAGTCTCTTTTCTCCACCGAATTTTCCTACTGAGCTCTCCTCATACTATTATTCTTGACATCTCTGATTAGCATATAAATAGTCGCCTAGGCCATCTCTCCTTCGAATACCCTGGATCAGTTGGGGCTGGTCCCCGGCAGGTGGCGACCGAACAGGGACCTCAGGAGGCAATACTCAAAGAGCTGAGCAGACACGAACCACGCAATCAGCAGGCAATAAGCATGGAGCTCAGCAGTGACGAATCATGCTGCTCAACTGGCAATAATCAAGCACGTGACCAGGCAGGAATCACGCAGCTCAGCTGGCAATTGTCAAGCAGATGAGCCGACAGGAATCACGCAGCTCAGCTGGCAATTGTCATGCAGATGAGCCGGCAGGAATCACGCAGCTCAGCAGGCCCTGATCACGTGACTCTGCAGGCACTGATCACGTGGCTGATCAAGTCCAGATCACGTGACTGAGCATGCACTGATCACGTGGCTATCATGCACTGATGACGTGACTGCGCATGCACTGATGACGTGGCTGATCGGGCACTGATCACATGGCTCATCATGCACTGATCACGTGTTTATCAGGCAATGATCAGTGACTGACAGGCGCTGATCATGGGACTGTGCACGCACTGATCACGTGGCTATCATGCACTGATCACGTGACTGCGCATGCACTGATGACGTGGCTGTTCGGGCACTGATCACGTGTTTATCAGGCAGTGATCAGTGACTGACAGGCGCTGATCAGGGGACTGTGCACGCACTGATCAGGTGGCTGATCAGGAACTGACCACCTGACCGCGCATGCAGTGATCACGTGGCTGGTCGTTCACTGATCACGTGTTTATCATACGGTGATCACGTGACTGAGAGGCGCTGATCACGTGACTGTGCCGTCAGTGATCACGTGGCTGAGCAGGCACTGATATCGTGACTGAGCATGCACTGATCATGTGCCGGGAGCCGGGGAGGCATTCCACTCTGGACAAAGGTCATGAGGAAGGAGGCTCGGCATACGCAAATGCGGGATCGAGCCTCAGGAGTCCACCCGGATATTCTCGAGCATCTCCCCCAAAAAAACCGGAGTCTGCCTACTGTATTGCTTTGTGCTCTCACCTCTGATTTCACTGGGGGCTGTCCCCCACCACCATCTCGCTCTCTCTGTCAAAGAGTTAACTTACAGCTCCAATTCATAAAGTTCCTTGTCATTCTTCCCTTTAACTTCCAGCTGAGTCTCCATCTGGAGCGCGGAACCCACCACGCTTACTAATTATGCCTGGGCTGCTAAGACCCACTCGAGAAGGTGTCTAGGGTGAGGCACCTTTCGCTATTCGAGAGGGCGCCTGCGGCCTACGTAAGTGGTGCAAACTTCTTGTCTTGAAGTTTGATTGGTCTTCCGCGTAAACCAAGCTACTCAGTCTCTTTTCTCCACCGAATTTTCCTACTGAGCTCTCCTCATACTATTATTCTTGACATCTCTGATTAGCATATAAATAGTCGCCTAGGCCATCTCTCCTTCGAATACCCTGGATCAGTTGGGGCTGGTCCCCGGCAGGTGGCGACCGAACAGGGACCTCAGGAGGCAATACTCAAAGAGCTGAGCAGACACGAACCACGCAATCAGCAGGCAATAAGCATGGAGCTCAGCAGTGACGAATCATGCTGCTCAACTGGCAATAATCAAGCACGTGACCAGGCAGGAATCACGCAGCTCAGCTGGCAATTGTCAAGCAGATGAGCCGACAGGAATCACGCAGCTCAGCTGGCAATTGTCATGCAGATGAGCCGGCAGGAATCACGCAGCTCAGCAGGCCCTGATCACGTGACTCTGCAGGCACTGATCACGTGGCTGATCAAGTCCAGATCACGTGACTGAGCATGCACTGATCACGTGGCTATCATGCACTGATGACGTGACTGCGCATGCACTGATGACGTGGCTGATCGGGCACTGATCACATGGCTCATCATGCACTGATCACGTGTTTATCAGGCAATGATCAGTGACTGACAGGCGCTGATCATGGGACTGTGCACGCACTGATCACGTGGCTATCATGCACTGATCACGTGACTGCGCATGCACTGATGACGTGGCTGTTCGGGCACTGATCACGTGTTTATCAGGCAGTGATCAGTGACTGACAGGCGCTGATCAGGGGACTGTGCACGCACTGATCAGGTGGCTGATCAGGAACTGACCACCTGACCGCGCATGCAGTGATCACGTGGCTGGTCGTTCACTGATCACGTGTTTATCATACGGTGATCACGTGACTGAGAGGCGCTGATCACGTGACTGTGCCGTCAGTGATCACGTGGCTGAGCAGGCACTGATATCGTGACTGAGCATGCACTGATCATGTGCCGGGAGCCGGGGAGGCATTCCACTCTGGACAAAGGTCATGAGGAAGGAGGCTCGGCATACGCAAATGCGGGATCGAGCCTCAGGAGTCCACCCGGATATTCTCGAGCATCTCCCCCCAAAAAAACCGGAGTCTGCCTACTGTATTGCTTTGTGCTCTCACCTCTGATTTCACTGGGGGCTGTCCCCCACCACCATCTCGCTCTCTCTGTCAAAGAGTTAACTTACAGCTCCAATTCATAAAGTTCCTTGTCATTCTTCCCTTTAACTTCCAGCTGAGTCTCCATCTGGAGCGCGGAACCCACCACGCTTACTAATTATGCCTGGGCTGCTAAGACCCACTCGAGAAGGTGTCTAGGGTGAGGCACCTTTCGCTATTCGAGAGGGCGCCTGCGGCCTACGTAAGTGGTGCAAACTTCTTGTCTTGAAGTTTGATTGGTCTTCCGCGTAAACCAAGCTACTCAGTCTCTTTTCTCCACCGAATTTTCCTACTGAGCTCTCCTCATACTATTATTCTTGACATCTCTGATTAGCATATAAATAGTCGCCTAGGCCATCTCTCCTTCGAATACCCTGGATCAGTTGGGGCTGGTCCCCGGCAGGTGGCGACCGAACAGGGACCTCAGGAGGCAATACTCAAAGAGCTGAGCAGACACGAACCACGCAATCAGCAGGCAATAAGCATGGAGCTCAGCAGTGACGAATCATGCTGCTCAACTGGCAATAATCAAGCACGTGACCAGGCAGGAATCACGCAGCTCAGCTGGCAATTGTCAAGCAGATGAGCCGACAGGAATCACGCAGCTCAGCTGGCAATTGTCATGCAGATGAGCCGGCAGGAATCACGCAGCTCAGCAGGCCCTGATCACGTGACTCTGCAGGCACTGATCACGTGGCTGATCAAGTCCAGATCACGTGACTGAGCATGCACTGATCACGTGGCTATCATGCACTGATGACGTGACTGCGCATGCACTGATGACGTGGCTGATCGGGCACTGATCACATGGCTCATCATGCACTGATCACGTGTTTATCAGGCAATGATCAGTGACTGACAGGCGCTGATCATGGGACTGTGCACGCACTGATCACGTGGCTATCATGCACTGATCACGTGACTGCGCATGCACTGATGACGTGGCTGTTCGGGCACTGATCACGTGTTTATCAGGCAGTGATCAGTGACTGACAGGCGCTGATCAGGGGACTGTGCACGCACTGATCAGGTGGCTGATCAGGAACTGACCACCTGACCGCGCATGCAGTGATCACGTGGCTGGTCGTTCACTGATCACGTGTTTATCATACGGTGATCACGTGACTGAGAGGCGCTGATCACGTGACTGTGCCGTCAGTGATCACGTGGCTGAGCAGGCACTGATATCGTGACTGAGCATGCACTGATCATGTGCCGGGAGCCGGGGAGGCATTCCACTCTGGACAAAGGTCATGAGGAAGGAGGCTCGGCATACGCAAATGCGGGATCGAGCCTCAGGAGTCCACCCGGATATTCTCGAGCATCTCCCCCAAAAAAACCGGAGTCTGCCTACTGTATTGCTTTGTGCTCTCACCTCTGATTTCACTGGGGGCTGTCCCCCACCACCATCTCGCTCTCTCTGTCAAAGAGTTAACTTACAGCTCCAATTCATAAAGTTCCTTGTCATTCTTCCCTTTAACTTCCAGCTGAGTCTCCATCTGGAGCGCGGAACCCACCACGCTTACTAATTATGCCTGGGCTGCTAAGACCCACTCGAGAAGGTGTCTAGGGTGAGGCACCTTTCGCTATTCGAGAGGGCGCCTGCGGCCTACGTAAGTGGTGCAAACTTCTTGTCTTGAAGTTTGATTGGTCTTCCGCGTAAACCAAGCTACTCAGTCTCTTTTCTCCACCGAATTTTCCTACTGAGCTCTCCTCATACTATTATTCTTGACATCTCTGATTAGCATATAAATAGTCGCCTAGGCCATCTCTCCTTCGAATACCCTGGATCAGTTGGGGCTGGTCCCCGGCAGGTGGCGACCGAACAGGGACCTCAGGAGGCAATACTCAAAGAGCTGAGCAGACACGAACCACGCAATCAGCAGGCAATAAGCATGGAGCTCAGCAGTGACGAATCATGCTGCTCAACTGGCAATAATCAAGCACGTGACCAGGCAGGAATCACGCAGCTCAGCTGGCAATTGTCAAGCAGATGAGCCGACAGGAATCACGCAGCTCAGCAATTGTCATGCAGATGAGCCGGCAGGAATCACGCAGCTCAGCAGGCCCTGATCACGTGACTCTGCAGGCACTGATCACGTGGCTGATCAAGTCCAGATCACGTGACTGAGCATGCACTGATCACGTGGCTATCATGCACTGATGACGTGACTGCGCATGCACTGATGACGTGGCTGATCGGGCACTGATCACATGGCTCATCATGCACTGATCACGTGTTTATCAGGCAATGATCAGTGACTGACAGGCGCTGATCATGGGACTGTGCACGCACTGATCACGTGGCTATCATGCACTGATCACGTGACTGCGCATGCACTGATGACGTGGCTGTTCGGGCACTGATCACGTGTTTATCAGGCAGTGATCAGTGACTGACAGGCGCTGATCAGGGGACTGTGCACGCACTGATCAGGTGGCTGATCAGGAACTGACCACCTGACCGCGCATGCAGTGATCACGTGGCTGGTCGTTCACTGATCACGTGTTTATCATACGGTGATCACGTGACTGAGAGGCGCTGATCACGTGACTGTGCCGTCAGTGATCACGTGGCTGAGCAGGCACTGATATCGTGACTGAGCATGCACTGATCATGTGCCGGGAGCCGGGGAGGCATTCCACTCTGGACAAAGGTCATGAGGAAGGAGGCTCGGCATACGCAAATGCGGGATCGAGCCTCAGGAGTCCACCCGGATATTCTCGAGCATCTCCCCCAAAAAAACCGGAGTCTGCCTACTGTATTGCTTTGTGCTCTCACCTCTGATTTCACTGGGGGCTGTCCCCCACCACCATCTCGCTCTCTCTGTCAAAGAGTTAACTTACAGCTCCAATTCATAAAGTTCCTTGTCATTCTTCCCTTTAACTTCCAGCTGAGTCTCCATCTGGAGCGCGGAACCCACCACGCTTACTAATTATGCCTGGGCTGCTAAGACCCACTCGAGAAGGTGTCTAGGGTGAGGCACCTTTCGCTATTCGAGAGGGCGCCTGCGGCCTACGTAAGTGGTGCAAACTTCTTGTCTTGAAGTTTGATTGGTCTTCCGCGTAAACCAAGCTACTCAGTCTCTTTTCTCCACCGAATTTTCCTACTGAGCTCTCCTCATACTATTATTCTTGACATCTCTGATTAGCATATAAATAGTCGCCTAGGCCATCTCTCCTTCGAATACCCTGGATCAGTTGGGGCTGGTCCCCGGCAGGTGGCGACCGAACAGGGACCTCAGGAGGCAATACTCAAAGAGCTGAGCAGACACGAACCACGCAATCAGCAGGCAATAAGCATGGAGCTCAGCAGTGACGAATCATGCTGCTCAACTGGCAATAATCAAGCACGTGACCAGGCAGGAATCACGCAGCTCAGCTGGCAATTGTCAAGCAGATGAGCCGACAGGAATCACGCAGCTCAGCTGGCAATTGTCATGCAGATGAGCCGGCAGGAATCACGCAGCTCAGCAGGCCCTGATCACGTGACTCTGCAGGCACTGATCACGTGGCTGATCAAGTCCAGATCACGTGACTGAGCATGCACTGATCACGTGGCTATCATGCACTGATGACGTGACTGCGCATGCACTGATGACGTGGCTGATCGGGCACTGATCACATGGCTCATCATGCACTGATCACGTGTTTATCAGGCAATGATCAGTGACTGACAGGCGCTGATCATGGGACTGTGCACGCACTGATCACGTGGCTATCATGCACTGATCACGTGACTGCGCATGCACTGATGACGTGGCTGTTCGGGCACTGATCACGTGTTTATCAGGCAGTGATCAGTGACTGACAGGCGCTGATCAGGGGACTGTGCACGCACTGATCAGGTGGCTGATCAGGAACTGACCACCTGACCGCGCATGCAGTGATCACGTGGCTGGTCGTTCACTGATCACGTGTTTATCATACGGTGATCACGTGACTGAGAGGCGCTGATCACGTGACTGTGCCGTCAGTGATCACGTGGCTGAGCAGGCACTGATATCGTGACTGAGCATGCACTGATCATGTGCCGGGAGCCGGGGAGGCATTCCACTCTGGACAAAGGTCATGAGGAAGGAGGCTCGGCATACGCAAATGCGGGATCGAGCCTCAGGAGTCCACCCGGATATTCTCGAGCATCTCCCCCCAAAAAAACCGGAGTCTGCCTACTGTATTGCTTTGTGCTCTCACCTCTGATTTCACTGGGGGCTGTCCCCCACCACCATCTCGCTCTCTCTGTCAAAGAGTTAACTTACAGCTCCAATTCATAAAGTTCCTTGTCATTCTTCCCTTTAACTTCCAGCTGAGTCTCCATCTGGAGCGCGGAACCCACCACGCTTACTAATTATGCCTGGGCTGCTAAGACCCACTCGAGAAGGTGTCTAGGGTGAGGCACCTTTCGCTATTCGAGAGGGCGCCTGCGGCCTACGTAAGTGGTGCAAACTTCTTGTCTTGAAGTTTGATTGGTCTTCCGCGTAAACCAAGCTACTCAGTCTCTTTTCTCCACCGAATTTTCCTACTGAGCTCTCCTCATACTATTATTCTTGACATCTCTGATTAGCATATAAATAGTCGCCTAGGCCATCTCTCCTTCGAATACCCTGGATCAGT
Organism: Bos javanicus; assembly: GCF_032452875.1. Lineage (NCBI taxonomy): Eukaryota > Metazoa > Chordata > Mammalia > Artiodactyla > Bovidae > Bos > Bos javanicus. Next base: position 56,090 of record NW_026893635.1, read on the forward strand.
TGGGGCTGGTCCCCGGCAGGTGGCGACCGAACAGGGACCTCAGGAGGCAATACTCAAAGAGCTGAGCAGACACGAACCACGCAATCAGCAGGCAATAAGCATGGAGCTCAGCAGTGACGAATCATGCTGCTCAACTGGCAATAATCAAGCACGTGACCAGGCAGGAATCACGCAGCTCAGCTGGCAATTGTCAAGCAGATGAGCCGACAGGAATCACGCAGCTCAGCTGGCAATTGTCATGCAGATGAGCCGGCAGGAATCACGCAGCTCAGCAGGCCCTGATCACGTGACTCTGCAGGCACTGATCACGTGGCTGATCAAGTCCAGATCACGTGACTGAGCATGCACTGATCACGTGGCTATCATGCACTGATGACGTGACTGCGCATGCACTGATGACGTGGCTGATCGGGCACTGATCACATGGCTCATCATGCACTGATCACGTGTTTATCAGGCAATGATCAGTGACTGACAGGCGCTGATCATGGGACTGTGCACGCACTGATCACGTGGCTATCATGCACTGATCACGTGACTGCGCATGCACTGATGACGTGGCTGTTCGGGCACTGATCACGTGTTTATCAGGCAGTGATCAGTGACTGACAGGCGCTGATCAGGGGACTGTGCACGCACTGATCAGGTGGCTGATCAGGAACTGACCACCTGACCGCGCATGCAGTGATCACGTGGCTGGTCGTTCACTGATCACGTGTTTATCATACGGTGATCACGTGACTGAGAGGCGCTGATCACGTGACTGTGCCGTCAGTGATCACGTGGCTGAGCAGGCACTGATATCGTGACTGAGCATGCACTGATCATGTGCCGGGAGCCGGGGAGGCATTCCACTCTGGACAAAGGTCATGAGGAAGGAGGCTCGGCATACGCAAATGCGGGATCGAGCCTCAGGAGTCCACCCGGATATTCTCGAGCATCTCCCCCAAAAAAACCGGAGTCTGCCTACTGTATTGCTTTGTGCTCTCACCTCTGATTTCACTGGGGGCTGTCCCCCACCACCATCTCGCTCTCTCTGTCAAAGAGTTAACTTACAGCTCCAATTCATAAAGTTCCTTGTCATTCTTCCCTTTAACTTCCAGCTGAGTCTCCATCTGGAGCGCGGAACCCACCACGCTTACTAATTATGCCTGGGCTGCTAAGACCCACTCGAGAAGGTGTCTAGGGTGAGGCACCTTTCGCTATTCGAGAGGGCGCCTGCGGCCTACGTAAGTGGTGCAAACTTCTTGTCTTGAAGTTTGATTGGTCTTCCGCGTAAACCAAGCTACTCAGTCTCTTTTCTCCACCGAATTTTCCTACTGAGCTCTCCTCATACTATTATTCTTGACATCTCTGATTAGCATATAAATAGTCGCCTAGGCCATCTCTCCTTCGAATACCCTGGATCAGTTGGGGCTGGTCCCCGGCAGGTGGCGACCGAACAGGGACCTCAGGAGGCAATACTCAAAGAGCTGAGCAGACACGAACCACGCAATCAGCAGGCAATAAGCATGGAGCTCAGCAGTGACGAATCATGCTGCTCAACTGGCAATAATCAAGCACGTGACCAGGCAGGAATCACGCAGCTCAGCTGGCAATTGTCAAGCAGATGAGCCGACAGGAATCACGCAGCTCAGCTGGCAATTGTCATGCAGATGAGCCGGCAGGAATCACGCAGCTCAGCAGGCCCTGATCACGTGACTCTGCAGGCACTGATCACGTGGCTGATCAAGTCCAGATCACGTGACTGAGCATGCACTGATCACGTGGCTATCATGCACTGATGACGTGACTGCGCATGCACTGATGACGTGGCTGATCGGGCACTGATCACATGGCTCATCATGCACTGATCACGTGTTTATCAGGCAATGATCAGTGACTGACAGGCGCTGATCATGGGACTGTGCACGCACTGATCACGTGGCTATCATGCACTGATCACGTGACTGCGCATGCACTGATGACGTGGCTGTTCGGGCACTGATCACGTGTTTATCAGGCAGTGATCAGTGACTGACAGGCGCTGATCAGGGGACTGTGCACGCACTGATCAGGTGGCTGATCAGGAACTGACCACCTGACCGCGCATGCAGTGATCACGTGGCTGGTCGTTCACTGATCACGTGTTTATCATACGGTGATCACGTGACTGAGAGGCGCTGATCACGTGACTGTGCCGTCAGTGATCACGTGGCTGAGCAGGCACTGATATCGTGACTGAGCATGCACTGATCATGTGCCGGGAGCCGGGGAGGCATTCCACTCTGGACAAAGGTCATGAGGAAGGAGGCTCGGCATACGCAAATGCGGGATCGAGCCTCAGGAGTCCACCCGGATATTCTCGAGCATCTCCCCCCAAAAAAACCGGAGTCTGCCTACTGTATTGCTTTGTGCTCTCACCTCTGATTTCACTGGGGGCTGTCCCCCACCACCATCTCGCTCTCTCTGTCAAAGAGTTAACTTACAGCTCCAATTCATAAAGTTCCTTGTCATTCTTCCCTTTAACTTCCAGCTGAGTCTCCATCTGGAGCGCGGAACCCACCACGCTTACTAATTATGCCTGGGCTGCTAAGACCCACTCGAGAAGGTGTCTAGGGTGAGGCACCTTTCGCTATTCGAGAGGGCGCCTGCGGCCTACGTAAGTGGTGCAAACTTCTTGTCTTGAAGTTTGATTGGTCTTCCGCGTAAACCAAGCTACTCAGTCTCTTTTCTCCACCGAATTTTCCTACTGAGCTCTCCTCATACTATTATTCTTGACATCTCTGATTAGCATATAAATAGTCGCCTAGGCCATCTCTCCTTCGAATACCCTGGATCAGTTGGGGCTGGTCCCCGGCAGGTGGCGACCGAACAGGGACCTCAGGAGGCAATACTCAAAGAGCTGAGCAGACACGAACCACGCAATCAGCAGGCAATAAGCATGGAGCTCAGCAGTGACGAATCATGCTGCTCAACTGGCAATAATCAAGCACGTGACCAGGCAGGAATCACGCAGCTCAGCTGGCAATTGTCAAGCAGATGAGCCGACAGGAATCACGCAGCTCAGCTGGCAATTGTCATGCAGATGAGCCGGCAGGAATCACGCAGCTCAGCAGGCCCTGATCACGTGACTCTGCAGGCACTGATCACGTGGCTGATCAAGTCCAGATCACGTGACTGAGCATGCACTGATCACGTGGCTATCATGCACTGATGACGTGACTGCGCATGCACTGATGACGTGGCTGATCGGGCACTGATCACATGGCTCATCATGCACTGATCACGTGTTTATCAGGCAATGATCAGTGACTGACAGGCGCTGATCATGGGACTGTGCACGCACTGATCACGTGGCTATCATGCACTGATCACGTGACTGCGCATGCACTGATGACGTGGCTGTTCGGGCACTGATCACGTGTTTATCAGGCAGTGATCAGTGACTGACAGGCGCTGATCAGGGGACTGTGCACGCACTGATCAGGTGGCTGATCAGGAACTGACCACCTGACCGCGCATGCAGTGATCACGTGGCTGGTCGTTCACTGATCACGTGTTTATCATACGGTGATCACGTGACTGAGAGGCGCTGATCACGTGACTGTGCCGTCAGTGATCACGTGGCTGAGCAGGCACTGATATCGTGACTGAGCATGCACTGATCATGTGCCGGGAGCCGGGGAGGCATTCCACTCTGGACAAAGGTCATGAGGAAGGAGGCTCGGCATACGCAAATGCGGGATCGAGCCTCAGGAGTCCACCCGGATATTCTCGAGCATCTCCCCCCAAAAAAACCGGAGTCTGCCTACTGTATTGCTTTGTGCTCTCACCTCTGATTTCACTGGGGGCTGTCCCCCACCACCATCTCGCTCTCTCTGTCAAAGAGTTAACTTACAGCTCCAATTCATAAAGTTCCTTGTCATTCTTCCCTTTAACTTCCAGCTGAGTCTCCATCTGGAGCGCGGAACCCACCACGCTTACTAATTATGCCTGGGCTGCTAAGACCCACTCGAGAAGGTGTCTAGGGTGAGGCACCTTTCGCTATTCGAGAGGGCGCCTGCGGCCTACGTAAGTGGTGCAAACTTCTTGTCTTGAAGTTTGATTGGTCTTCCGCGTAAACCAAGCTACTCAGTCTCTTTTCTCCACCGAATTTTCCTACTGAGCTCTCCTCATACTATTATTCTTGACATCTCTGATTAGCATATAAATAGTCGCCTAGGCCATCTCTCCTTCGAATACCCTGGATCAGTTGGGGCTGGTCCCCGGCAGGTGGCGACCGAACAGGGACCTCAGGAGGCAATACTCAAAGAGCTGAGCAGACACGAACCACGCAATCAGCAGGCAATAAGCATGGAGCTCAGCAGTGACGAATCATGCTGCTCAACTGGCAATAATCAAGCACGTGACCAGGCAGGAATCACGCAGCTCAGCTGGCAATTGTCAAGCAGATGAGCCGACAGGAATCACGCAGCTCAGCTGGCAATTGTCATGCAGATGAGCCGGCAGGAATCACGCAGCTCAGCAGGCCCTGATCACGTGACTCTGCAGGCACTGATCACGTGGCTGATCAAGTCCAGATCACGTGACTGAGCATGCACTGATCACGTGGCTATCATGCACTGATGACGTGACTGCGCATGCACTGATGACGTGGCTGATCGGGCACTGATCACATGGCTCATCATGCACTGATCACGTGTTTATCAGGCAATGATCAGTGACTGACAGGCGCTGATCATGGGACTGTGCACGCACTGATCACGTGGCTATCATGCACTGATCACGTGACTGCGCATGCACTGATGACGTGGCTGTTCGGGCACTGATCACGTGTTTATCAGGCAGTGATCAGTGACTGACAGGCGCTGATCAGGGGACTGTGCACGCACTGATCAGGTGGCTGATCAGGAACTGACCACCTGACCGCGCATGCAGTGATCACGTGGCTGGTCGTTCACTGATCACGTGTTTATCATACGGTGATCACGTGACTGAGAGGCGCTGATCACGTGACTGTGCCGTCAGTGATCACGTGGCTGAGCAGGCACTGATATCGTGACTGAGCATGCACTGATCATGTGCCGGGAGCCGGGGAGGCATTCCACTCTGGACAAAGGTCATGAGGAAGGAGGCTCGGCATACGCAAATGCGGGATCGAGCCTCAGGAGTCCACCCGGATATTCTCGAGCATCTCCCCCAAAAAAACCGGAGTCTGCCTACTGTATTGCTTTGTGCTCTCACCTCTGATTTCACTGGGGGCTGTCCCCCACCACCATCTCGCTCTCTCTGTCAAAGAGTTAACTTACAGCTCCAATTCATAAAGTTCCTTGTCATTCTTCCCTTTAACTTCCAGCTGAGTCTCCATCTGGAGCGCGGAACCCACCACGCTTACTAATTATGCCTGGGCTGCTAAGACCCACTCGAGAAGGTGTCTAGGGTGAGGCACCTTTCGCTATTCGAGAGGGCGCCTGCGGCCTACGTAAGTGGTGCAAACTTCTTGTCTTGAAGTTTGATTGGTCTTCCGCGTAAACCAAGCTACTCAGTCTCTTTTCTCCACCGAATTTTCCTACTGAGCTCTCCTCATACTATTATTCTTGACATCTCTGATTAGCATATAAATAGTCGCCTAGGCCATCTCTCCTTCGAATACCCTGGATCAGTTGGGGCTGGTCCCCGGCAGGTGGCGACCGAACAGGGACCTCAGGAGGCAATACTCAAAGAGCTGAGCAGACACGAACCACGCAATCAGCAGGCAATAAGCATGGAGCTCAGCAGTGACGAATCATGCTGCTCAACTGGCAATAATCAAGCACGTGACCAGGCAGGAATCACGCAGCTCAGCTGGCAATTGTCAAGCAGATGAGCCGACAGGAATCACGCAGCTCAGCTGGCAATTGTCATGCAGATGAGCCGGCAGGAATCACGCAGCTCAGCAGGCCCTGATCACGTGACTCTGCAGGCACTGATCACGTGGCTGATCAAGTCCAGATCACGTGACTGAGCATGCACTGATCACGTGGCTATCATGCACTGATGACGTGACTGCGCATGCACTGATGACGTGGCTGATCGGGCACTGATCACATGGCTCATCATGCACTGATCACGTGTTTATCAGGCAATGATCAGTGACTGACAGGCGCTGATCATGGGACTGTGCACGCACTGATCACGTGGCTATCATGCACTGATCACGTGACTGCGCATGCACTGATGACGTGGCTGTTCGGGCACTGATCACGTGTTTATCAGGCAGTGATCAGTGACTGACAGGCGCTGATCAGGGGACTGTGCACGCACTGATCAGGTGGCTGATCAGGAACTGACCACCTGACCGCGCATGCAGTGATCACGTGGCTGGTCGTTCACTGATCACGTGTTTATCATACGGTGATCACGTGACTGAGAGGCGCTGATCACGTGACTGTGCCGTCAGTGATCACGTGGCTGAGCAGGCACTGATATCGTGACTGAGCATGCACTGATCATGTGCCGGGAGCCGGGGAGGCATTCCACTCTGGACAAAGGTCATGAGGAAGGAGGCTCGGCATACGCAAATGCGGGATCGAGCCTCAGGAGTCCACCCGGATATTCTCGAGCATCTCCCCCCAAAAAAACCGGAGTCTGCCTACTGTATTGCTTTGTGCTCTCACCTCTGATTTCACTGGGGGCTGTCCCCCACCACCATCTCGCTCTCTCTGTCAAAGAGTTAACTTACAGCTCCAATTCATAAAGTTCCTTGTCATTCTTCCCTTTAACTTCCAGCTGAGTCTCCATCTGGAGCGCGGAACCCACCACGCTTACTAATTATGCCTGGGCTGCTAAGACCCACTCGAGAAGGTGTCTAGGGTGAGGCACCTTTCGCTATTCGAGAGGGCGCCTGCGGCCTACGTAAGTGGTGCAAACTTCTTGTCTTGAAGTTTGATTGGTCTTCCGCGTAAACCAAGCTACTCAGTCTCTTTTCTCCACCGAATTTTCCTACTGAGCTCTCCTCATACTATTATTCTTGACATCTCTGATTAGCATATAAATAGTCGCCTAGGCCATCTCTCCTTCGAATACCCTGGATCAGTTGGGGCTGGTCCCCGGCAGGTGGCGACCGAACAGGGACCTCAGGAGGCAATACTCAAAGAGCTGAGCAGACACGAACCACGCAATCAGCAGGCAATAAGCATGGAGCTCAGCAGTGACGAATCATGCTGCTCAACTGGCAATAATCAAGCACGTGACCAGGCAGGAATCACGCAGCTCAGCTGGCAATTGTCAAGCAGATGAGCCGACAGGAATCACGCAGCTCAGCTGGCAATTGTCATGCAGATGAGCCGGCAGGAATCACGCAGCTCAGCAGGCCCTGATCACGTGACTCTGCAGGCACTGATCACGTGGCTGATCAAGTCCAGATCACGTGACTGAGCATGCACTGATCACGTGGCTATCATGCACTGATGACGTGACTGCGCATGCACTGATGACGTGGCTGATCGGGCACTGATCACATGGCTCATCATGCACTGATCACGTGTTTATCAGGCAATGATCAGTGACTGACAGGCGCTGATCATGGGACTGTGCACGCACTGATCACGTGGCTATCATGCACTGATCACGTGACTGCGCATGCACTGATGACGTGGCTGTTCGGGCACTGATCACGTGTTTATCAGGCAGTGATCAGTGACTGACAGGCGCTGATCAGGGGACTGTGCACGCACTGATCAGGTGGCTGATCAGGAACTGACCACCTGACCGCGCATGCAGTGATCACGTGGCTGGTCGTTCACTGATCACGTGTTTATCATACGGTGATCACGTGACTGAGAGGCGCTGATCACGTGACTGTGCCGTCAGTGATCACGTGGCTGAGCAGGCACTGATATCGTGACTGAGCATGCACTGATCATGTGCCGGGAGCCGGGGAGGCATTCCACTCTGGACAAAGGTCATGAGGAAGGAGGCTCGGCATACGCAAATGCGGGATCGAGCCTCAGGAGTCCACCCGGATATTCTCGAGCATCTCCCCCCAAAAAAACCGGAGTCTGCCTACTGTATTGCTTTGTGCTCTCACCTCTGATTTCACTGGGGGCTGTCCCCCACCACCATCTCGCTCTCTCTGTCAAAGAGTTAACTTACAGCTCCAATTCATAAAGTTCCTTGTCATTCTTCCCTTTAACTTCCAGCTGAGTCTCCATCTGGAGCGCGGAACCCACCACGCTTACTAATTATGCCTGGGCTGCTAAGACCCACTCGAGAAGGTGTCTAGGGTGAGGCACCTTTCGCTATTCGAGAGGGCGCCTGCGGCCTACGTAAGTGGTGCAAACTTCTTGTCTTGAAGTTTGATTGGTCTTCCGCGTAAACCAAGCTACTCAGTCTCTTTTCTCCACCGAATTTTCCTACTGAGCTCTCCTCATACTATTATTCTTGACATCTCTGATTAGCATATAAATAGTCGCCTAGGCCATCTCTCCTTCGAATACCCTGGATCAGTTGGGGCTGGTCCCCGGCAGGTGGCGACCGAACAGGGACCTCAGGAGGCAATACTCAAAGAGCTGAGCAGACACGAACCACGCAATCAGCAGGCAATAAGCATGGAGCTCAGCAGTGACGAATCATGCTGCTCAACTGGCAATAATCAAGCACGTGACCAGGCAGGAATCACGCAGCTCAGCTGGCAATTGTCAAGCAGATGAGCCGACAGGAATCACGCAGCTCAGCTGGCAATTGTCATGCAGATGAGCCGGCAGGAATCACGCAGCTCAGCAGGCCCTGATCACGTGACTCTGCAGGCACTGATCACGTGGCTGATCAAGTCCAGATCACGTGACTGAGCATGCACTGATCACGTGGCTATCATGCACTGATGACGTGACTGCGCATGCACTGATGACGTGGCTGATCGGGCACTGATCACATGGCTCATCATGCACTGATCACGTGTTTATCAGGCAATGATCAGTGACTGACAGGCGCTGATCATGGGACTGTGCACGCACTGATCACGTGGCTATCATGCACTGATCACGTGACTGCGCATGCACTGATGACGTGGCTGTTCGGGCACTGATCACGTGTTTATCAGGCAGTGATCAGTGACTGACAGGCGCTGATCAGGGGACTGTGCACGCACTGATCAGGTGGCTGATCAGGAACTGACCACCTGACCGCGCATGCAGTGATCACGTGGCTGGTCGTTCACTGATCACGTGTTTATCATACGGTGATCACGTGACTGAGAGGCGCTGATCACGTGACTGTGCCGTCAGTGATCACGTGGCTGAGCAGGCACTGATATCGTGACTGAGCATGCACTGATCATGTGCCGGGAGCCGGGGAGGCATTCCACTCTGGACAAAGGTCATGAGGAAGGAGGCTCGGCATACGCAAATGCGGGATCGAGCCTCAGGAGTCCACCCGGATATTCTCGAGCATCTCCCCCCAAAAAAACCGGAGTCTGCCTACTGTATTGCTTTGTGCTCTCACCTCTGATTTCACTGGGGGCTGTCCCCCACCACCATCTCGCTCTCTCTGTCAAAGAGTTAACTTACAGCTCCAATTCATAAAGTTCCTTGTCATTCTTCCCTTTAACTTCCAGCTGAGTCTCCATCTGGAGCGCGGAACCCACCACGCTTACTAATTATGCCTGGGCTGCTAAGACCCACTCGAGAAGGTGTCTAGGGTGAGGCACCTTTCGCTATTCGAGAGGGCGCCTGCGGCCTACGTAAGTGGTGCAAACTTCTTGTCTTGAAGTTTGATTGGTCTTCCGCGTAAACCAAGCTACTCAGTCTCTTTTCTCCACCGAATTTTCCTACTGAGCTCTCCTCATACTATTATTCTTGACATCTCTGATTAGCATATAAATAGTCGCCTAGGCCATCTCTCCTTCGAATACCCTGGATCAGTTGGGGCTGGTCCCCGGCAGGTGGCGACCGAACAGGGACCTCAGGAGGCAATACTCAAAGAGCTGAGCAGACACGAACCACGCAATCAGCAGGCAATAAGCATGGAGCTCAGCAGTGACGAATCATGCTGCTCAACTGGCAATAATCAAGCACGTGACCAGGCAGGAATCACGCAGCTCAGCTGGCAATTGTCAAGCAGATGAGCCGACAGGAATCACGCAGCTCAGCTGGCAATTGTCATGCAGATGAGCCGGCAGGAATCACGCAGCTCAGCAGGCCCTGATCACGTGACTCTGCAGGCACTGATCACGTGGCTGATCAAGTCCAGATCACGTGACTGAGCATGCACTGATCACGTGGCTATCATGCACTGATGACGTGACTGCGCATGCACTGATGACGTGGCTGATCGGGCACTGATCACATGGCTCATCATGCACTGATCACGTGTTTATCAGGCAATGATCAGTGACTGACAGGCGCTGATCATGGGACTGTGCACGCACTGATCACGTGGCTATCATGCACTGATCACGTGACTGCGCATGCACTGATGACGTGGCTGTTCGGGCACTGATCACGTGTTTATCAGGCAGTGATCAGTGACTGACAGGCGCTGATCAGGGGACTGTGCACGCACTGATCAGGTGGCTGATCAGGAACTGACCACCTGACCGCGCATGCAGTGATCACGTGGCTGGTCGTTCACTGATCACGTGTTTATCATACGGTGATCACGTGACTGAGAGGCGCTGATCACGTGACTGTGCCGTCAGTGATCACGTGGCTGAGCAGGCACTGATATCGTGACTGAGCATGCACTGATCATGTGCCGGGAGCCGGGGAGGCATTCCACTCTGGACAAAGGTCATGAGGAAGGAGGCTCGGCATACGCAAATGCGGGATCGAGCCTCAGGAGTCCACCCGGATATTCTCGAGCATCTCCCCCAAAAAAAACCGGAGTCTGCCTACTGTATTGCTTTGTGCTCTCACCTCTGATTTCACTGGGGGCTGTCCCCCACCACCATCTCGCTCTCTCTGTCAAAGAGTTAACTTACAGCTCCAATTCATAAAGTTCCTTGTCATTCTTCCCTTTAACTTCCAGCTGAGTCTCCATCTGGAGCGCGGAACCCACCACGCTTACTAATTATGCCTGGGCTGCTAAGACCCACTCGAGAAGGTGTCTAGGGTGAGGCACCTTTCGCTATTCGAGAGGGCGCCTGCGGCCTACGTAAGTGGTGCAAACTTCTTGTCTTGAAGTTTGATTGGTCTTCCGCGTAAACCAAGCTACTCAGTCTCTTTTCTCCACCGAATTTTCCTACTGAGCTCTCCTCATACTATTATTCTTGACATCTCTGATTAGCATATAAATAGTCGCCTAGGCCATCTCTCCTTCGAATACCCTGGATCAGTTGGGGCTGGTCCCCGGCAGGTGGCGACCGAACAGGGACCTCAGGAGGCAATACTCAAAGAGCTGAGCAGACACGAACCACGCAATCAGCAGGCAATAAGCATGGAGCTCAGCAGTGACGAATCATGCTGCTCAACTGGCAATAATCAAGCACGTGACCAGGCAGGAATCACGCAGCTCAGCTGGCAATTGTCAAGCAGATGAGCCGACAGGAATCACGCAGCTCAGCTGGCAATTGTCATGCAGATGAGCCGGCAGGAATCACGCAGCTCAGCAGGCCCTGATCACGTGACTCTGCAGGCACTGATCACGTGGCTGATCAAGTCCAGATCACGTGACTGAGCATGCACTGATCACGTGGCTATCATGCACTGATGACGTGACTGCGCATGCACTGATGACGTGGCTGATCGGGCACTGATCACATGGCTCATCATGCACTGATCACGTGTTTATCAGGCAATGATCAGTGACTGACAGGCGCTGATCATGGGACTGTGCACGCACTGATCACGTGGCTATCATGCACTGATCACGTGACTGCGCATGCACTGATGACGTGGCTGTTCGGGCACTGATCACGTGTTTATCAGGCAGTGATCAGTGACTGACAGGCGCTGATCAGGGGACTGTGCACGCACTGATCAGGTGGCTGATCAGGAACTGACCACCTGACCGCGCATGCAGTGATCACGTGGCTGGTCGTTCACTGATCACGTGTTTATCATACGGTGATCACGTGACTGAGAGGCGCTGATCACGTGACTGTGCCGTCAGTGATCACGTGGCTGAGCAGGCACTGATATCGTGACTGAGCATGCACTGATCATGTGCCGGGAGCCGGGGAGGCATTCCACTCTGGACAAAGGTCATGAGGAAGGAGGCTCGGCATACGCAAATGCGGGATCGAGCCTCAGGAGTCCACCCGGATATTCTCGAGCATCTCCCCCCAAAAAAACCGGAGTCTGCCTACTGTATTGCTTTGTGCTCTCACCTCTGATTTCACTGGGGGCTGTCCCCCACCACCATCTCGCTCTCTCTGTCAAAGAGTTAACTTACAGCTCCAATTCATAAAGTTCCTTGTCATTCTTCCCTTTAACTTCCAGCTGAGTCTCCATCTGGAGCGCGGAACCCACCACGCTTACTAATTATGCCTGGGCTGCTAAGACCCACTCGAGAAGGTGTCTAGGGTGAGGCACCTTTCGCTATTCGAGAGGGCGCCTGCGGCCTACGTAAGTGGTGCAAACTTCTTGTCTTGAAGTTTGATTGGTCTTCCGCGTAAACCAAGCTACTCAGTCTCTTTTCTCCACCGAATTTTCCTACTGAGCTCTCCTCATACTATTATTCTTGACATCTCTGATTAGCATATAAATAGTCGCCTAGGCCATCTCTCCTTCGAATACCCTGGATCAGTTGGGGCTGGTCCCCGGCAGGTGGCGACCGAACAGGGACCTCAGGAGGCAATACTCAAAGAGCTGAGCAGACACGAACCACGCAATCAGCAGGCAATAAGCATGGAGCTCAGCAGTGACGAATCATGCTGCTCAACTGGCAATAATCAAGCACGTGACCAGGCAGGAATCACGCAGCTCAGCTGGCAATTGTCAAGCAGATGAGCCGACAGGAATCACGCAGCTCAGCTGGCAATTGTCATGCAGATGAGCCGGCAGGAATCACGCAGCTCAGCAGGCCCTGATCACGTGACTCTGCAGGCACTGATCACGTGGCTGATCAAGTCCAGATCACGTGACTGAGCATGCACTGATCACGTGGCTATCATGCACTGATGACGTGACTGCGCATGCACTGATGACGTGGCTGATCGGGCACTGATCACATGGCTCATCATGCACTGATCACGTGTTTATCAGGCAATGATCAGTGACTGACAGGCGCTGATCATGGGACTGTGCACGCACTGATCACGTGGCTATCATGCACTGATCACGTGACTGCGCATGCACTGATGACGTGGCTGTTCGGGCACTGATCACGTGTTTATCAGGCAGTGATCAGTGACTGACAGGCGCTGATCAGGGGACTGTGCACGCACTGATCAGGTGGCTGATCAGGAACTGACCACCTGACCGCGCATGCAGTGATCACGTGGCTGGTCGTTCACTGATCACGTGTTTATCATACGGTGATCACGTGACTGAGAGGCGCTGATCACGTGACTGTGCCGTCAGTGATCACGTGGCTGAGCAGGCACTGATATCGTGACTGAGCATGCACTGATCATGTGCCGGGAGCCGGGGAGGCATTCCACTCTGGACAAAGGTCATGAGGAAGGAGGCTCGGCATACGCAAATGCGGGATCGAGCCTCAGGAGTCCACCCGGATATTCTCGAGCATCTCCCCCCAAAAAAACCGGAGTCTGCCTACTGTATTGCTTTGTGCTCTCACCTCTGATTTCACTGGGGGCTGTCCCCCACCACCATCTCGCTCTCTCTGTCAAAGAGTTAACTTACAGCTCCAATTCATAAAGTTCCTTGTCATTCTTCCCTTTAACTTCCAGCTGAGTCTCCATCTGGAGCGCGGAACCCACCACGCTTACTAATTATGCCTGGGCTGCTAAGACCCACTCGAGAAGGTGTCTAGGGTGAGGCACCTTTCGCTATTCGAGAGGGCGCCTGCGGCCTACGTAAGTGGTGCAAACTTCTTGTCTTGAAGTTTGATTGGTCTTCCGCGTAAACCAAGCTACTCAGTCTCTTTTCTCCACCGAATTTTCCTACTGAGCTCTCCTCATACTATTATTCTTGACATCTCTGATTAGCATATAAATAGTCGCCTAGGCCATCTCTCCTTCGAATACCCTGGATCAGTTGGGGCTGGTCCCCGGCAGGTGGCGACCGAACAGGGACCTCAGGAGGCAATACTCAAAGAGCTGAGCAGACACGAACCACGCAATCAGCAGGCAATAAGCATGGAGCTCAGCAGTGACGAATCATGCTGCTCAACTGGCAATAATCAAGCACGTGACCAGGCAGGAATCACGCAGCTCAGCTGGCAATTGTCAAGCAGATGAGCCGACAGGAATCACGCAGCTCAGCTGGCAATTGTCATGCAGATGAGCCGGCAGGAATCACGCAGCTCAGCAGGCCCTGATCACGTGACTCTGCAGGCACTGATCACGTGGCTGATCAAGTCCAGATCACGTGACTGAGCATGCACTGATCACGTGGCTATCATGCACTGATGACGTGACTGCGCATGCACTGATGACGTGGCTGATCGGGCACTGATCACATGGCTCATCATGCACTGATCACGTGTTTATCAGGCAATGATCAGTGACTGACAGGCGCTGATCATGGGACTGTGCACGCACTGATCACGTGGCTATCATGCACTGATCACGTGACTGCGCATGCACTGATGACGTGGCTGTTCGGGCACTGATCACGTGTTTATCAGGCAGTGATCAGTGACTGACAGGCGCTGATCAGGGGACTGTGCACGCACTGATCAGGTGGCTGATCAGGAACTGACCACCTGACCGCGCATGCAGTGATCACGTGGCTGGTCGTTCACTGATCACGTGTTTATCATACGGTGATCACGTGACTGAGAGGCGCTGATCACGTGACTGTGCCGTCAGTGATCACGTGGCTGAGCAGGCACTGATATCGTGACTGAGCATGCACTGATCATGTGCCGGGAGCCGGGGAGGCATTCCACTCTGGACAAAGGTCATGAGGAAGGAGGCTCGGCATACGCAAATGCGGGATCGAGCCTCAGGAGTCCACCCGGATATTCTCGAGCATCTCCCCCAAAAAAACCGGAGTCTGCCTACTGTATTGCTTTGTGCTCTCACCTCTGATTTCACTGGGGGCTGTCCCCCACCACCATCTCGCTCTCTCTGTCAAAGAGTTAACTTACAGCTCCAATTCATAAAGTTCCTTGTCATTCTTCCCTTTAACTTCCAGCTGAGTCTCCATCTGGAGCGCGGAACCCACCACGCTTACTAATTATGCCTGGGCTGCTAAGACCCACTCGAGAAGGTGTCTAGGGTGAGGCACCTTTCGCTATTCGAGAGGGCGCCTGCGGCCTACGTAAGTGGTGCAAACTTCTTGTCTTGAAGTTTGATTGGTCTTCCGCGTAAACCAAGCTACTCAGTCTCTTTTCTCCACCGAATTTTCCTACTGAGCTCTCCTCATACTATTATTCTTGACATCTCTGATTAGCATATAAATAGTCGCCTAGGCCATCTCTCCTTCGAATACCCTGGATCAGTTGGGGCTGGTCCCCGGCAGGTGGCGACCGAACAGGGACCTCAGGAGGCAATACTCAAAGAGCTGAGCAGACACGAACCACGCAATCAGCAGGCAATAAGCATGGAGCTCAGCAGTGACGAATCATGCTGCTCAACTGGCAATAATCAAGCACGTGACCAGGCAGGAATCACGCAGCTCAGCTGGCAATTGTCAAGCAGATGAGCCGACAGGAATCACGCAGCTCAGCTGGCAATTGTCATGCAGATGAGCCGGCAGGAATCACGCAGCTCAGCAGGCCCTGATCACGTGACTCTGCAGGCACTGATCACGTGGCTGATCAAGTCCAGATCACGTGACTGAGCATGCACTGATCACGTGGCTATCATGCACTGATGACGTGACTGCGCATGCACTGATGACGTGGCTGATCGGGCACTGATCACATGGCTCATCATGCACTGATCACGTGTTTATCAGGCAATGATCAGTGACTGACAGGCGCTGATCATGGGACTGTGCACGCACTGATCACGTGGCTATCATGCACTGATCACGTGACTGCGCATGCACTGATGACGTGGCTGTTCGGGCACTGATCACGTGTTTATCAGGCAGTGATCAGTGACTGACAGGCGCTGATCAGGGGACTGTGCACGCACTGATCAGGTGGCTGATCAGGAACTGACCACCTGACCGCGCATGCAGTGATCACGTGGCTGGTCGTTCACTGATCACGTGTTTATCATACGGTGATCACGTGACTGAGAGGCGCTGATCACGTGACTGTGCCGTCAGTGATCACGTGGCTGAGCAGGCACTGATATCGTGACTGAGCATGCACTGATCATGTGCCGGGAGCCGGGGAGGCATTCCACTCTGGACAAAGGTCATGAGGAAGGAGGCTCGGCATACGCAAATGCGGGATCGAGCCTCAGGAGTCCACCCGGATATTCTCGAGCATCTCCCCCCAAAAAAACCGGAGTCTGCCTACTGTATTGCTTTGTGCTCTCACCTCTGATTTCACTGGGGGCTGTCCCCCACCACCATCTCGCTCTCTCTGTCAAAGAGTTAACTTACAGCTCCAATTCATAAAGTTCCTTGTCATTCTTCCCTTTAACTTCCAGCTGAGTCTCCATCTGGAGCGCGGAACCCACCACGCTTACTAATTATGCCTGGGCTGCTAAGACCCACTCGAGAAGGTGTCTAGGGTGAGGCACCTTTCGCTATTCGAGAGGGCGCCTGCGGCCTACGTAAGTGGTGCAAACTTCTTGTCTTGAAGTTTGATTGGTCTTCCGCGTAAACCAAGCTACTCAGTCTCTTTTCTCCACCGAATTTTCCTACTGAGCTCTCCTCATACTATTATTCTTGACATCTCTGATTAGCATATAAATAGTCGCCTAGGCCATCTCTCCTTCGAATACCCTGGATCAGTTGGGGCTGGTCCCCGGCAGGTGGCGACCGAACAGGGACCTCAGGAGGCAATACTCAAAGAGCTGAGCAGACACGAACCACGCAATCAGCAGGCAATAAGCATGGAGCTCAGCAGTGACGAATCATGCTGCTCAACTGGCAATAATCAAGCACGTGACCAGGCAGGAATCACGCAGCTCAGCTGGCAATTGTCAAGCAGATGAGCCGACAGGAATCACGCAGCTCAGCTGGCAATTGTCATGCAGATGAGCCGGCAGGAATCACGCAGCTCAGCAGGCCCTGATCACGTGACTCTGCAGGCACTGATCACGTGGCTGATCAAGTCCAGATCACGTGACTGAGCATGCACTGATCACGTGGCTATCATGCACTGATGACGTGACTGCGCATGCACTGATGACGTGGCTGATCGGGCACTGATCACATGGCTCATCATGCACTGATCACGTGTTTATCAGGCAATGATCAGTGACTGACAGGCGCTGATCATGGGACTGTGCACGCACTGATCACGTGGCTATCATGCACTGATCACGTGACTGCGCATGCACTGATGACGTGGCTGTTCGGGCACTGATCACGTGTTTATCAGGCAGTGATCAGTGACTGACAGGCGCTGATCAGGGGACTGTGCACGCACTGATCAGGTGGCTGATCAGGAACTGACCACCTGACCGCGCATGCAGTGATCACGTGGCTGGTCGTTCACTGATCACGTGTTTATCATACGGTGATCACGTGACTGAGAGGCGCTGATCACGTGACTGTGCCGTCAGTGATCACGTGGCTGAGCAGGCACTGATATCGTGACTGAGCATGCACTGATCATGTGCCGGGAGCCGGGGAGGCATTCCACTCTGGACAAAGGTCATGAGGAAGGAGGCTCGGCATACGCAAATGCGGGATCGAGCCTCAGGAGTCCACCCGGATATTCTCGAGCATCTCCCCCAAAAAAACCGGAGTCTGCCTACTGTATTGCTTTGTGCTCTCACCTCTGATTTCACTGGGGGCTGTCCCCCACCACCATCTCGCTCTCTCTGTCAAAGAGTTAACTTACAGCTCCAATTCATAAAGTTCCTTGTCATTCTTCCCTTTAACTTCCAGCTGAGTCTCCATCTGGAGCGCGGAACCCACCACGCTTACTAATTATGCCTGGGCTGCTAAGACCCACTCGAGAAGGTGTCTAGGGTGAGGCACCTTTCGCTATTCGAGAGGGCGCCTGCGGCCTACGTAAGTGGTGCAAACTTCTTGTCTTGAAGTTTGATTGGTCTTCCGCGTAAACCAAGCTACTCAGTCTCTTTTCTCCACCGAATTTTCCTACTGAGCTCTCCTCATACTATTATTCTTGACATCTCTGATTAGCATATAAATAGTCGCCTAGGCCATCTCTCCTTCGAATACCCTGGATCAGTTGGGGCTGGTCCCCGGCAGGTGGCGACCGAACAGGGACCTCAGGAGGCAATACTCAAAGAGCTGAGCAGACACGAACCACGCAATCAGCAGGCAATAAGCATGGAGCTCAGCAGTGACGAATCATGCTGCTCAACTGGCAATAATCAAGCACGTGACCAGGCAGGAATCACGCAGCTCAGCTGGCAATTGTCAAGCAGATGAGCCGACAGGAATCACGCAGCTCAGCTGGCAATTGTCATGCAGATGAGCCGGCAGGAATCACGCAGCTCAGCAGGCCCTGATCACGTGACTCTGCAGGCACTGATCACGTGGCTGATCAAGTCCAGATCACGTGACTGAGCATGCACTGATCACGTGGCTATCATGCACTGATGACGTGACTGCGCATGCACTGATGACGTGGCTGATCGGGCACTGATCACATGGCTCATCATGCACTGATCACGTGTTTATCAGGCAATGATCAGTGACTGACAGGCGCTGATCATGGGACTGTGCACGCACTGATCACGTGGCTATCATGCACTGATCACGTGACTGCGCATGCACTGATGACGTGGCTGTTCGGGCACTGATCACGTGTTTATCAGGCAGTGATCAGTGACTGACAGGCGCTGATCAGGGGACTGTGCACGCACTGATCAGGTGGCTGATCAGGAACTGACCACCTGACCGCGCATGCAGTGATCACGTGGCTGGTCGTTCACTGATCACGTGTTTATCATACGGTGATCACGTGACTGAGAGGCGCTGATCACGTGACTGTGCCGTCAGTGATCACGTGGCTGAGCAGGCACTGATATCGTGACTGAGCATGCACTGATCATGTGCCGGGAGCCGGGGAGGCATTCCACTCTGGACAAAGGTCATGAGGAAGGAGGCTCGGCATACGCAAATGCGGGATCGAGCCTCAGGAGTCCACCCGGATATTCTCGAGCATCTCCCCCCAAAAAACCGGAGTCTGCCTACTGTATTGCTTTGTGCTCTCACCTCTGATTTCACTGGGGGCTGTCCCCCACCACCATCTCGCTCTCTCTGTCAAAGAGTTAACTTACAGCTCCAATTCATAAAGTTCCTTGTCATTCTTCCCTTTAACTTCCAGCTGAGTCTCCATCTGGAGCGCGGAACCCACCACGCTTACTAATTATGCCTGGGCTGCTAAGACCCACTCGAGAAGGTGTCTAGGGTGAGGCACCTTTCGCTATTCGAGAGGGCGCCTGCGGCCTACGTAAGTGGTGCAAACTTCTTGTCTTGAAGTTTGATTGGTCTTCCGCGTAAACCAAGCTACTCAGTCTCTTTTCTCCACCGAATTTTCCTACTGAGCTCTCCTCATACTATTATTCTTGACATCTCTGATTAGCATATAAATAGTCGCCTAGGCCATCTCTCCTTCGAATACCCTGGATCAGTTGGGGCTGGTCCCCGGCAGGTGGCGACCGAACAGGGACCTCAGGAGGCAATACTCAAAGAGCTGAGCAGACACGAACCACGCAATCAGCAGGCAATAAGCATGGAGCTCAGCAGTGACGAATCATGCTGCTCAACTGGCAATAATCAAGCACGTGACCAGGCAGGAATCACGCAGCTCAGCTGGCAATTGTCAAGCAGATGAGCCGACAGGAATCACGCAGCTCAGCTGGCAATTGTCATGCAGATGAGCCGGCAGGAATCACGCAGCTCAGCAGGCCCTGATCACGTGACTCTGCAGGCACTGATCACGTGGCTGATCAAGTCCAGATCACGTGACTGAGCATGCACTGATCACGTGGCTATCATGCACTGATGACGTGACTGCGCATGCACTGATGACGTGGCTGATCGGGCACTGATCACATGGCTCATCATGCACTGATCACGTGTTTATCAGGCAATGATCAGTGACTGACAGGCGCTGATCATGGGACTGTGCACGCACTGATCACGTGGCTATCATGCACTGATCACGTGACTGCGCATGCACTGATGACGTGGCTGTTCGGGCACTGATCACGTGTTTATCAGGCAGTGATCAGTGACTGACAGGCGCTGATCAGGGGACTGTGCACGCACTGATCAGGTGGCTGATCAGGAACTGACCACCTGACCGCGCATGCAGTGATCACGTGGCTGGTCGTTCACTGATCACGTGTTTATCATACGGTGATCACGTGACTGAGAGGCGCTGATCACGTGACTGTGCCGTCAGTGATCACGTGGCTGAGCAGGCACTGATATCGTGACTGAGCATGCACTGATCATGTGCCGGGAGCCGGGGAGGCATTCCACTCTGGACAAAGGTCATGAGGAAGGAGGCTCGGCATACGCAAATGCGGGATCGAGCCTCAGGAGTCCACCCGGATATTCTCGAGCATCTCCCCCAAAAAAACCGGAGTCTGCCTACTGTATTGCTTTGTGCTCTCACCTCTGATTTCACTGGGGGCTGTCCCCCACCACCATCTCGCTCTCTCTGTCAAAGAGTTAACTTACAGCTCCAATTCATAAAGTTCCTTGTCATTCTTCCCTTTAACTTCCAGCTGAGTCTCCATCTGGAGCGCGGAACCCACCACGCTTACTAATTATGCCTGGGCTGCTAAGACCCACTCGAGAAGGTGTCTAGGGTGAGGCACCTTTCGCTATTCGAGAGGGCGCCTGCGGCCTACGTAAGTGGTGCAAACTTCTTGTCTTGAAGTTTGATTGGTCTTCCGCGTAAACCAAGCTACTCAGTCTCTTTTCTCCACCGAATTTTCCTACTGAGCTCTCCTCATACTATTATTCTTGACATCTCTGATTAGCATATAAATAGTCGCCTAGGCCATCTCTCCTTCGAATACCCTGGATCAGTTGGGGCTGGTCCCCGGCAGGTGGCGACCGAACAGGGACCTCAGGAGGCAATACTCAAAGAGCTGAGCAGACACGAACCACGCAATCAGCAGGCAATAAGCATGGAGCTCAGCAGTGACGAATCATGCTGCTCAACTGGCAATAATCAAGCACGTGACCAGGCAGGAATCACGCAGCTCAGCTGGCAATTGTCAAGCAGATGAGCCGACAGGAATCACGCAGCTCAGCTGGCAATTGTCATGCAGATGAGCCGGCAGGAATCACGCAGCTCAGCAGGCCCTGATCACGTGACTCTGCAGGCACTGATCACGTGGCTGATCAAGTCCAGATCACGTGACTGAGCATGCACTGATCACGTGGCTATCATGCACTGATGACGTGACTGCGCATGCACTGATGACGTGGCTGATCGGGCACTGATCACATGGCTCATCATGCACTGATCACGTGTTTATCAGGCAATGATCAGTGACTGACAGGCGCTGATCATGGGACTGTGCACGCACTGATCACGTGGCTATCATGCACTGATCACGTGACTGCGCACTGCACTGATGACGATGGTGGCTGTTCGGGCACTGATCACGTGTTTATCAGGCAGTGATCAGTGACTGACAGGCGCTGATCAGGGGACTGTGCACGCACTGATCAGGTGGCTGATCAGGAACTGACCACCTGACCGCGCATGCAGTGATCACGTGGCTGGTCGTTCACTGATCACGTGTTTATCATAGGGTGATCACGTGACTGAGAGGCGCTGATCACGTGACTGTGCCGTCAGTGATCACGTGGCTGAGCAGGCACTGATATCGTGACTGAGCATGCACTGATCATGTGCCGGGAGCCGGGGAGGCATTCCACTCTGGACAAAGGTCATGAGGAAGGAGGCTCGGCATACGCAAATGCGGGATCGAGCCTCAGGAGTCCACCCGGATATTCTCGAGCATCTCCCCCAAAAACCGGAGTCTGCCTACTGTATTGCTTTGTGCTCTCACCTCTGATTTCACTGGGGGCTGTCCCCCACCACCATCTCGCTCTCTCTGTCAAAGAGTTAACTTACAGCTCCAATTCATAAAGTTCCTTGTCATTCTTCCCTTTAACTTCCAGCTGAGTCTCCATCTGGAGCGTGGAACCCACCACGCTTACTAATTATGCCTGGACTGCTAAGACCCACTCGAGAAGGTGTCTAGGGTGAGGCACCTTTCGCTATTCGAGAGGGCGCCTGCGGCCTACGTAAGTGGTGCAAACTTCTTGTCTTGAAGTTTGATTGGTCTTCCGCGTAAACCAAGCTACTCAGTCTCTTTTCTCCACCGAATTTTCCTACTGAGCTCTCCTCATACTATTATTCTTGACATCTCTGATTAGCATATAAATAGTCGCCTAGGCCATCTCTCCTTCGAATACCCTGGATCAGTTGGGGCTGGTCCCCGGCAGGTGGCGACCGAACAGGGACCTCAGGAGGCAATACTCAAAGAGCTGAGCAGACACGAATCAAGCAATCAGCAGGCAATAAGCATGGAGCTCAGCAGTGACAAATCATGCTGCTCAACTGGCAATAATCAAGCACGTGACCAGGCAGGAATCACGCAGCTCAGCTGGCAATTGTCAAGCAGATGAGCCGACAGGAATCACGCAGCTCAGCTGGCAATTGTCATGCAGATGAGCCGGCAGGAATCACGCAGCTCAGCAGGCCCTGATCACGTGACTCTGCAGGCACTGATCACGTGGCTGATCAAGTCCAGATCACGTGACTGAGCATGCACTGATCACGTGGCTATCATGCACTGACGACGTCGCTGATCGGGCACTGATCACATGGCTCATCATGCACTGATCACGTGTTTATCAGGCAATGATCAGTGACTGACAGGCGCAGATCATGGGACTGTGCACGCACTGATCACGTGGCTATCATGCACTGATCACGTGACTGCGCATGCACTGATGACGTGGCTGTTCGGGCACTGATCACGTGTTTATCAGGCAGTGACCAGTGACTGCCAGGCGCTGATCAGGGGACTGTGCACGCACTGATCAGGTGGCTGATCAGGAACTGACCACCTGACCGCGCATGCAGTGATCACGTGGCTGTTCGTTCACTGATCACGTGTTTATCATAGGGTGATCACGTGACTGAGAGGCGCTGATCACGTGACTGTGCCGTCAGTGATCACGTGGCTGAGCAGGCACTGATATCGTGACTGGGCATGCACTGATCATGTGCCGGTAGCCGGGGAGGCATTCCACTCTGGACAAAGGTCATGAGGAAGGAGGCTCGGCATACGCAAATGCGGGATCGAGCCTCAGGAGTCCACCCGGATGTTCTCGAGCATCTCCCCCAAAAAAACCGGAGTCTGCCTACTGTATTGCTTTGTGCTCTCACCTCTGATTTCACTGGGGGCTGTCCCCCACCACCATCTCGCTCTCTCTGTCAAAGAGTTAACTTACAGCTCCAATTCATAAAGTTCCTTGTCATTCTTCCCTTTAACTTCCAGCTGAGTCTCCATCTGGAGCGCGGAACCCACCACGCTTACTAATTATGCCTGGGCTGCTAAGACCCACTCGAGAAGGTGTCTAGGGTGAGGCACCTTTCGCTATTCGAGAGGGCGCCTGCGGCCTACGTAAGTGGTGCAAACTTCTTGTCTTGAAGTTTGATTGGTCTTCCGCGTAAACCAAGCTACTCAGTCTCTTTTCTCCACCGAATTTTCCTACTGAGCTCTCCTCATACTATTATTCTTGACATCTCTGATTAGCATATAAATAGTCGCCTAGGCCATCTCTCCTTCGAATACCCTGGATCAGTTGGGGCTGGTCCCCGGCAGGTGGCGACCGAACAGGGACCTCAGGAGGCAATACTCAAAGAGCTGAGCAGACACGAACCACGCAATCAGCAGGCAATAAGCATGGAGCTCAGCAGTGACGAATCATGCTGCTCAACTGGCAATAATCAAGCACGTGACCAGGCAGGAATCACGCAGCTCAGCTGGCAATTGTCAAGCAGATGAGCCGACAGGAATCACGCAGCTCAGCTGGCAATTGTCATGCAGATGAGCCGGCAGGAATCACGCAGCTCAGCAGGCCCTGATCACGTGACTCTGCAGGCACTGATCACGTGGCTGATCAAGTCCAGATCACGTGACTGAGCATGCACTGATCACGTGGCTATCATGCACTGATGACGTGACTGCGCATGCACTGATGACGTGGCTGATCGGGCACTGATCACATGGCTCATCATGCACTGATCACGTGTTTATCAGGCAATGATCAGTGACTGACAGGCGCTGATCATGGGACTGTGCACGCACTGATCACGTGGCTATCATGCACTGATCACGTGACTGCGCATGCACTGATGACGTGGCTGTTCGGGCACTGATCACGTGTTTATCAGGCAGTGATCAGTGACTGACAGGCGCTGATCAGGGGACTGTGCACGCACTGATCAGGTGGCTGATCAGGAACTGACCACCTGACCGCGCATGCAGTGATCACGTGGCTGGTCGTTCACTGATCACGTGTTTATCATACGGTGATCACGTGACTGAGAGGCGCTGATCACGTGACTGTGCCGTCAGTGATCACGTGGCTGAGCAGGCACTGATATCGTGACTGAGCATGCACTGATCATGTGCCGGGAGCCGGGGAGGCATTCCACTCTGGACAAAGGTCATGAGGAAGGAGGCTCGGCATACGCAAATGCGGGATCGAGCCTCAGGAGTCCACCCGGATATTCTCGAGCATCTCCCCCAAAAACCGGAGTCTGCCTACTGTATTGCTTTGTGCTCTCACCTCTGATTTCACTGGGGGCTGTCCCCCACCACCATCTCGCTCTCTCTGTCAAAGAGTTAACTTACAGCTCCAATTCATAAAGTTCCTTGTCATTCTTCCCTTTAACTTCCAGCTGAGTCTCCATCTGGAGCGCGGAACCCACCACGCTTACTAATTATGCCTGGGCTGCTAAGACCCACTCGAGAAGGTGTCTAGGGTGAGGCACCTTTCGCTATTCGAGAGGGCGCCTGCGGCCTACGTAAGTGGTGCAAACTTCTTGTCTTGAAGTTTGATTGGTCTTCCGCGTAAACCAAGCTACTCAGTCTCTTTTCTCCACCGAATTTTCCTACTGAGCTCTCCTCATACTATTATTCTTGACATCTCTGATTAGCATATAAATAGTCGCCTAGGCCATCTCTCCTTCGAATACCCTGGATCAGTTGGGGCTGGTCCCCGGCAGGTGGCGACCGAACAGGGACCTCAGGAGGCAATACTCAAAGAGCTGAGCAGACACGAACCACGCAATCAGCAGGCAATAAGCATGGAGCTCAGCAGTGACGAATCATGCTGCTCAACTGGCAATAATCAAGCACGTGACCAGGCAGGAATCACGCAGCTCAGCTGGCAATTGTCAAGCAGATGAGCCGACAGGAATCACGCAGCTCAGCTGGCAATTGTCATGCAGATGAGCCGGCAGGAATCACGCAGCTCAGCAGGCCCTGATCACGTGACTCTGCAGGCACTGATCACGTGGCTGATCAAGTCCAGATCACGTGACTGAGCATGCACTGATCACGTGGCTATCATGCACTGATGACGTGACTGCGCATGCACTGATGACGTGGCTGATCGGGCACTGATCACATGGCTCATCATGCACTGATCACGTGTTTATCAGGCAATGATCAGTGACTGACAGGCGCTGATCATGGGACTGTGCACGCACTGATCACGTGGCTATCATGCACTGATCACGTGACTGCGCATGCACTGATGACGTGGCTGTTCGGGCACTGATCACGTGTTTATCAGGCAGTGATCAGTGACTGACAGGCGCTGATCAGGGGACTGTGCACGCACTGATCAGGTGGCTGATCAGGAACTGACCACCTGACCGCGCATGCAGTGATCACGTGGCTGGTCGTTCACTGATCACGTGTTTATCATACGGTGATCACGTGACTGAGAGGCGCTGATCACGTGACTGTGCCGTCAGTGATCACGTGGCTGAGCAGGCACTGATATCGTGACTGAGCATGCACTGATCATGTGCCGGGAGCCGGGGAGGCATTCCACTCTGGACAAAGGTCATGAGGAAGGAGGCTCGGCATACGCAAATGCGGGATCGAGCCTCAGGAGTCCACCCGGATATTCTCGAGCATCTCCCCCAAAAAAACCGGAGTCTGCCTACTGTATTGCTTTGTGCTCTCACCTCTGATTTCACTGGGGGCTGTCCCCCACCACCATCTCGCTCTCTCTGTCAAAGAGTTAACTTACAGCTCCAATTCATAAAGTTCCTTGTCATTCTTCCCTTTAACTTCCAGCTGAGTCTCCATCTGGAGCGCGGAACCCACCACGCTTACTAATTATGCCTGGGCTGCTAAGACCCACTCGAGAAGGTGTCTAGGGTGAGGCACCTTTCGCTATTCGAGAGGGCGCCTGCGGCCTACGTAAGTGGTGCAAACTTCTTGTCTTGAAGTTTGATTGGTCTTCCGCGTAAACCAAGCTACTCAGTCTCTTTTCTCCACCGAATTTTCCTACTGAGCTCTCCTCATACTATTATTCTTGACATCTCTGATTAGCATATAAATAGTTGCCTAGGCCATCTCTCCTTCGAATACCCTGGATCAGTTGGGGCTGGTCCCCGGCAGGTGGCGACCGAACAGGGACCTCAGGAGGCAATACTCAAAGAGCTGAGCAGACACGAACCACGCAATCAGCAGGCAATAAGCATGGAGCTCAGCAGTGACGAATCATGCTGCTCAACTGGCAATAATCAAGCACGTGACCAGGCAGGAATCACGCAGCTCAGCTGGCAATTGTCAAGCAGATGAGCCGACAGGAATCACGCAGCTCAGCTGGCAATTGTCATGCAGATGAGCCGGCAGGAATCACGCAGCTCAGCAGGCCCTGATCACGTGACTCTGCAGGCACTGATCACGTGGCTGATCAAGTCCAGATCACGTGACTGAGCATGCACTGATCACGTAGCTATCATGCACTGATGACGTGACTGCGCATGCACTGATGACGTGGCTGATCGGGCACTGATCACATGGCTCATCATGCACTGATCACGTGTTTATCAGGCAATGATCAGTGACTGACAGGCGCTGATCATGGGACTGTGCACGCACTGATCACGTGGCTATCATGCACTGATCACGTGACTGCGCATGCACTGATGACGTGGCTGTTCGGGCACTGATCACGTGTTTATCAGGCAGTGATCAGGGACTGACAGGCGCTGATCAGGGGACTGTGCACGCACTGATCAGGTGGCTGATCAGGAACTGACCACCTGACCGCGCATGCAGTGATCACGTGGCTGGTCGTTCACTGATCACGTGTTTATCATACGGTGATCACGTGACTGAGAGGCGCTGATCACGTGACTGTGCCGTCAGTGATCACGTGGCTGAGCAGGCACTGATATCGTGACTGAGCATGCACTGATCATGTGCCGGGAGCCGGGGAGGCATTCCACTCTGGACAAAGGTCATGAGGAAGGAGGCTCGGCATACGCAAATGCGGGATCGAGCCTCAGGAGTCCACCCGGATGTTCTCGAGCATCTCCCCCCAAAAAAACCGGAGTCTGCCTACTGTATTGCTTTGTGCTCTCACCTCTGATTTCACTGGGGGCTGTCCCCCACCACCATCTCGCTCTCTCTGTCAAAGAGTTAACTTAGAGCTCCAATTCATAAAGTTCCTTGTCATTCTTCCCTTTAACTTCCAGCTGAGTCTCCATCTGGAGCGGGGAACCCACCACGCTTACTAATTATGCCTGGGCTGCTAAGACCCACTCGAGAAGGTGTCTAGGGTGAGGCACCTTTCGCTATTCGAGAGGGCGCCTGCGGCCTACGTAAGTGGTGCAAACTTCTTGTCTTGAAGTTTGATTGGTCTTCCGCGTAAACCAAGCTACTCAGTCTCTTTTCTCCACCGAATTTTCCTACTGAGCTCTCCTCATACTATTATTCTTGACATCTCTGATTAGCATATAAATAGTCGCCTAGGCCATCTCTCCTTCGAATACCCTGGATCAGTTGGGGCTGGTCCCCGGCAGGTGGCGACCGAACAGGGACCTCAGGAGGCGATACTCAAAGAGCTGAGCAGACACGAACCACGCAATCAGCAGGCAATAAGCATGGAGCTCAGCAGTGACGAATCATGCTGCTCAACTGGCAATAATCAAGCACGTGACCAGGCAGGAATCACGCAGCTCAGCTGGCAATTGTCAAGCAGATGAGCCGACAGGAATCACGCAGCTCAGCTGGCAATTGTCATGCAGATGAGCCGGCAGGAATCACGCAGCTCAGCAGGCCCTGATCACGTGACTCTGCAGGCACTGATCACGTGGCTGATCAAGTCCGGATCACGTGACTGAGCATGCACTGATCACGTGGCTATCATGCACTGATGACGTGACTGCGCATGCACTGATGACGTGGCTGATCGGGCACTGATCACATGGCTCATCATGCACTGATCACGTGTTTATCAGGCAATGATCAGTGACTGACAGGCGCTGATCATGGGACTGTGCACGCACTGATCACGTGGCTATCATGCACTGATCACGTGACTGCGCATGCACTGATGACGTGGCTGTTCGGGCACTGATCACGTGTTTATCAGGCAGTGATCAGTGACTGACAGGCGCTGATCAGGGGACTGTGCACGCACTGATCAGGTGGCTGATCAGGAACTGACCACCTGACCGCGCATGCAGTGATCACGTGGCTGGTCGTTCACTGATCACGTGTTTATCATACGGTGATCACGTGACTGAGAGGCGCTGATCACGTGACTGTGCCGTCAGTGATCACGTGGCTGAGCAGGCACTGATATCGTGACTGAGCATGCACTGATCATGTGCCGGGAGCCGGGGAGGCATTCCACTCTGGACAAAGGTCATGAGGAAGGAGGCTCGGCATACGCAAATGCGGGATCGAGCCTCAGGAGTCCACCCGGATGTTCTCGAGCATCTCCCCCCAAAAAAACCGGAGTCTGCCTACTGTATTGCTTTGTGCTCTCACCTCTGATTTCACTGGGGGCTGTCCCCCACCACCATCTCGCTCTCTCTGTCAAAGAGTTAACTTAGAGCTCCAATTCATAAAGTTCCTTGTCATTCTTCCCTTTAACTTCCAGCTGAGTCTCCATCTGGAGCGGGGAACCCACCACGCTTACTAATTATGCCTGGGCTGCTAAGACCCACTCGAGAAGGTGTCTAGGGTGAGGCACCTTTCGCTATTCGAGAGGGCGCCTGCGGCCTACGTAAGTGGTGCAAACTTCTTGTCTTGAAGTTTGATTGGTCTTCCGCGTAAACCAAGCTACTCAGTCTCTTTTCTCCACCGAATTTTCCTACTGAGCTCTCCTCATACTATTATTCTTGACATCTCTGATTAGCGTATAAATAGTCGCCTAGGCCATCTCTCCTTCGAATACCCTGGATCAGTTGGGGCTGGTCCCCGGCAGGAGGCGACCGAACAGGGACCTCAGGAGGCGATACTCAAAGAGCTGAGCAGACACGAACCACGCAATCAGCAGGCAATAAGCATGGAGCTCAGCAGTGACGAATCATGCTGCTCAACTGGCAATAATCAAGCACCTGACCAGGCAGGAATCACGCAGCTCAGCTGGCAATTGTCAAGCAGATGAGCCGACAGGAATCACGCAGCTCAGCTGGCAATTGTCATGCAGATGAGCCGGCAGGAATCACGCAGCTCAGCAGGCCCTGATCACGTGACTCTGCAGGCACTGATCACGTGGCTGATCAAGTCCAGATCACGTGACTGAGCATGCACTGATCACGTGGCTATCATGCACTGATGACGTGACTGCGCATGCACTGATGACGTGGCTGATCGGGCACTGATCACATGGCTCATCATGCACTGATCACGTGTTTATCAGGCAATGATCAGTGACTGACAGGCGCTGATCATGGGACTGTGCACGCACTGATCACGTGGCTATCATGCACTGATCACGTGACTGCGCATGCACTGATGATGTGGCTGTTCGGGCACTGATCACGTGTTTATCAGGCAGTGATCAGTGACTGACAGGCGCTGATCAGGGGACTGTGCACGCACTGATCAGGTGGCTGATCAGGAACTGACCACCTGACCGCGCATGCAGTGATCACGTGGCTGGTCGTTCACTGATCACGTGTTTATCATACGGTGATCACGTGACTGAGAGGCGCTGATCACGTGACTGTGCCGTCAGTGATCACGTGGCTGATCATGCACTGATATCGTGACTGAGCATGCACTGATCATGTGCCGGGAGCCGGGGAGGCATTCCACTCTGGACAAAGGTCATGAGGAAGGAGGCTCGGCATACGCAAATGCGGGATCGAGCCTCAGGAGTCCACCCGGATGTTCTCGAGCATCTCCCCCCAAAAAAACCGGAGTCTGCCTACTGTATTGCTTTGTGCTCTCACCTCTGATTTCACTGGGGGCTGTCCCCCACCACCATCTCTCTCTCTCTGTCAAAGAGTTAACTTACAGCTCCAATTCATAAAGTTCCTTGTCATTCTTCCCTTTAACTTCCAGCTGAGTCTCCATCTGGAAGGGGGAACCCACCACACTTACTAATTATGCCTGGGCTGCTAAGACCCACTCGAAAAGGTGTCTAGGGTGAGGCACCTTTCGCTATTCGAGAGGGCGCCTGCGGCCTACGTAAGTGGTGCAAACTTCTTGTCTTGAAGTTTGATTGGTCTTCCGCGTAAACCAAGCTACTCAGTCTCTTTTCTCCACCGAATTTTTGTAGTGAGCTCTCCTCATTCTATTATTCTTGACATCTCTGATTAGCGTATAAATAGTCGCCTAGGCCATCTCTCCTTCGAATACCCTGGATCAGTTGGGGCTGGTCCCCGGCAGGAGGCGACCGAACAGGGACCTCAGGAGGCGATACTCAAAGAGCTGAGCAGACATGAACCACGCAATCAGCAGGCAATAAGCATGGAGCTCAGCAGTGACGAATCATGCTGCTCAACTGGCAATAATCAAGCACGTGACCAGGCAGGAATCACGCAGCTCAGCTGGCAATTGTCAAGCAGATGAGCCGACAGGAATCACGCAGCTCAGCTGGCAATTGTCATGCAGATGAGCCGGCAGGAATCACGCAGCTCAGCAGGCCCTGATCACGTGACTCTGCAGGCACTGATCACGTGGCTGATCAAGTCCAGATCACGTGACTGAGCATGCACTGATCACGTGGCTATCATGCACTGATGACGTGACTGCGAATGCACTGATGACGTGGCTGATCGGGCACTGATCACATGGCTCATCATGCACTGATCACGTGTTTATCAGGCAATGATCAGTGACTGACAGGCGCTGATCATGGGACTGTGCACGCACTGATCACGTGGCTATCATGCACTGATCACGTGACTGCGCATGCACTGATGACGTGGCTGTTCGGGCACTGATCACGTGTTTATCAGGCAGTGATCAGTTACTGACAGGCGCTGATCAGGGGACTGTGCACGCACTGATCAGGTGGCTGATGAGGAACTGACCACCTGACCGCGCATGCAGTGATCACGTGGCTGGTCGTTCACTGATCACGTGTTTATCATACGGTGATCACGTGACTGAGAGGCGCTGATCACGTGACTGTGCCGTCAGTGATCACGTGGCTGAGCAGGCACTGATATCGTGACTGAGCATGCACTGATCATGTGCCGGGAGCCGGGGAGGCATTCCACTCTGGACAAAGGTCATGAGGAAGGAGGCTCGGCATACGCAAATGCAGGATCGAGCCTCAGGAGTCCACCCGGATGTTCTCGAGCATCTCCCCCCCCCAAAAAAAACGGAGTCTGCCTGCTGTATTGCTTTGTGCTCTCACCTCTGATTTCACTGGGGGCTGTCCCCCACCACCATCTCGCTCTCTCTGTCAAAGAGTTAACTTAGAGCTCCAATTCATAAAGTTCCTTGTCATTCTTCCCTTTAACTTCCAGCTGAGTCTCCATCTGGAGCGGGGAACCCACCACGCTTACTAATTATGCCTGGGCTGCTAAGACCCACTCGAGAAGGTGTCTAGGGTGAGGCACCTTTCGCTATTCGAGAGGGCGCCTGCGGCCTACGTAAGTGGTGCAAACTTCTTGTCTTGAAGTTTGATTGGTCTTCCGCGTAAACCAAGCTACTCAGTCTCTTTTCTCCACCGAATTTTCCTACTGAGCTCTCCTCATACTATTATTCTTGACATCTCTGATTAGCATATAAATAGTCGCCTAGGCCATCTCTCCTTCGAATACCCTGGATCAGTTGGGGCTGGTCCCCGGCAGGTGGCGACCGAACAGGGACCTCAGGAGGCGATACTCAAAGAGCTGAGCAGACACGAACCACGCAATCAGCAGGCAATAAGCATGGAGCTCAGCAGTGACGAATCATGCTGCTCAACTGGCAATAATCAAGCACGTGACCAGGCAGGAATCACGCAGCTCAGCTGGCAATTGTCAAGCAGATGAGCCGACAGGAATCATGCAGCTCAGCTGGCAATTGTCATGCAGATGAGCCGGCAGGAATCACGCAGCTCAGCAGGCCCTGATCACGTGACTCTGCAGGCACTGATCACGTGGCTGATCAAGTCCAGATCACGTGACTGAGCATGCACTGATCACGTGGCTATCATGCACTGATGACGTGACTGCGCATGCACTGATGACATGGCTGATCGGGCACTGATCACATGGCTCATCATGCACTGATCTCGTGTTTATCAGGCAATGATCAGTGACTGACAGGCGCTGATCATGGGACTGTGCACGCACTGATCACGTGGCTATCATGCACTGATCACGTGACTGCGCATGCACTGATGACGTGGCTTTTCGGGCACTGATCACGTGTTTATCAGGCAGTGATCAGTGACTGACAGGCGCTGATCAGGGGACTGTGCACGCACTGATCAGGTGGCTGATCAGGAACTGACCACCTGACCGCGCATGCAGTGATCACGTGGCTGGTCGTTCACTGATCACGTGTTTATCATACGGTGATCACGTGACTGAGAGGCGCTGATCACGTGACTGTGCCGTCAGTGATCACGTGGCTGAGCAGGCACTGATATCGTGACTGAGCATGCACTGATCATGTGCCGGGAGCCGGGGAGGCATTCCACTCTGGACAAAGGTCATGAGGAAGGAGGCTCGGCATACGCAAATGCGGGATCGAGCCTCAGGAGTCCACCCGGATGTTCTCGAGCATCTCCCCCCAAAAAAACCGGAGTCTGCCTACTGTATTGCTTTGTGCTCTCACCTCTGATTTCACTGGGGGCTGTCCCCCACCACCATCTCGCTCTCTCTGTCAAAGAGTTAACTTAGAGCTCCAATTCATAAAGTTCCTTGTCATTCTTCCCTTTAACTTCCAGCTGAGTCTCCATCTGGAGCGGGGAACCCACCACGCTTACTAATTATGCCTGGGCTGCTAAGACCCACTCGAGAAGGTGTCTAGGGTGAGGCACCTTTCGCTATTCGAGAGGGCGCCTGCGGCCTACGTAAGTGGTGCAAACTTCTTGTCTTGAAGTTTGATTGGTCTTCCGCGTAAACCAAGCTACTCAGTCTCTTTTCTCCACCGAATTTTCCTACTGAGCTCTCCTCATACTATTATTCTTGACATCTCTGATTAGCATATAAATAGTCGCCTAGGCCATCTCTCCTTCGAATACCCTGGATCAGTTGGGGCTGGTCCCCGGCAGGTGGCGACCGAACAGGGACCTCAGGAGGCGATACTCAAAGAGCTGAGCAGACACGAACCACGCAATCAGCAGGCAATAAGCATGGAGCTCAGCAGTGACGAATCATGCTGCTCAACTGGCAATAATCAAGCACGTGACCAGGCAGGAATCACGCAGCTCAGCTGGCAATTGTCAAGCAGATGAGCCGACAGGAATCACGCAGCTCAGCTGGCAATTGTCATGCAGATGAGCCGGCAGGAATCACGCAGCTCAGCAGGCCCTGATCACGTGACTCTGCAGGCACTGATCACGTGGCTGATCAAGTCCAGATCACGTGACTGAGCATGCACTGATCACGTGGCTATCATGCACTGATGACGTGACTGCGCATGCACTGATGACATGGCTGATCGGGCACTGATCACATGGCTCATCATGCACTGATCTCGTGTTTATCAGGCAATGATCAGTGACTGACAGGCGCTGATCATGGGACTGTGCACGCACTGATCACGTGGCTATCATGCACTGATCACGTGACTGCGCATGCACTGATGACGTGGCTGTTCGGGCACTGATCACGTGTTTATCAGGCAGTGATCAGGGACTGACAGGCGCTGATCAGGGGACTGTGCACGCACTGATCAGGTGGCTGATCAGGAACTGACCACCTGACCGCGCATGCAGTGATCACGTGGCTGGTCGTTCACTGATCACGTGTTTATCATACGGTGATCACGTGACTGAGAGGCGCTGATCACGTGACTGTGCCGTCAGTGATCACGTGGCTGAGCAGGCACTGATATCGTGACTGAGCATGCACTGATCATGTGCCGGGAGCCGGGGAGGCATTCCACTCTGGACAAAGGTCATGAGGAAGGAGGCTCGGCATACGCAAATGCGGGATCGAGCCTCAGGAGTCCACCCGGATGTTCTCGAGCATCTCCCCCCAAAAAAACCGGAGTCTGCCTACTGTATTGCTTTGTGCTCTCACCTCTGATTTCACTGGGGGCTGTCCCCCACCACCATCTCGCTCTCTCTGTCAAAGAGTTAACTTACAGCTCCAATTCATAAAGTTCCTTGTCATTCTTCCCTTTAACTTCCAGCTGAGTCTCCATCTGGAGCGGGGAACCCACCACGCTTACTAATTATGCCTGGGCTGCTAAGACCCACTCGAGAAGGTGTCTAGGGTGAGGCACCTTTCGCTATTCGAGAGGGCGCCTGCGGCCTACGTAAGTGGTGCAAACTTCTTGTCTTGAAGTTTGATTGGTCTTCCGCGTAAACCAAGCTACTCAGTCTCTTTTCTCCACCGAATTTTCCTACTGAGCTCTCCTCATACTATTATTCTTGACATCTCTGATTAGCATATAAATAGTCGCCTAGGCCATCTCTCCTTCGAATACCCTGGATCAGTTGGGGCTGGTCCCCGGCAGGTGGCGACCGAACAGGGACCTCAGGAGGCGATACTCAAAGAGCTGAGCAGACACGAACCACGCAATCAGCAGGCAATAAGCATGGAGCTCAGCAGTGACGAATCATGCTGCTCAACTGGCAATAATCAAGCACCTGACCAGGCAGGAATCACGCAGCTCAGCTGGCAATTGTCAAGCAGATGAGCCGACAGGAATCACGCAGCTCAGCTGGCAATTGTCATGCAGATGAGCCGGCAGGAATCACGCAGCTCAGCAGGCCCTGATCACGTGACTCTGCAGGCACTGATCACGTGGCTGATCAAGTCCAGATCACGTGACTGAGCATGCACTGATCACGTGGCTATCATGCACTGATGACGTGACTGCGCATGCACTGATGACGTGGCTGATCGGGCACTGATCACATGGCTCATCATGCACTGATCTCGTGTTTATCAGGCAATGATCAGTGACTGACAGGCGCTGATCATGGGACTGTGCACGCACTGATCACGTGGCTATCATGCACTGATCACGTGACTGCGCATGCACTGATGACGTGGCTGTTCGGGCACTGATCACGTGTTTATCAGGCAGTGATCAGTGACTGACAGGCGCTGATCAGGGGCCTGTGCACGCACTGATCAGGTGGCTGATCAGGAACTGACCACCTGACCGCGCATGCAGTGATCACGTGGCTGGTCGTTCACTGATCACGTGTTTATCATACGGTGATCACGTGACTGAGAGGCGCTGATCACGTGACTGTGCCGTCAGTGATCACGTGGCTGAGCAGGCACTGATATCGTGACTGAGCATGCACTGATCATGTGCCGGGAGCCGGGGAGGCATTCCACTCTGGACAAAGGTCATGAGGAAGGAGGCTCGGCATACGCAAATGCGGGATCGAGCCTCAGGAGTCCACCCGGATGTTCTCGAGCATCTCCCCCCCAAAAAAAACCGGAGTCTGCCTACTGTATTGCTTTGTGCTCTCACCTCTGATTTCACTGGGGGCTGTCCCCCACCACCATCTCGCTCTCTCTGTCAAAGAGTTAACTTAGAGCTCCAATTCATAAAGTTCCTTGTCATTCTTCCCTTTAACTTCCAGCTGAGTCTCCATCTGGAGCGGGGAACCCACCACGCTTACTAATTATGCCTGGGCTGCTAAGACCCACTCGAGAAGGTGTCTAGGGTGAGGCACCTTTCGCTATTCGAGAGGGCGCCTGCGGCCTACGTAAGTGGTGCAAACTTCTTGTCTTGAAGTTTGATTGGTCTTCCGCGTAAACCAAGCTACTCAGTCTCTTTTCTCCACCGAATTTTCCTACTGAGCTCTCCTCATACTATTATTCTTGACATCTCTGATTAGCATATAAATAGTCGCCTAGGCCATCTCTCCTTCGAATACCCTGGATCAGTTGGGGCTGGTCCCCGGCAGGTGGCGACCGAACAGGGACCTCAGGAGGCGATACTCAAAGAGCTGAGCAGACACGAACCACGCAATCAGCAGGCAATAAGCATGGAGCTCAGCAGTGACGAATCATGCTGCTCAACTGGCAATAATCAAGCACCTGACCAGGCAGGAATCACGCAGCTCAGCTGGCAATTGTCAAGCAGATGAGCCGACAGGAATCACGCAGCTCAGCTGGCAATTGTCATGCAGATGAGCCGGCAGGAATCACGCAGCTCAGCAGGCCCTGATCACGTGACTCTGCAGGCACTGATCACGTGGCTGATCAAGTCCAGATCACGTGACTGAGCATGCACTGATCACGTGGCTATCATGCACTGATGACGTGACTGCGCATGCACTGATGACGTGGCTGATCGGGCACTGATCACATGGCTCATCATGCACTGATCTCGTGTTTATCAGGCAATGATCAGTGACTGACAGGCGCTGATCATGGGACTGTGCACGCACTGATCACGTGGCTATCATGCACTGATCACGTGACTGCGCATGCACTGATGACGTGGCTGTTCGGGCACTGATCACGTGTTTATCAGGCAGTGATCAGTGACTGACAGGCGCTGATCAGGGGACTGTGCACGCACTGATCAGGTGGCTGATCAGGAACTGACCACCTGACCGCGCATGCAGTGATCACGTGGCTGGTCGTTCACTGATCACGTGTTTATCATACGGTGATCACGTGACTGAGAGGCGCTGATCACGTGACTGTGCCGTCAGTGATCAGGTGGCTGAGCAGGCACTGATATCGTGACTGAGCATGCACTGATCATGTGCCGGGAGCCGGGGAGGCATTCCACTCTGGACAAAGGTCATGAGGAAGGAGGCTCGGCATACGCAAATGCGGGATCGAGCCTCAGGAGTCCACCCGGATGTTCTCGAGCATCTCCCCCCCCCAAAAAAACCGGAGTCTTCCTACTGTATTGCTTTGTGCTCTCACCTCTGATTTCACTGGGGGCTGTCCCCCACCACCATCTCGCTCTCTCTGTCAAAGAGTTAACTTAGAGCTCCAATTCATAAAGTTCCTTGTCATTCTTCCCTTTAACTTCCAGCTGAGTCTCCGTCTGGAGCGCGGAACCCACCACGCTTATTAATTATGCCTGGGCTGCTAAGACCCACTCGAGAAGGTGTCTAGGGTGAGGCACCTTTCGCTATTCGAGAGGGCGCCTGCGGCCTACGTAAGTGGTGCAAACTTCTTGTCTTGAAGTTTGATTGGTCTTCCACGTAAACCAAGCTACTCAGTCTCTTTTCTCCACCGAATTTTCCTACTGAGCTCTCCTCATACTATTATTCTTGACATCTCTGATTAGCGTATAAATAGTCGCCTAGGCCATCTCTCCTTCGAATACCCTGGATCAGTTGGGGCTGGTCCCCGGCAGGAGGCGACCGAACAGGGACCTCAGGAGGCGATACTCAAAGAGTTGAGCAGACACGAACCTCGCAATCAGCAGGCAATAAGCATGGAGCTCAGCAGTGACGAATCATGCTGCTCAACTGGCAATAATCAAGCGCGTGACCAGGCAGGAATCACGCAGCTCAGCTGGCAATTGTCATGCAGATGAGCCGACAGGAATCACGCAGCTCAGCTGGCAATTGTCATGCAGATGAGCCGGCAGGAATCACGCAGCTCAGCAGGCCCTGATCACGTGACTCTGCAGGCACTGATCACGTGGCTGATCAAGTACAGATCACGTGACTGAGCATGCACTGATCACGTGGCTATCATGCACTGATGACGTGACTGCGAATGCACTGATGACATGGCTGATCGGGCACTGATCACATGGCTCATCATGCACCGATCACGTGTTTATCAGGCAATGATCAGTGACTGACAGGCGCTGATCATGGGACTGTGCACGCACTGATCACGTGGCTATCATGCACTGATCACGTGACTGCGCATGCACTGATGACGTGGCTGTTCGGGCACTGATCACGTGTTTATCAGGCAGTGATCAGTTACTGACAGGCGCTGATCAGGGGACTGTGCACGCACTGATCAGGTGGCTGATGAGGAACTGACCACCTGACCGCGCATGCAGTGATCACGTGGCTGGTCGTTCACTGATCACGTGTTTATCATACGGTGATCACGTGACTGAGAGGCGCTGATCACGTGACTGTGCCGTCAGTGATCACGTGGCTGAGCAGGCACTGATATCGTGACTGAGCATGCACTGATCATGTGCCGGGAGCCGGGGAGGCATTCCACTCTGGACAAAGGTCATGAGGAAGGAGGCTCGGCATACGCAAATGCGGGATCGAGCCTCAGGAGTCCACCCGGATGTTCTCGAGCATCTCCCCCCCCAAAAAAACCTGGAGTCTGCCTGCTGTATTCCTTTGTGCTCTCACCTCTGATTTCACTGGGGGCTGTCCCCCACCCCCATCTCGCTCTCTCTGTCAAAGAGTTAACTTAGAGCTCCAATTCATAAAGTTCCTTGTCATTCTTCCCTTTAACTTCCAGCTGAGTCTCCATCTGGAGCGGGGAACCCACCACGCTTACTAATTATGCCTGGGCTGCTAAGACCCACTCGAGAAGGTGTCTAGGGTGAGGCACCTTTCGCTATTCGAGAGGGCGCCTGCGGCCTACGTAAGTGGTGCAAACTTCTTGTCTTGAAGTTTGATTGGTCTTCCGCGTAAACCAAGCTACTCAGTCTCTTTTCTCCACCGAATTTTCCTACTGAGCTCTCCTCATACTATTATTCTTGACATCTCTGATTAGCATATAAATAGTCGCCGAGGCCATCTCTCCTTCGAATACCCTGGATCAGTTGGGGCTGGTCCCCGGCAGGTGGCGACCGAACAGGGACCTCAGGAGGCGATACTCAAAGAGCTGAGCAGACACGAACCACGCAATCAGCAGGCAATAAGCATGGAGCTCAGCAGTGACGAATCATGCTGCTCAACTGGCAATAATCAAGCACGTGACCAGGCAGGAATCACGCAGCTCAGCTGGCAATTGTCAAGCAGATGAGCCGACAGGAATCATGCAGCTCAGCTGGCAATTGTCATGCAGATGAGCCGGCAGGAATCACGCAGCTCAGCAGGCCCTGATCACGTGACTCTGCAGGCACTGATCACGTGGCTGATCAAGTACAGATCACGTGACTGAGCATGCACTGATCACGTGGCTATCATGCACTGATGACGTGACTGCGCATGCACTGATGACATGGCTGATCGGGCACTGATCACATGGCTCATCATGCACTGATCTCGTGTTTATCAGGCAATGATCAGTGACTGACAGGCGCTGATCATGGGAGTGTGCACGCACTGATCACGTGGCTATCATGCACTGATCACGTGACTGCGCATGCACTGATGACGTGGCTGTTCGGGCACTGATCACGTGTTTATCAGGCAGTGATCAGTGACTGACAGGCGCTGATCAGGGGACTGTGCACGCACTGATCAGGTGGCTGATCAGGAACTGACCACCTGACCGCGCATGCAGTGATCACGTGGCTGGTCGTTCACTGATCACGTGTTTATCATACGGTGATCACGTGACTGAGAGGCGCTGATCACGTGACTGTGCCGTCAGTGATCACGTGGCTGAGCAGGCACTGATATCGTGACTGAGCATGCACTGATCATGTGCCGGGAGCCGGGGAGGCATTCCACTCTGGACAAAGGTCATGAGGAAGGAGGCTCGGCATACGCAAATGCGGGATCGAGCCTCAGGAGTCCACCCGGATGTTCTCGAGCATCTCCCCCCAAAAAACTGGAGTCTGCCTACTGTATTCCTTTGTGCTCTCACCTCTGATTTCACTGGGGGCTGTCCCCCACCCCCATCTCGCTCTCTCTGTCAAAGAGTTAACTTAGAGCTCCAATTCATAAAGTTCCTTGTCATTCTTCCCTTTAACTTCCAGCTGAGTCTCCATCTGGAGCGGGGAACCCACCACGCTTACTAATTATGCCTGGGCTGCTAAGACCCACTCGAGAAGGTGTCTAGGGTGAGGCACCTTTCGCTATTCGAGAGGGCGCCTGCGGCCTACGTAAGTGGTGCAAACTTCTTGTCTTGAAGTTTGATTGGTCTTCCGCGTAAACCAAGCTACTCAGTCTCTTTTCTCCACCGAATTTTCCTACTGAGCTCTCCTCATACTATTATTCTTGACATCTCTGATTAGCATATACATAGTCGCCTAGGCCATCTCTCCTTCGAATACCCTGGATCAGTTGGGGCTGGTCCCCGGCAGGTGGCGACCGAACAGGGACCTCAGGAGGCGATACTCAAAGAGCTGAGCAGACACGAACCACGCAATCAGCAGGCAATAAGCATGGAGCTCAGCAGTGACGAATCATGCTGCTCAACTGGCAATAATCAAGCACGTGACCAGGCAGGAATCACGCAGCTCAGCTGGCAATTGTCAAGCAGATGAGCCGACAGGAATCACGCAGCTCAGCTGGCAATTGTCATGCAGATGAGCCGGCAGGAATCACGCAGCTCAGCAGGCCCTGATCACGTGACTCTGCAGGCACTGATCACCTGGCTGATCAAGTACAGATCACGTGACTGAGCATGCACTGATCACGTGGCTATCATGCACTGATGACGTGACTGCGCATGCACTGATGACATGGCTGATCGGGCACTGATCACATGGCTCATCATGCACTGATCTCGTGTTTATCAGGCAATGATCAGTGACTGACAGGCGCTGATCATGGGACTGTGCACGCACTGATCACGTGGCTATCATGCACTGATCACGTGACTGCGCATGCACTGATGACGTGGCTGTTCGGGCACTGATCACGTGTTTATCAGGCAGTGATCAGGGACTGACAGGCGCTGATCAGGGGACTGTGCACGCACTGATCAGGTGGCTGATCAGGAACTGACCACCTGACCGCGCATGCAATGATCACGTGGCTGGTCGTTCACTGATCACGTGTTTATCATACGGTGATCACGTGACTGAGAGGCGCTGATCACGTGACTGTGCCGTCAGTGATCACGTGGCTGAGCAGGCACTGATATCGTGACTGAGCATGCACTGATCATGTGCCGGGAGCCGGGGAGGCATTCCACTCTGGACAAAGGTCATGAGGAAGGAGGCTCGGCATACGCAAATGCGGGATCGAGCCTCAGGAGTCCACCCGGATGTTCTCGAGCATCTCCCCCCCAAAAAAACTGGAGTCTGCCTACTGTATTGCTTTGTGCTCTCACCTCTGATTTCACTGGGGGCTGTCCCCCACCCCCATCTCGCTCTCTCTGTCAAAGAGTTAACTTAGAGCTCCAATTCATAAAGTTCCTTGTCATTCTTCCCTTTAACTTCCAGCTGAGTCTCCATCTGGAGCGGGGAACCCACCACGCTTACTAATTATGCCTGGGCTGCTAAGACCCACTCGAGAAGGTGTCTAGGGTGAGGCACCTTTCGCTATTCGAGAGGGCGCCTGCGGCCTACGTAAGTGGTGCAAACTTCTTGTCTTGAAGTTTGATTGGTCTTCTGCGTAAACCAAGCTACTCAGTCTCTTTTCTCCACCGAATTTTCCTACTGAGCTCTCCTCATACTATTATTCTTGACATCTCTGATTAGCATATAAATAGTCGCCTAGGCCATCTCTCCTTCGAATACCCTGGATCAGTTGGGGCTGGTCCCCGGCAGGTGGCGACCGAACAGGGACCTCAGGAGGCGATACTCAAAGAGCTGAGCAGACACGAACCACGCAATCAGCAGGCAATAAGCATGGAGCTCAGCAGTGACGAATCATGCTGCTCAACTGGCAATAATCAAGCACGTGACCAGGCAGGAATCACGCAGCTCAGCTGGCAATTTTCAAGCAGATGAGCCGACAGGAATCACGCAGCTCAGCTGGCAATTGTCATGCAGATGAGCCGGCAGGAATCACGCAGCTCAGCAGGCCCTGATCACGTGACTGAGCATGCACTGATCACGTGGCTATCATGCACTGATGACGTGACTGCGCATGCACTGATGACATGGCTGATCGGGCACTGATCACATGGCTCATCATGCACTGATCTCGTGTTTATCAGGCAATGATCAGTGACTGACAGGCGCTGATCATGGGACTGTGCACGCACTGATCACGTGGCTATCATGCACTGATCACGTGACTGCGCATGCACTGATGACGTGGCTGTTCGGGCACTGATCACGTGTTTTTCAGGCAGTGATCAGTGACTGACAGGCGCTGATCAGGGGACTGTGCACGCACTGATCAGGTGGCTGATCAGGAACTGACCACCTGACCGCGCATGCAGTGATCACGTGGCTGGTCGTTCACTGATCACGTGTTTATCATACGGTGATCACGTGACTGAGAGGCGCTGATCACGTGACTGTGCCATCAGTGATCACGTGGCTGAGCAGGCACTGATATCGTGACTGAGCATGCACTGATCATGTGCCGGGAGCCGGGGAGGCATTCCACTCTGGACAAAGGTCATGAGGAAGGAGGCTCGGCATACGCAAATGCGGGATCGAGCCTCAGGAGTCCACCCGGATGTTCTCGAGCATCTCCCCCCCATAAAAACTGGAGTCTGCCTACTGTATTCCTTTGTGCTCTCACCTCTGATTTCACTGGGGGCTGTCCCCCACCCCCATCTCGCTCTCTCTGTCAAAGAGTTAACTTAGAGCTCCAATTCATAAAGTTCCTTGTCATTCTTCCCTTTAACTTCCAGCTGAGTCTCCATCTGGAGCGGGGAACCCACCACGCTTACTAATTATGCCTGGGCTGCTAAGACCCACTCGAGAAGGTGTCTAGGGTGAGGCACCTTTCGCTATTCGAGAGGGCTCCTGCGGCCTACGTAAGTGGTGCAAACTTCTTGTCTTGAAGTTTGATTGGTCTTCCGCGTAAACCAAGCTACTCAGTCTCTTTTCTCCACCGAATTTTCCTACTGAGCTCTCCTCATACTATGATTCTTGACATCTCTGATTAGCATATAAATAGTCGCCTAGGCCATCTCTCCTTCGAATACCCTGGATCAGTTGGGGCTGGTCCCCGGCAGGTGGCGACCGAACAGGGACCTCAGGAGGCGATACTCAAAGAGCTGAGCAGACACGAACCACGCAATCAGCAGGCAATAAGCATGGAGCTCAGCAGTGACGAATCATGCTGCTCAACTGGCAATAATCAAGCACGTGACCAGGCAGGAATCACGCAGCTCAGCTGGCAATTGTCAAGCAGATGAGCC
Organism: Bos javanicus; assembly: GCF_032452875.1. Classification (NCBI taxonomy): domain Eukaryota; kingdom Metazoa; phylum Chordata; class Mammalia; order Artiodactyla; family Bovidae; genus Bos; species Bos javanicus. Next base: position 100,001 of record NW_026893635.1, read on the forward strand.
GACAGGAATCACGCAGCTCAGCTGGCAATTGTCATGCAGATGAGCCGGCAGGAATCACGCAGCTCAGCAGGCCCTGATCACGTGACTCTGCAGGCACTGATCACGTGGCTGATCAAGTACAGATCACGTGACTGAGCATGCACTGATCACGTGGCTATCATGCACTGATGACGTGACTGCGCATGCACTGATGACATGGCTGATCGGGCACTGATCACATGGCTCATCATGCACTGATCTCGTGTTTATCAGGCAATGATCAGTGACTGACAGGCGCTGATCATGGGACTGTGCACGCACTGATCACGTGGCTATCATGCACTGATCACGTGACTGCGCATGCACTGATGACGTGGCTGTTCGGGCACTGATCACGTGTTTATCAGGCAGTGATCAGTGACTGACAGGCGCTGATCAGGGGACTGTGCCATCAGTGATCACGTGGCTGAGCAGGCACTGATATCGTGACTGAGCATGCACTGATCATGTGCCAGGGTCACGTGACTGATCTTGCACTGATCACGGGGCTATCATGCACTGATCACGTTGCTATCATGCACTGATCACTTGGCTGGTCATACACTGATCACGCAGCTCCCATGTACTGGTTACGTGACTGATCATGCACTGATGACGTAATTGATCATGCACTGATCACGTGGCTATCATGCACTGATCACATGGCTGGTCATACACTGATCACGTGACTGATCATGCACTGATCACGTGGCTATCATGCACTGATCACATGGCTGGTCATACACTGATCACGTGCCTGGTCATGCACTGATCACGTGGCTATCATGCACTGATCACATGGCTGTTCATACACTGATCACGTGCCTGGTCATGCACTGAACACGTGACTGATCATCCACTGATCACGTGGCTATCATGCACTGCTCACGTGGCTGATCATGCAGTGATCACGCAGCTACCATGTACTGGCCACATAACTGATCATGCACTGATCACGTAATTGATCATGCACTGATCACCTGGCTTATCATGCATTCATCATGTGACTGATCATGTGCTGATCATGTTTGGTGTCACACACTGATCATGTGCAACTGGAGGCAATGAACAAAGAGCTGAGTAGGCAGGAATCAGTCAGCAGGCTATAATCATGGAACTCAGCTCTGAGAAATCATGCTGCTCAGCTGGAAATAATCAAGTAGATGAGCAGGCAGGAATTATGCAGCACAGGTGGCAATAGTCAAGGAGATGACAGGCAGGAATCGTGCAGCTCAGCTGGCAATTGTCAAGCAGATGAGCAGACAGTAATCACGCAGCTCAGCAGGCCCTGATCACGTGATTGACCATGCACTGTTCACGTCGCTGATCACACACCTATCACGTGACTGATCATGCAATGATCACGTGGCTCTCATGCACTGATCACGTGATTGCGCATGCACTGATCACATAATTGTATGCACTGCTCACGTGGCTATCATGCACTGATCATGTGACTGATCATGCACTGATCACGTAACTATCTTGCACTGATCACTTGGCTGATCATACACTCATCACGGGACTGATCGTGCACTGATTACGGCGCTATCATGCATTGACTACATGACTCCACATGCACTGATCACGTGGATGATCATGCACTGATCTCGTGACTGACCATGCACTGATCACGTGAATGATTATGCACTGATCACGTGGCTGATCATGCACTGATCATGTGGCTATTATGCACTTCTCACCTTGCTGGTCATGCAATGTTCACGTAGCTACCATATACTGGTCACGTGACTGATCATGCACAGATCACATAAATGATCATGCACTGTTCACGTGACTGATCATGTACTGATCACGTGGCTATCATGCACTGATCACGTGGCTATCATGCACTGCTCACGTGGCTGATCATGCAGTGATCACGTAGCAACCATGTACTGGTCACGTGACTGATCATGCACTGATCACATAATTAATCCTGCACTGATCACCTGACTCATCATGCACTGATCACGTGGCTGATCACACACGTATCACGTTACTGGTCATGCACTGATCACGTGGCTATCATGCACTGATCACGTAGCTATCATGCACTGATCACGTGGCTGATCATGCAATGATCACGTAGCTACCGTGTACTGGTCACGTGACTGATCTTGCACTGATCATGTAATTGATCATGCACTGATCACGTGGCTGATCAAGCACTGATCACGTGGCTATCATGCAGTGCTAATGTGGCTGATCAAGAAATGATCACGCAACTACCATGTACTGGTCACTTGACTGATCATGCACTGATCATGTGGCTGATCATGCACTGATCACGTGACTGATCATGCACTGATCACGTGGCTATCATGCACTGATCACTTGGCTGGTCATACACTGATCACGCAGCTCCCATGTACTGGTCACGTGACTGATCATGCACTGATGACGTAATTGATCATGCACTGATCACGTGGCTATCATGCACTGATCACATGGCTGGTCATACACTGATCACGTGCACTGATCATGCACTGATCACGTGGCTGGTCATACAGTGATCACGTGCCTGGTCATGCACAGATTACATGACTGATCATGCACTGATCACGTCACTGATCATGCACTGATCACGTGGCTCTCATGCACTACTCACGTGGCTGATCATGCAATGATCATGTAGCTACCATGTACCGGTCTCGTGACTGATCATACACCCATCAGGTGACTGATCATGCACTGATCACGTGGCTATCATGCACTGATCATGTGGCTGATCATACAGTGATCACCTGCCTGGTCATGCACAGATCACGTGACTAATCATGAACTGATCACGTAGCAATCATTCACTGATGACCTGGCTGATCATGCACTGATCACGTGATTGATCAAGCACTGATCACTTGGATATCATGCACTGATCACGTGGCTAATCATACACTGTTCACGTGTGGGAGCATGCACTGATCACGTGGCTGATCATACACTGCTCACGTAACTGATCATGCACTGATCACTTAATTGATCATGCACTGATCACGTGGATGATCATGCAATGATCACCTAGGTACCATGTACTGGTCCCGTGAGTGATCATGCACTGATCACGTAATTGATCATGGACTGATCACGTGGCTGATCATGCACTGAACACGTGACTGATCATGCACTGATCACGTGACTGATCATGCACTGTTCACGTGTCTGACCATGCACTGATCACGTGGCTGATCATACACTGCTCACGTAACTGATCATGCACTGTTCACGTGGCTATCATGCACTGAATACGTGGCTGAACATGCACTGTTCACGTGGCTGATCACACACCTGTCACATGACTGATCATGCACTGATCACGTAATTAATCCTGCACTGATCACCTGACTCATCATGCACTGATCACGTGGCTGATCACACACGTATCACGTGACTGATCATGCACTGATCACGTGGTTATCATACACTGATCACGTGGCTATCATTCACTGATCACGTGGATATCATGCACGGAACACGTGGCTGATCACACAGTATCACGTGACTGATCATGCACTGATCACGTGGCTATCATGCACTGATCACGTGGCTGAACATGCACTGTTCACGTGGCTGATCACACACCTGTCACGTGACTGATCATGCAGTGATCATGTGACTGATCATGCACTGATCACGTGACTGATCATGCACTGAACACGTGACTGATCATGCACTGATCACGTGGCTGATCATGCACTGGTCACGTGACTGATCATGCACTGATCATGTGGCTGATCATGCACTGTTCACGTGGCTGATCATACACTGCTCACGTAACTGATAATGCACTGATCACGTGGCTATCATGCACTGATCACGTGGCTGATCATACACTGATCAGTTGGCTATCATGCACTTATTACTTGGCTGATCATACACTGATCCCGTGACTGATAATGTACTGATCATCTGGCTATCGTGCACTCATTACCTGCCTATCGTGCACTGATCACGTGGTTGATCATACACTGATCACGAGACTGATCATGCACTAATCACGTCTATATCATGCACTGATCACATGACTGCCCATGCACTGATCACCCGGATGATCATACACTGATCATGCGACAGATCATGCACTGCTCACGCGGCTGTTCATGCAATGATCACGTAGCTAACATGTACTGGTCACATGAGTGATCATGCACTGATCACGTAATTGATCATGCACTGATCAGGTGACTTATCATGCACTGTTAACGTGAGTGATCATGCACTGATCACGTGACTGATCATGCACTGATCTCGTGGCTATCATGCACGGCTCATGTGGCTGATCATGCAATGATCACCTAGCTACCATATACTGGTCACCTGACTGATCATGCACTGATCACGTAAGTGATCATGCACTGATCATGTGGCTGATCATGCACTGATCACGTGGCTGATCATGCAATGATCACGTAGCTACCGTGTACTGGTCACGTGACTGATCTTGCACTGATCATGTAATTGATCATGCACTGATCACGTGGCTGATCAAGCACTGATCACGTGGCTATCATGCAGTGCTAATGTGGCTGATCAAGAAATGATCACGCAACTACCATGTACTGGTCACTTGACTGATCATGCACTGATCATGTGGCTGATCATGCACTGATCACGTGACTGATCATGCACTGATCACGTGGCTATCATGCACTGATCACTTGGCTGGTCATACACTGATCACGCAGCTCCCATGTACTGGTCACGTGACTGATCATGCACTGATGACGTAATTGATCATGCACTGATCACGTGGCTATCATGCACTGATCACATGGCTGGTCATACACTGATCACGTGACTGATCATGCACTGATCACGTGGCAATCATGCACTGATCACATGGCTGTTTATACACTCATCACGTGCCTGGTCATGCACTGATCACGTGGCTATCATGCACTGATCACATGGCTGGTCATACAGTGATCACGTGCCTGGTCATGCACAGATTACATGACTGATCATGCACTGATCACGTCACTGATCATGCACTGATCACGTGGCTCTCATGCACTACTCACGTGGCTGATCATGCAATGATCATGTAGCTACCATGTACCGGTCACGTGACTGATCATACACCCATCAGGTGACTGATCATGCACTGATCACGTGGCTATCATGCACTGATCATGTGGCTGATCATACAGTGATCACCTGCCTGGTCATGCACAGATCACGTGACTAATCATGAACTGATCACGTAGCAATCATTCACTGATGACCTGGCTGATCATGCACTGATCACGTGATTGATCAAGCACTGATCACTTGGATATCATGCACTGATCACGTGGCTAATCATACACTGTTCACGTGTGGGAGCATGCACTGATCACGTGGCTGATCATACACTGCTCACGTAACTGATCATGCACTGATCACTTAATTGATCATGCACTGATCACGTGGATGATCATGCAATGATCACCTAGGTACCATGTACTGGTCCCGTGAGTGATCATGCACTGATCACGTAATTGATCATGGACTGATCACGTGGCTGATCATGCACTGAACACGTGACTGATCATGCACTGATCACGTGACTGATCATGCACTGTTCACGTGTCTGACCATGCACTGATCACGTGGCTGATCATACACTGCTCACGTAACTGATCATGCACTGTTCACGTGGCTATCATGCACTGAATACGTGGCTGAACATGCACTGTTCACGTGGCTGATCACACACCTGTCACGTGACTGATCATGCACTGATCACGTAATTAATCCTGCACTGATCACCTGACTCATCATGCACTGATCACGTGGCTGATCACACACGTATCACGTGACTGATCATGCACTGATCACGTGGTTATCATACACTGATCACGTGGCTATCATTCACTGATCACGTGGATATCATGCACGGAACACGTGGCTGATCACACACGTATCACGTGACTGATCATGCACTGATCACGTGGCTATCATGCACTGATCACGTGGCTGAACATGCACTGTTCACGTGGCTGATCACACACCTGTCACGTGACTGATCATGCAGTGATCATGTGACTGATCATGCACTGATCACGTGACTGATCATGCACTGAACACGTGACTGATCATGCACTGATCACGTGGCTGATCATGCACTGGTCACGTGACTGATCATGCACTGATCATGTGTCTGATCATGCACTGTTCACGTGGCTGATCATACACTGATCACGTAACTGATAATGCACTGATCACGTGGCTATCATGCACTGATCACGTGGCTGATCATACACTGATCAGTTGGCTATCATGCACTTATTACTTGGCTGATCATACACTGATCCCGTGACTGATAATGTACTGATCATCTGGCTATCGTGCACTCATTACCTGCCTATCGTGCACTGATCACGTGGTTGATCATACACTGATCACGAGACTGATCATGCACTAATCACGTCTATATCATGCACTGATCACATGACTGCCCATGCACTGATCACCCGGATGATCATACACTGATCATGCGACAGATCATGCACTGCTCACGCGGCTGTTCATGCAATGATCACGTAGCTAACATGTACTGGTCACATGAGTGATCATGCACTGATCACGTAATTGATCATGCACTGATCAGGTGACTTATCATGCACTGTTAACGTGAGTGATCATGCACTGATCACGTGACTGATCATGCACTGATCTCGTGGCTATCATGCACGGCTCATGTGGCTGATCATGCAATGATCACCTAGCTACCATATACTGGTCACCTGACTGATCATGCACTGATCACGTAAGTGATCATGCACTGATCATGTGGCTGATCATGCACTGATCACGTGGCTGATCATCCACTGATCACGTGACTGATCATGCACTGATCACGTGACTGATCATGCACTGATCACGTGGCTATCATGCACTGATCACTTTGCTGGTCATACACTGATCACGTGCCTGGTCATGCACAGATTACATGACTGATCATGCACTGAACACGTGACTGATCATGCACTGATCACGTGGCTATCATGCACTACTCACGTGGCTGATCATACACTGATCACGTGATTGATCATGCACTGATCACTTGGATATCATGCACTGATCACGTGGCTATCATGCACTGATCACGTGGCTATCATGCACTGATCACGTGGCTGATCACGCAATGTTCACGTAGCTACCATGTACTGGTCACGTGACTGATCATGCACTGATCACGTAATTGATCCTGCACTGATCACGTGGCTCAACATGAATTGATCACGTGGCTGATCACACACGTATCACGTGACTGATCATGTACAGATCACGTGAATAATCATGAAGTGATCACGTGGCTATCCTGCACTGATCACGTGGATATCATGCACTGATCACGTGGCTGAACACACACGTATCACGTGACTGATCATGCACTGATCGCGTGACTGATCATGCACTGCTCACGTGGCTGATCATGCAATGATCACACAGCTACCCTGTACTGGTCACATGACTGATCATGCACTGATCACATAATTGATCATGCACTGATCACCTGGCTTATCATGCATTGATCATGTGACTGATCATGCGCTGATCATGTTTGCTATCATACACTGATCATGTGCCTCTGGAGGCAATAAACAAAGAGCTGAGTAGGCACGAATCAAACATTCTGCAGGCAATAATCATGGAACTCAGGGGTGAGGAATCATGCTGCTCAGCTGGCAATAATCAAGCAGCTGAGCAGGCAGGAATTACGCAGCACAGCTGGCAATTGTCAAGCAGATGACAGGCAGGAATCGTGCAGCTCAGCTGGCAATTGTCAAGCAGATGAGCAGACAGTAATGACGCAGCTCAGCAGGCCCAGATAACGTGGCTGATCATACACTGATCACGTGATTGATCATGCACTGATCACTTGGATATCATGCACTGATCACGTGGCTGATCATACACTGTTCACGTGTCTCACCATGCACTGATCACGTGGCTGATCATACACAGCTCACGTAACTGATCATGCACTCATCACGTGGCTATCATGCACTGAATACGTGGCTGAACATGCACTGTTCACGTGGCTGATCACACACCTGTCACGTGACATATCATGCACTTATCACGTGGCACTCATGCACTGATCACGTGGCTGATCATACTCTGCTCACGTAACTCATCATGCACACATCACGTGGCTATCATGCACTGCTCACGTGGTTCTTCATGGAATGATCACGAAGCTACCATATACTGGTCACGTGACTGATCATGCACTGATCACGTAAATGATCATGCACTGTTCACATGACTGATCATGTACTGAACACGTGACTAATCCTGAAGTGATCACTTGGCTATCCTGCACTGATCACGTGGATATCATGCACTGATCACGTGGCTGATCATGCAATGATCATGTAGCTACCATGCACTGATCACGTGACTGATCATGCACTGATCACGTGGCTATCATGCACTGCTCACGTGGCTGATCATGCAATGATCACGCAGCTACCATGTACTAGTCACATGACTGATCATGCACTGATCACATAATTGGTCATGCACTGATCACCTGGCTTATCATGCATTGATCATGTGACTGATCATGTGCTGATCATGTTTGGTGTCACACACTGATCATGTGCCTCTGGAGGGAATGAACATAGAGCTTAGTAGGCAGGAATCAGTCAGCAGGCTATAATCGTGGAACTCAGCTGTGAGGAATCATGCTGCTCAGCTGGCAATAATCAAGCAGCTGAGCAGGCAGGAATTACGCAGCACAGCTGGCAATTGTCAAGCAGATGACAGGCAGGAATTGTGCAGCCCAGCTGGCAATTGTCAAGCAGATGAGCAGACAGTAATCACCCAGCTCAGCAGGCCCAGATCACGTGACTGAGCATGCACTGTTCACGTGGCTGATCATACACTGATCACGTGATTGATCATGCCCTGATCACTTGGATATCATGCACTGACCACGTGGCTGATCATACACTGTTCACGTGTCTGACCATGCACTGATCACGTGGCTGATCATACACTGCTCACGTAACTGATCATGCACTGATCACGTGGCTATCATGCACTGAATACGTGGCTGAACATGCACTGTTCACGTGGCTGATCACACACCTGTCACGTGACATATCATGCACTGATCACGTGGCACTCATGCACTGATCACGTGGCTGATCGTACTCTGCTAACGTAACTCATCATGCACACATCACGTGGCTACCATGCACTGCTCACGTGGTTCGTCATGGAATGATCTGAAACTACCATATACTGGTCACGTGACTGATCATGCACAGATCACGTAAATGTTCATGCACTTTTCACGTGACTGATCATGTACTGATCACGTGACTAATCATGAAGTGATCACGTGGCTATCCTGCACTGATCACGTGGATATCATGCACTGATCACGTGGATGATCATGCAATGATCACGTAGCTACCATGCACTGATCACGTGACTGATCATGCACTGATCACGTAATTGATCATGCACTGATCACCTGGCTTATCATGCATTGATCATGTGACTGATCATGTGCTGATCATGTTCGGTGTCACACACTGATCATGTGCCTCTAGAGGCAAAGAACATAGAGCTGAGTATGCAGGAAACAGTCAGCAGGCTATAATCATGGAACTCAGCTCTGAGAAATCATGCTGCTCAGCTGGCAATAATCAAATAGATGAGCAGGCAGGAATTACGCAGCACAGGTGGCAATTGTCAAGGAGATGGCAGGCAAGAATCGTGCAGCTCAGCTGGAAATTGTCAAGCAGATGAGCAGACAGTAATCACGCATCTCATCAGGCCCTGATCACGTGACTGATCATGCACTGTTCACATGGCTGATCACACACCTATCACGTGACTGATCATGCACTGATCACGTGGCTCTCATGCACTGCTCACGTGATTGCGCATGCATTGTTCACGTAATAGTATGCACTGATCACGTGACTATCATGCACTGATTACGTGGCTAATCATGCACTGATCATATGACTGATCATGCACTGATCACTTAGCTATCTTGCACTGATCACTTGGCTGATCATACACTCATCACGGGACTGATCGTGCACTGATCAAGGCGCTATCATGCATTGATTACATGACTCCACATGCACTGATCACGTGGATGATCATGCACTGATCACGTGACTGACCATGCACTGATCACGTGACTGATCATGCACTGATCACGTGTCTTTCATGCACTGATCACTTGGCTGGACATACTCTGATCACGTGCCTGGTCATGCACTGATCACGTGGCTGATCATGCACTGATCACGTGACTGATCATGCACTGATTACGTGGCTATCATGCACTGATCACCGGGCTATCATGCACTGATCACGTGACTGATCATGCACTGATCACGTGTCTTTCATGCACTGATCACTTGGCTGGACATACACTGACCACGTGCCTGGTTATGCATTGATCACGTGGCTGATCATGCACTGATCACATGATTGATCATGCACTGATCACGTGGCTATCATGCACTGATCACCGGGCTATCATGCACAGATCACGTGACTGATCACACACCTATCAGGTGACTGATCATGCACTGATCACGTGGCTCTCATGCACTTTTCACGTGATTGTGCATGCATTGTTCACGTAATAGTATGCACTGTTCACGTGGCTATCATGCACTGATGACGTGGCTAATCATGCACTGATCATATGACTGATCATGCACTGATCACGTGTCTATCATGCACTGATCACTTGGCTGGACATACACTGATCACGTGCCTGGTCATGCACTGATCACGTGTCTGATCATGCACTGATCACGTGACATATCATGCACTGATCACGGGGCTATCATGCACTGATCACGTGGCTATCATGCACTATTCACGTGACTGATCGTGCACTGATCACGTGACTGATCATGCACTGATCACGTGTCGATCTTGCACTGATCACGTGGCTATCATGCACTGATCACCTGGATATCATTCACAGATCACGTGACTGATCATGCACTGATCACGTGACTGATCATGCACTGATCATGTGGCTATCATGCACTGATCACTTGGCTGGACATACACTGATCACGTGCCTGGTCATGCACTGATCACGTGGCTGATCATGCACTGATCACGTGACTGATCATGCACTGATCTCGTGTCTGATCATGCACTGATCACGTGGATATCATGCACTGCTCACGTGGCTGATCATGCGATGATCACGCAGCTACCATGTACTGGTCACATGACTGATCATGCACTGATCACGTGACTGATCATGCAGTGATCACGTGGCTATCATGCACTACTCACGTGGCTGATCATGCAATGATCATGTAGCTACCATGCACTGATCACGTGACCGATCATGCACCGATCACGTGGCTGATCATGCACTGATCATGTGGCTATCATGCACTGATCATGAGACTGATCATGCAATGATCACGTCTATATCATGCACTGATCACATGACTTCCCAGGCACTGATCACGTGGATGATCATACACTAATCATGTGACAGATCATGCACTGATCACGTGGCTGATCATGCACTGATACCGTGACTGAGCATGGACTGATCACATGACTATCATGTAGTGATCACGTGACTTAATGGCGCTGATCATGTGACTGATCATGCGCTGATCATGTTTGCTATCATACACTGATCATGTGCATCTGGAGGCAGTAAACAAAGACCTGAGTAGGCACGAATCAAACAGTCAGCAGGCAATAATCATGGAACTCAGGTGTGAGGAATCATGCTGCTCAGCTGGCAATAATCAAGCAGCTGAGCAGGCAGGAATTACGCAGCACAGCTGACAATTGTCAAGCAGATGACAGGCAGGAATCGTGCAGCTCAGCTGGAAATTGTCAAGCAGATGAGCAGACAGTAATCACGCAGCTCAGCAGGCCCTGATCACGTGACTGAGCTTGCACTGTTCACATGGCTGATCACACACCTATCACGTGACTGATCATGCACTGATCACGTGACATATCATGCACTGATCACGTGGCTATCATGCACTGATCACGTGGCTGATCATGCAATGATCACGTAACTGATCATGCACTGATCACGTGGCTATCATGCACTGATCACGTGGCTGAACATGCACTGTTCACGTGGCTGATCACACACCTGTCACGTGACATATCATGCAATGATCACGTGGCACTCATGCACTGATCACGTGGCTGATCATACTCTGCTCTCGTAACTCATCATGCACACATCACGTTTCTATCATGCACTGCTCACGTGGCTCGTCATGGAATGATCACGTAGCTACCATATGCTGGTCACGTGACTGATCATGCACAGATCACGTAAATGATCACGCACTGTTCACGTGACTGATCATGTACTGATCACGTGACTGATCATGCACTGATCAGGTGGCTGATCATGCACTGATCACGTAATTGATCATGCACTTATCATTTGGCTGATCATGCACTGATCACGTGGCTGATCATACACTGATCACGTGACTGATCATGCACTGATCACGTCACTGATAATGCACTGATCACTTGGCCATCATGCACTGATCACTTGGCTGGTCATACACTGATCACATGACTGATCATGCACTGTTCACGTGACTGATCATGTACTGATCACGTGACTGATCATGCACTGATCACGTAATTGATCATGCACTGATCACGTGGCTGATCATGCAATGATCACGTAACTGACAATGCACTGATCACGTGACGGATCATCCACTGATCTGTTAGCTATCATGCACTGATTACTTTGCTGATCATACACTGATCACGTGACTGATAATGCACTGATCATCTGGCTATCGTGCACTCATTACCTGGCTATTGTGCACTTATCACGTGGTTGATCATACACTGATCACGAGACTGATCATGCACTGATCACGTCTATATCATGCACTGATCACATGACTGCCCATGCACTGATCACCCGGATGATCATACACTGATCATGCGACAGATCATGCACTGATCATGTGGCTATCATGCACTGCTCATGCGGCTGTTCATGCAATGATCACACAGCTACCATGTACTGGTCACGTGACTGATCATGCACTGATCACGTAATTGATCCTGCACTGATCACATGGCTCATCACGCACTGATCAGGTGGCTGATCACACACGTATCACGTGACTGATCATGTACAGATCACGTGAATAATCATGAAGTGATCACGTGGCTATCCTGCACTGATCACGTGGATATCAAGCACTGATCACGTGGCTGATCACACACGTATCATGTTACTGATCATGCACTGATCACGTGACTGATCATGCACTGCTCATGTGGCTGATCATGCAATGATCACACAGCTACCATGTACTGGTCACATGACTGATCATGCACTGATCACATAATTGATCATGCACTGATCACCTGGCTTATCATGCATTGACCATGTGACTGATCATGTGCTGATCATGTGTGGTGTCACACACTGATCATGTGCCTCTGGAGGCAATGAACATAGAACTGAGTAGGCAGGAATCAGTCAGCAGGCTATAATCATGGAACTTACCTCTGAGAAATCATGCTGCTCAGCTGGCAATAATCAAGTAGATGAGCAGGCAGGAATTACGCAGCACAGGTGGCAATTGTCAAGGAGATGACTGGCAGGAATCGTGCAGCTCAGCTGGAAATTGTCAAGCAGATGAGCAGACAGTAATCACGCAGCTCAGCAGGCCCTGATCACTTGACTGAGCATGCACTGTTCACATGGCTGATCACACACCTATCACGTGACTGATCATGCACTGATCATGTGACTGATCATGCACTGATCACGTAGCTATCTTGCACTGATCACTTGGCTGATCATACACTCATCACAGGCCTGATCGTGCACTGATCACGGCGCTATCATGCATTGACTACATGACTCCACATGCACTGATCACGTGGATGATCATGCACTGATCACGTGACTGACCATGTACTGATCACGTGACTGATCAGGCACTGATCACATGGCTGATCATGCACCGATCACGTGACTGATCATGCACTGATCACGTGGCTATCATGCACTGATCACTTTGCTGGTCATACACTGATCACGTGCCTGGTCATGCACAGATTACATGACTGATCATGCACTGAACACGTGACTGATCATGCACTGATCACGTGGATATCATGCACTACTCACGTGGCTGATCATACACTGATCACGTGATTGATCATGCACTGATCACTTGGATATCATGCACTGATCACGTGGCTATCATGCACTGATCACGTGGCTATCATGCACTGATCACGTGGCTGATCACGCAATGTTCACGTAGCTACCATGTACTGGTCACGTGACTGATCATGCACTGATCACGTAATTGATCCTGCACTGATCACGTGGCTCAACATGAATTGATCACGTGGCTGATCACACACGTATCACGTGACTGATCATGTACAGATCACGTGAATAATCATGAAGTGATCACGTGGCTATCCTGCACTGATCACGTGGATATCATGCACTGATCACGTGGCTGAACACACACGTATCACGTGACTGATCATGCACTGATCGCGTGACTGATCATGCACTGCTCACGTGGCTGATCATGCAATGATCACACAGCTACCCTGTACTGGTCACATGACTGATCATGCACTGATCACATAATTGATCATGCACTGATCACCTGGCTTATCATGCATTGATCATGTGACTGATCATGCGCTGATCATGTTTGCTATCATACACTGATCATGTGCCTCTGGAGGCAATAAACAAAGAGCTGAGTAGGCACGAATCAAACATTCTGCAGGCAATAATCATGGAACTCAGGGGTGAGGAATCATGCTGCTCAGCTGGCAATAATCAAGCAGCTGAGCAGGCAGGAATTACGCAGCACAGCTGGCAATTGTCAAGCAGATGACAGGCAGGAATCGTGCAGCTCAGCTGGCAATTGTCAAGCAGATGAGCAGACAGTAATGACGCAGCTCAGCAGGCCCAGATAACGTGGCTGATCATACACTGATCACGTGATTGATCATGCACTGATCACTTGGATATCATGCACTGATCACGTGGCTGATCATACACTGTTCACGTGTCTCACCATGCACTGATCACGTGGCTGATCATACGCAGCTCACGTAACTGATCATGCACTCATCACGTGGCTATCATGCACTGAATACGTGGCTGAACATGCACTGTTCACGTGGCTGATCACACACCTGTCACGTGACATATCATGCACTTATCACGTGGCACTCATGCACTGATCACGTGGCTGATCATACTCTGCTCACGTAACTCATCATGCACACATCACGTGGCTATCATGCACTGCTCACGTGGTTCTTCATGGAATGATCACGAAGCTACCATATACTGGTCACGTGACTGATCATGCACTGATCACGTAAATGATCATGCACTGTTCACATGACTGATCATGTACTGAACACGTGACTAATCCTGAAGTGATCACTTGGCTATCCTGCACTGATCACGTGGATATCATGCACTGATCACGTGGCTGATCATGCAATGATCATGTAGCTACCATGCACTGATCACGTGACTGATCATGCACTGATCACGTGGCTATCATGCACTGCTCACGTGGCTGATCATGCAATGATCACGCAGCTACCATGTACTAGTCACATGACTGATCATGCACTGATCACATAATTGGTCATGCACTGATCACCTGGCTTATCATGCATTGATCATGTGACTGATCATGTGCTGATCATGTTTGGTGTCACACACTGATCATGTGCCTCTGGAGGGAATGAACATAGAGCTTAGTAGGCAGGAATCAGTCAGCAGGCTATAATCGTGGAACTCAGCTGTGAGGAATCATGCTGCTCAGCTGGCAATAATCAAGCAGCTGAGCAGGCAGGAATTACGCAGCACAGCTGGCAATTGTCAAGCAGATGACAGGCAGGAATTGTGCAGCCCAGCTGGCAATTGTCAAGCAGATGAGCAGACAGTAATCACCCAGCTCAGCAGGCCCAGATCACGTGACTGAGCATGCACTGTTCACGTGGCTGATCATACACTGATCACGTGATTGATCATGCCCTGATCACTTGGATATCATGCACTGACCACGTGGCTGATCATACACTGTTCACGTGTCTGACCATGCACTGATCACTTGGCTGATCATACACTGCTCACGTAACTGATCATGCACTGATCACGTGGCTATCATGCACTGAATACGTGGCTGAACATGCACTGTTCACGTGGCTGATCACACACCTGTCACGTGACATATCATGCACTGATCACGTGGCACTCATGCACTGATCACGTGGCTGATCGTACTCTGCTAACGTAACTCATCATGCACACATCACGTGGCTACCATGCACTGCTCACGTGGTTCGTCATGGAATGATCTGAAACTACCATATACTGGTCACGTGACTGATCATGCACAGATCACGTAAATGATCATGCACTTTTCACGTGACTGATCATGTACTGATCACGTGACTAATCATGAAGTGATCACGTGGCTATCCTGCACTGATCACGTGGATAAAATGCACTGATCACGTGGATGATCACGCAATGATCACGTAGCTACCATGCACTGATCACGTGACTGATCATGCACTGATCACGTAATTGATCATGCACTGATCACCTGGCTTATCATGCATTGATCATGTGACTGATCATGTGCTGATCATGTTCGGTGTCACACACTGATCATGTGCCTCTAGAGGCAAAGAACATAGAGCTGAGTATGCAGGAAACAGTCAGCAGGCTATAATCATGGAACTCAGCTCTGAGAAATCATGCTGCTCAGCTGGCAATAATCAAATAGATGAGCAGGCAGGAATTACGCAGCACAGGTGGCAATTGTCAAGGAGATGGCAGGCAAGAATCGTGCAGCTCAGCTGGAAATTGTCAAGCAGATGAGCAGACAGTAATCACGCAGCTCAGCAGGCCCTGATCACGTGACTGAGCATGCACTGTTCACATGGCTGATCACACACCTATCACGTGACTGATCATGCACTGATCACGTGGCTCTCATGCACTGCTCACGTGATTGCGCATGCATTGTTCACGTAATAGTATGCACTGATCACGTGACTATCATGCACTGATTACGTGGCTAATCATGCACTGATCATATGACTGATCATGCACTGATCACTTAGCTATCTTGCACTGATCACTTGGCTGATCATACACTCATCACGGGACTGATCGTGCACTGATCAAGGCGCTATCATGCATTGATTACATGACTCCACATGCACTGATCACGTGGATGATCATGCACTGATCACGTGACTGACCATGCACTGATCACGTGACTGATCATGCACTGATCACGTGTCTTTCATGCACTGATCACTTGGCTGGACATACTCTGATCACGTGCCTGGTCATGCACTGATCACGTGGCTGATCATGCACTGATCACGTGACTGATCATGCACTGATTACGTGGCTATCATGCACTGATCACCGGGCTATCATGCACTGATCACGTGACTGATCATGCACTGATCACGTGTCTTTCATGCACTGATCACTTGGCTGGACATACACTGACCACGTGCCTGGTTATGCATTGATCACGTGGCTGATCATGCACTGATCACATGATTGATCATGCACTGATCACGTGGCTATCATGCACTGATCACCGGGCTATCATGCACAGATCACGTGACTGATCACACACCTATCAGGTGACTGATCATGCACTGATCACGTGGCTCTCATGCACTTTTCACGTGATTGTGCATGCATTGTTCACGTAATAGTATGCACTGTTCACGTGGCTATCATGCACTGATGACGTGGCTAATCATGCACTGATCATATGACTGATCATGCACTGATCACGTGTCTATCATGCACTGATCACTTGGCTGGACATACACTGATCACGTGCCTGGTCATGCACTGATCACGTGTCTGATCATGCACTGATCACGTGACATATCATGCACTGATCACGGGGCTATCATGCACTGATCACGTGGCTATCATGCACTATTCACGTGACTGATCGTGCACTGATCACGTGACTGATCATGCACTGATCACGTGTCGATCTTGCACTGATCACGTGGCTATCATGCACTGATCACCTGGATATCATTCACAGATCACGTGACTGATCATGCACTGATCACGTGACTGATCATGCACTGATCATGTGGCTATCATGCACTGATCACTTGGCTGGACATACACTGATCACGTGCCTGGTCATGCACTGATCACGTGGCTGATCATGCATTGATCACGTGACTGATCATGCACTGATCTCGTGTCTGATCATGCACTGATCACGTGGATATCATGCACTGCTCACGTGGCTGATCATGCGATGATCACGCAGCTACCATGTACTGGTCACATGACTGATCATGCACTGATCACGTGACTGATCATGCAGTGATCACGTGGCTATCATGCACTACTCACGTGGCTGATCATGCAATGATCATGTAGCTACCATGCACTGATCACGTGACCGATCATGCACCGATCACGTGGCTGATCATGCACTGATCATGTGGCTATCATGCACTGATCATGAGACTGATCATGCAATGATCACGTCTATATCATACACTGATCACATGACTTCCCAGGCACTGATCACGTGGATGATCATACACTAATCATGTGACAGATCATGCACTGATCACGTGGCTGATCATGCACTGATACCGTGACTGAGCATGGACTGATCACATGACTATCATGTAGTGATCACGTGACTTAATGGCGCTGATCATGTGACTGATCATGCGCTGATCATGTTTGCTATCATACACTGATCATGTGCATCTGGAGGCAGTAAACAAAGACCTGAGTAGGCACGAATCAAACAGTCAGCAGGCAATAATCATGGAACTCAGGTGTGAGGAATCATGCTGCTCAGCTGGCAATAATCAAGCAGCTGAGCAGGCAGGAATTACGCAGCACAGCTGACAATTGTCAAGCAGATGACAGGCAGGAATCGTGCAGCTCAGCTGGAAATTGTCAAGCAGATGAGCAGACAGTAATCACGCAGCTCAGCAGGCCCTGATCACGTGACTGAGCTTGCACTGTTCACATGGCTGATCACACACCTATCACGTGACTGATCATGCACTGATCACGTGACATATCATGCACTGATCACGTGGCTATCATGCACTGATCACGTGGCTGATCATGCAATGATCACGTAACTGATCATGCACTGATCACGTGACTGATAATGCACTGATCATCTGGCTATCGTGCACTCATTACCTGGCTATTGTGCACTTATCACGTGGTTGATCATACACTGATCACGAGACTGATCATGCACTGATCACGTCTATATCATGCACTGATCACATGACTGCCCATGCACTGATCACCCGGATGATCATACACTGATCATGCTACAGATCATGCACTGATCATGTGGCTATCATGCACTGCTCATGCGGCTGTTCATGCAATGATCACACAGCTACCATGTACTGGTCACGTGACTGATCATGCACTGATCACGTAATTGATCCTGCACTGATCACATGGCTCATCACGCACTGATCAGGTGGCTGATCACACACCTGTCACGTGACATATCATGCACTTATCACGTGGCACTCATGCACTGATCACGTGGCTGATCATACTCTGCTCACGTAACTCATCATGCACACATCACGTGGCTATCATGCACTGCTCACGTGGTTCTTCATGGAATGATCACGAAGCTACCATATACTGGTCACGTGACTGATCATGCACTGATCACGTAAATGGTCATGCACTGTTCACGTGACTGATCATGTACTGATCACGTGACTAATCCTGAAGTGATCACGTGGCTATCCTGCACTGATCACGTGGATATCATGCACTGATCACGTGGCTGAACATGCAATGATCACGTAGCTACCATGCACTGATCACGTGACTGATCATGCACTGATCACGTGGCTGATCATGCAATGATCACGTAGCTACCATGCACTGGTCACGTGACTGATCATGCACTGATCACGTGGCTATCATGCACTGCTCACGTGGCTGATCATGCAATGATCACGCAGCTACCATGTACTGGTCACATGACTGATCATGCACTGATCACATAATTGATCATGCACTGATCACCTGGCTTATCATGCATTGATCATGTGACTGATCATGTGCTGATCATGTTTGGTGTCACACACTGATCATGTGCCTCTGGAGGCAAAGAACATAGAGCTGAGTAAGCAGGAATCAGTCAGCAGGCTATAATCATGGAACTCAGCTCTGAGAAATCATGCTGCTCAGCTGGCAATAATCAAATAGATGAGCAGGCGGGAATTACGCAGCACAGGTGGCAATTGTCAAGGAGATGGCAGGCAGGAATCGTGCAGCTCAGCTGGCAATTGTCAAGCAGATGAGCAGACAGTAATCACGCAGCTCAGCAGGCCCTGATCACGTGACTGAGAATGCACTGTTCACATGGCTGATCACACACCTATCACGTGACTGATCATGCACTGATCACGTGGCTCTCATGCACTGATCACGTGATTGTGCATGCATTGTTCACGTAATAGTATGCACTGATCACGTGGCTATCATGCACTGATGACGAGGCTAATCATGCACTGATCATATGACTGATCATGCACTGATCACGTAGCTATCTTGCACTGATCACTTGGCTGATCATACACTCATCACGGGACTGATCGTGCACTGATCAAGGCGCTATCATGCATTGATTACATGACTCCACATGCACTGATCACGTGGATGATCATGCACTGATCACGTGACTGACCATGCACTGATCACGTGACTGATCTTGCACTGATCACGTGGCTATCATGCACTGATCACCTGGCTATCATGCACTGATCACGTGACTGATCATGCACTGATCACGTGACTGATCATGCACTGATCACGTGGCTATCATGCACTGATCACTTGGCTGGACATACACTGATCACGTGCCTGGTCATGCACTGATCACGTGGCTGATCATGCACTGATCACGTGACTGATCATGCACTGATCTCGTGTCTGATCATGCACTGATCACGTGGCTATCATGCACTGCTCACGTGGCTGATCATGCAATGATCACGCAGCTACCATGTACTGGTCACATGACTGATCATGCACTGATCACATAATTGATCATGCACTGATCACCTGGCTTATCATGCATTGATCATGTGACTGATCATGTGCTGATCATGTTTGGTGTCACACACTGATCATGTGCCTCTGGAGGCAATGAACATAGAGCTGAGTAAGCAGGAATCAGTCAGCAGGCTATAATCATGGAACTCAGCTCTGAGAAATCATGCTGCTCAGCTGGCAATAATCAAGTAGATGAGCAGGCACGAATTGCGCAGCACAGGTGGCAATTGTCAAGGAGATGACAGGCAGGAATCGTGCAGCTCAGCTGGAAATTCTCAAGCAGATGAGCAGACAGTAATCACGCAGCTCAGCAGGCCCTGATCATGTGACTGAGCATGCACTGTTCACGTGGATGATCACACACCTATCACGTGACTGATCATGCACTGATCATGTGCCTGGTCATGCACTGATCACGTAGCTATCTTGCACTGATCACTTGGCTGATTAAACTCTCATCACGGGACTGATCGTGCACTGATCACGGCGCTATCATGCATTGACTACATGACTCCAGATGCACTGATCACATGGCTGATCATGCACTGATCACGTGGCTATCATGCACTGATCACGAGACTGATCATGCACTGATCACGTCTATATCATGCACTGATCACATGACTGCCCATGCACTGATCACGTGGATGATCATACACTAATCATGTGACAGATCATGCACTGATCACGTGGCTGATCATACACTGATCACGTGATTGATCATGCACTGATCACTTGGATATCATGCACTGATCACGTGGCTATCATGCACTGATCACGTGGCTATCATGCACTGATCACGTGGCTGATCACGCAATGATCACGTAGCTACCATGTACTGGTCACGTGACTGATCAGGCACTGATCACGTAATTGATCCTACACTGATCACGTGGCTCATCATGAATTGATCACGTGGCTGATCACACATGTATCACGTGACTGATCATGCACTGATCATGTGGCTCTCATGCACTGATCACGTGGCTATCATGGACTGATCACGTGGCTATCATGCACTGATCACTTGGCTGATCACGCAATGATCACGTAGCTACCATGTACTGGTCACGTGACTGATCATGCACTGATCACGTAATTGATCCTGCACTGATCACATGGCTCATCACGCACTGATCAGGTGGCGGATCACACACGTATCCCGTGACTGATCATGTACAGATCACATGAATAATCATGAAGTGATCACGTGGCTATCCTGCACTGATCACGTGGATATCATGCACTGCTCACGTGGCTGATCATGCAATGATCACACAGCTACCATGTACTGGTCACATGACTGATCATGCACCGATCACATAATTGATCATGCACTGATCACCTGGCTTATCATGCATTGATCATGTGACTGATCATGCGCTGATCATGTTTGCTATCATACACTGATCATGTGCATCTGGAGGCAATAAACAAAGAGCTGAGTAGGCACGAATCAAACATTCTGCAGGCAATAATCATGGAACTCAGGGGTGAGGAATCATGCTGCTCAGCTCACAATAATCAAGCAGCTGAGCAGGCAGGAATTACGCAGCACAGCTGACAATTGTCAAGCAGATGACAGGCAGGAATCGGGCAGCTCAGCTGGCAATTGTCAAGCAGATGAGCAGACAGTAATCACGCAGCTCAGCAGGCCCAGATCACGTGACTGAGCATGCACTGTTCACGTGGCTGATCATACACTGATCACGTGATTGATCATGCACTGATCACTTGGATATCATGCACTGATCAGGTGGCTGATCATACACTGTTCACGTGTCTGACCATGCACTGATCACGTGGCTATCATGCACTGAATACGTGGCTGAACATGCACAGTTCACGTGGCTAATCACACACCTGTCACGTGACATATCATGCACTGATCACGTGGCACTCATGCACTGATCACGTGGCTGATCATACTCTGCTCACGTAACTCATCATGCACACATCACGTGGCTATCATGCACTGCTCACGTGGTTCTTCATGGAATGATCACGAAGCTACCATATACTGGTCACGTGACTGATCATGCACTGATCACGTAAATGATCATGCACTGTTCACGTGACTGATCATGTACTGATCACGTGACTAATCCTGAAGTGATCACGTGGCTATCCTGCACTGATCACGTGGATATCATGCACTGATCACGTGGCTGAACATGCAATGATCACGTAGCTACCATGCACTGATCACGTGACTGATCATGCACTGATCACGTGGCTGATCATGCAATGATCACGTAGCTACCATGCACTGGTCACGTGACTGATCATGCACTGATCTCGTGGCTATCATGCACTGCTCACGTGGCTGATCATGCAATGATCACGCAGCTACCATGTACTGGTCACATGACTGATCATGCACTGATCACATAATTGATCATGCACTGATCACCTGGCTTATCATGCATTGATCATGTGACTGATCATGTGCTGATCATGTTTGGTGTCACACACTGATCATGTGCCTCTGGAGGCAAAGAACATAGAGCTGAGTAAGCAGGAATCAGTCAGCAGGCTATAATCATGGAACTCAGCTCTGAGAAATCATGCTGCTCAGCTGGCAATAATCAAATAGATGAGCAGGCAGGAATTACGCAGCACAGGTGGCAATTGTCAAGGAGATGGCAGGCAGGAATCGTGCAGCTCAGCTGGCAATTGTCAAGCAGATGAGCAGACAGTAATCACGCAGCTCAGCAGGCCCTGATCACGTGACTGAGAATGCACTGTTCACATGGCTGATCACACACCTATCACGTGACTGATCATGCACTGATCACGTGGCTCTCATGCACTGATCACGTGATTGTGCATGCATTGTTCACGTAATAGTATGCACTGATCACGTGGCTATCATGCACTGATGACGAGGCTAATCATGCACTGATCATATGACTGATCATGCACTGATCACGTAGCTATCTTGCACTGATCACTTGGCTGATCATACACTCATCACGGGACTGATCGTGCACTGATCAAGGCGCTATCATGCATTGATTACATGACTCCACATGCACTGATCACGTGGATGATCATGCACTGATCACGTGACTGACCATGCACTGATCACATGACTGATCTTGCACTGATCACGTGGCTATCATGCACTGATCACCTGGCTATCATGCACTGATCACGTGACTGATCATGCACTGATCACGTGACTGATCATGCACTGATCACGTGACTGATCATGCACTGATCACGTGGCTATCATGCACTGATCACTTGGCTGGACATACACTGATCACGTGCCTGGTCATGCACTGAACACGTGGCTGATCATGCACTGATCACGTGACTGATCATGCACTGATCTCGTGTCTGATCATGCACTGATCACGTGGCTATCATGCACTGCTCACGTGGCTGATCATGCAATGATCACGCAGCTACCATGTACTGGTCACATGACTGATCATGCACTGATCGCATGACTGATCATGCACTGCTCACGTGGCTGATCATGCATTGATCATGTGACTGATCATGTGCTGATCATGTTTGGTGTCACACACTGATCATGTGCCTCTGGAGGCAATGAACATAGAGCTGAGTAAGCAGGAATCAGTCAGCAGGCTATAATCATGGAACTCAGCTCTGAGAAATCATGCTGCTCAGCTGGCAATAATCAAGTAGATGAGCAGGCACGAATTGCGCAGCACAGGTGGCAATTGTCAAGGAGATGACAGGCAGGAATCGTGCAGCTCAGCTGGAAATTCTCAAGCAGATGAGCAGACAGTAATCACGCAGCTCAGCAGGCCCTGATCATGTGACTGAGCATGCACTGTTCACGTGGATGATCACACACCTATCACGTGACTGATCATGCACTGATCATGTGCCTGGTCATGCACTGATCACGTAGCTATCTTGCACTGATCACTTGGCTGATTAAACTCTCATCACGGGACTGATCGTGCACTGATCACGGCGCTATCATGCATTGACTACATGACTCCAGATGCACTGATCAAATGGCTGATCATGCACTGATCACGTGGCTATCATGCACTAATCACGAGACTGATCATGCACTGATCACGTCTATATCATGCACTGATCACATGACTGCCCATGCACTGATCACGTGGATGATCATACACTAATCATGTGACAGATCATGCACTGATCACGTGGCTGATCATTCACTGATACCGTGACTGAGCATGGACTGATCACATGACTATCATGTAGTGATCACGTGACTTAATGGCGCTGATCTTGTGACTGATCATGCGCTGATCATGTTTGCTATCATACACTGATCATGTGCCTCTGGAGGCAATAAACAAAGAGCTGAGTAGGCACGAATGAAACAGTCAGCAGGCAATAATCATGGAACTCAGCTGTGAGGAATCATGCTGCTCAGGTGGCAATAATCAAGCAGCTGAGCAGGCAGGAATTACGCAGCACAGCTGGCAATTGTCAAGCAGATGACAGGCAGGAATCGTGCAGCTCAGCTGGCAATTGTCAAGCAGATGAGCAGACAGTAATCACACAGCTCAGCAGGCCCAGATCACGTGACTGAGCATGCACTGTTCACGTGGCTGATCATACACTGATCACGTGATTGATCATGCACTGATCACTTGGATATCATGCACTGATCACGTGGCTATCATGCACTGATCACGTGGCTATCATGCACTGATCACGTGGCTGATCACGCAATGATCACGTAGCTACCATGTACTGGTCACGTGACTGATCATGCACTGATCACGTAATTGATCCTACACTGATCACGTGGCTCATCATGAATTGATCACGTGGCTGATCACACATGTATCAGGAGACTGATCATGCACTGATCATGTGGCTCTCATGCACTGATCACGTGGCTATCATGGACTGATCACGTGGCAATCATGCACTGATCACTTGGCTGATCACGCAATGATCACGTAGCTACCATGTACTGGTCACGTGACTGATCATGCACTGATCACGTAATTGATCCTGCACTGATCACATGGCTCATAACACACTGATCAGGTGGCTGATCACACACGTATCACGTGACTGATCATGTACAGATCACGTGAATAATCATGAAGTGATCACGTGGCTATCCTGCACTGATCACGTGGATATCATGCACTGATCACGTGGCTGATCACACACGTATCACGTGACTGATCATGCACTGATCGCGTGACTGATCATGCACTGCTCAGGTGGCTGATCATGCAATGATCACACAGCTACCATGTACTGGTCACATGACTGATCATGCACTGATCGAGTGACTGATCATGCACTGCTCACCTGGCTTATCATGCATTGATCATGTGACTGATCATGCGCTGATCATATTTGCTATCATACACTGATCATGTGCCTTTGGAGGCAATAAACAATGAGCTGAATAGGCACGAATCAAACATTCTGCAGGCAATAATCATGGAACTCAGGGGTGAGGAATCATGCTTCTCAGCTGGCAATAATCAAGCAGCTGAGCAGGCAGGAATTACGCAGCACAGCTGGCAATTGTCAAGCAGATGACAGGCAGGAATCGTGCAGCTCAGCTGGCAATTGTCAAGCAGATGAGCAGACAGTAATCACGCAGCTCAGCAGGCCCAGATCACGTGACTGAGCATGCACTGTTCACGTGGCTGATCATACACTGATCACGTGATTGATCATGCACTGATCACTTGGATATCATGCACTGATCACGTGGCTGATCATACACTGTTCACATGTCTGACCATGCACTGCTCACGTGGCTGATCATACACTGCTCACGTAACTGATCATGCACTGATCACGTGGCTATCATGCACTGAATACGTGGCTGAACATGCACTGTTCACCTGGCTGATCACACACCTGTCACGTGACATATCATGCACTGATCACGTGGCACTCATGCACTGATCACGTGGCTGATCATACTCTGCTCACGTAACTCATCATGCACACATCACGTGGCTATCATGCACTGCTCAGGTGGTTCTTCATGGAATGATCACGAAGCTACCATATACTGGTCACGTGACTGATCATGCACTGATCACGTAAATGATCATGCACTGTTCACGTGACTGATCATGTACTGATCACGTGACTAATCCTGAAGTGTTCACGTGGCTATCCTGCACTGATCACGTGGATATCATGCACTGATCACGTGGCTGATCATGCAATGATCACGTAGCTACCATGCACTGATCATGTGACTGATCATGCACTGATCACGTGGCTGATCATGCAATGATCACGTAGCTACCATGCACTGGTCACGTGACTGATCATGCACTGATCATGTGGCTATCATGCACTGCTCACGTGGCTGATCATGCAATGATCACGCAGCTACCATATACTGGTCACATGACTGATCATGCACTGATCACGTAATTGATCATGCACTGATCACCTGGCTTATCATGCATTGATCATGTGACTGATCATGTGCTGATCATGTTTGGTGTCACACACTGATCATGTGCCTCTGGAGGCAAAGAACATAGAGCTGAGTAAGCAGGAAAGAGTCAGCAGGCTATAATCATGGAACTCAGCTCTGAGAAATCATGCTGCTCAGCTGGCAATAATCAAATAGATGAGCAGGCAAGAATTACACAGCACAGGTGGCAATTGTCAAGGAGATGGCAGGCAGGAATCGTGCAGCTCAGCTGGCAATTGTCAAGCAGATGAGCAGACAGTAATCACGCAGCTCAGCAGGCCCAGATCACGTGACTGAGCATGCACTGTTCACATGGCTGATCACACACCTATCACGTGACTGATCATGCACTGATCACGTGGCTCTCATGCACTGATCACGTGATTGTGCATGCATTGTTCACGTAATAGTATGCACTGATCACGTGGCTATCATGCACTGATGACGAGGCTAATCATGCACTGATCATATGACTGATCATGCACTGATCACGTAGCTATCTTGCACTGATCACTTGGCTGATCATACTCTCATCACGGGACTGATCATGCACTGATCAAGGCGCTATCATGCATTGATTTCATGACTCCACTTGCACTGATCACGTGGATGATCATGCACTGATCACGTGACTGACCATGCACTGATCACGTGACTGATCATGCACTGATCACGTGGCTATCATACACTGATCACCTGGCTATCATGCACTGATCACGTGACTGATCATGCACTGATCACGTGACTGATCATGCACTGATCACGTGGCTATCATACACTGATCACCTGGCTATCATGCACTGTTCACCTGGCTGATCATGCACTGATCACGTGACATATCATGCACTGATCACGTGGCACTCATGCACTGATCACGTGGCTGATCATACTCTGCTCACGTAACTCATCATGCACACATCACGTGGCTATCATGCACTGCTCAGGTGGTTCTTCATGGAATGATCACGAAGCTACCATATACTGGTCACGTGACTGATCATGCACTGATCACGTAAATGATCATGCACTGTTCACGTGACTGATCATGTACTGATCACGTGACTAATCCTGAAGTGTTCACGTGGCTATCCTGCACTGATCACGTGGATATCATGCACTGATCACGTGGCTGATCATGCAATGATCACGTAGCTACCATGCACTGATCATGTGACTGATCATGCACTGATCACGTGGCTGATCATGCAATGATCACGTAGCTACCATGCACTGGTCACGTGACTGATCATGCACTGATCATGTGGCTATCATGCACTGCTCACGTGGCTGATCATGCAATGATCACGCAGCTACCATATACTGGTCACATGACTGATCATGCACTGATCACGTAATTGATCATGCACTGATCACCTGGCTTATCATGCATTGATCATGTGACTGATCATGTGCTGATCATGTTTGGTGTCACACACTGATCATGTGCCTCTGGAGGCAAAGAACATAGAGCTGAGTAAGCAGGAAACAGTCAGCAGGCTATAATCATGGAACTCAGCTCTGAGAAATCATGCTGCTCAGCTGGCAATAATCAAATAGATGAGCAGGCAAGAATTACACAGCACAGGTGGCAATTGTCAAGGAGATGGCAGGCAGGAATCGTGCAGCTCAGCTGGCAATTGTCAAGCAGATGAGCAGACAGTAATCACGCAGCTCAGCAGGCCCAGATCACGTGACTGAGCATGCACTGTTCACATGGCTGATCACACACCTATCACGTGACTGATCATGCACTGATCACGTGGCTCTCATGCACTGATCACGTGATTGTGCATGCATTGTTCACGTAATAGTATGCACTGATCACGTGGCTATCATGCACTGATGACGAGGCTAATCATGCACTGATCATATGACTGATCATGCACTGATCACGTAGCTATCTTGCACTGATCACTTGGCTGATCATACTCTCATCACGGGACTGATCATGCACTGATCAAGGCGCTATCATGCATTGATTTCATGACTCCACTTGCACTGATCACGTGGATGATCATGCACTGATCACGTGACTGACCATGCACTGATCACGTGACTGATCATGCACTGATCACGTGGCTATCATACACTGATCACCTGGCTATCATGCACTGATCACGTGACTGATCATGCACTGATCACGTGACTGATCATGCACTGATCACGTGTCTATCATGCGCTGATCACTTGGCTGGACATACACTGATAACGTGCCTGGTCATGCACTGATCACGTGACTGATCATGCACTGATCACGTGGCTGATCATGCACTGATCACGTGAATGATCATGCACTGATCACGTGACTGATCATGCACTGATCACGTGGCTATCATGCACTGATCACTTGGCTGGACATTCACTGATCACGTGCCTGGTCATGCACTGATCACGTGGATGATCATGCACTGATCACGTGACTGATCATGCACTGATCTCGTGTCTTATCATGCACTGATCACGTGGCTATCATGCACTGCTCACGTCGCTGATCATGCGATGGTCACGCAGCTACCATGTACTGGTCACATGACTGATCATGCACTGATCGCGTGACTGATCATGCACTGCTCACGTGGCTGATCATGCATTGATCATGTGACTGATCATGTGCTGATCATGTTTGGTGTCACACACTGATCATTTGCCTCTGCAGGCAATGAACATAGAGCTGAGTAAGCAGGAATCAGTCAGCAGGCTATAATCATGGAACTCAGCTCTGAGAAATCATGCTGCTCAGCTGGCAATAATCAAGTAGATGAGCAGGCAGGAATTACGCAGCACAGCTGGCAATTGTCAAGCAGATGACAGGCAGGAATCGTGCAGCTCAGCTGGCAATTGTCAAGCAGATGAGCAGACAGTAATCACGCAGCTCAGCAGGCCCTGATCATGTGACTGAGCATGCACTGTTCACGTGGATGATCACACACCTATCACGTGACTGATCATGCACTGATCATGTGCCTGGTCATGCACTGATCACGTAGCTATCTTGCACTGATCACTTGGCTGATCAAACTCTCATCACGGGACTGATCGTGCACTGATCACGGCGCTATCATGCATTGAATACATGACTCCAGATGCACTGATCAAATGGCTGATCATGCACTGATCACGTGGCTATCATGCACTGCTCACGTGGCTGATCAGGCAATGATCACGTAACTACCATGTACTGGTCACGTGACTGATCATGCAGTGATCATGTAATTGATCATGCACTGATCATGTGGCTGATCATGCACTGATCACGTGACCGATCATGCACTGATCACGTGACTTATCATGCACTGATCACGTGATTGATCATGCACTGATCACGTGGCTAACATGCACTGATCACTTGTCTGGACATACACTGATCACGTGCCTGGTCATGCACTGATCACGTGGTGATCATGCACTGATCACGTGACTGATCATGCACTGATTTCGTGTCTGATCATGCACTGATCACGTGGCTATCATGCACTGCTCACGTGGCTGATCATGCGATGATCACGCAGCTACCATGTACTGGTCACATGACTGATCATGCACTGATCACGTGACTGATCATGCAGTGATCACGTGGCTATCATGCACTACTCACGTGGCTGATCATGCAATGATCATGTAGCTACCATGTACAGGTCACGTGAATGATCATACACCCAACAGGTGACTGATCATGCACTGATCACGTGGCTGATCATGCACTGTTCACGTAATTGATCATTCACTTATCATTTGGCTGATCATGCACAGATCACGAAAATGATCACGGACTGTTCACATGATTGATCATGTACTGATCACGTAATTGATCATGCACTGATCACGTGGCTGATCATGCAATGATCACGTGACTGACCATGCACTGATCACCTGACTAATCATGCACTGAACACGTGACTGATCATGCACTGCTCACGTGGCTGATCATGCATTGATCACACAGCTACCATGTACTGGTCACATGACTGATCATGCACTGATCACATAATTGATCATGCACTGATCACCTGGCTTATCATGCATTGATCATGTGACTGATCATGTGCTGATCATGTTTGGTGTCACACACTGATCATTTGCCTCTGGAGGCAATGAACATAAAGCTGAGTAAGCAGGAATCAGTCAGCAGGCTATAATCATGGAACTCAGCTCTGACAAATCATGCTGCTCAGCTGGCAATTATCAAGTAGATGAGCAGGCAGGAATTACGCAGCACAGGTGACAATTGTCAAGGAGATGACAGGCAGGAATCGTGCAGCTCAGCTGGCAATTGTCAAGCAGATGAGCAGACAGCAATCATGCAGCTCAGCAGGCACTGATCACGTGACTGAGCATGCACTGTTCACATGGCTGATCACACCCCTATCACGTGACTGATCATGCACTGATCATGTGACTGATCATGCACTGATCACGTAGCTATCTTGCACTGATCACTTGGCTGATCATACACTCATCACGGGACTGATCATGCACTGATCACGGCGCTATCATGCATTGACTACATGACTCCACATGCCCTGATCACGTGGATGATCATGCACTGATCACGTGACTGACCATGCACTGATCACGTGACTGATCAGGCACTGATCACATGGCTGATCATGCACTGATCACGTGACTGATCATGTGCTGATCATGTTTGGTTTCACACACTGATCATGTGCCTCTGGAGGCAATGAACATAGAGCTGAGTAGGCACGAATCAAACAGTCAGCAGGCAATAATCATGGAACTCAGGTGTGAGGAATCATGCTGCTCAGCTGGCAATAATCAAGCAGCTGAGCAGGCAGGAAATACGCAGCACAGCTTGCAATTGTCAAGCAGATGACAGGCAGGAATCGTGCAGCTCAGCTGGCAATTGTCAAGCAGATGAGCAGACAGTAATCACGCAGCTCAGCAGGCCCTGATCACGTGACTGAGCATGCACTGTTCACGTGGCTGATCATACACTGATCACGTGATGATCATGCACTGATCACTTGGATATCATGCACTGATCACGTGGCTGATCATACACTGTTCACATGTCTGACCATGCACTGATCACGTGGCTGATCATACACTGCTCAGGTAACTGATCATGCACTGATCACGTGGCTATCATGGACTGATCATGTGGCTGAACATGCACTGTTCACGTGGCTGATCACACACCTGTCACGTGACATATCATCCACTGATCACGTGACACTCATGCACTGATCACGTGGCTGATCATACTCTGCTCACGAAACTCATCATGCACACATCACGTGGCTATCATGCACTGCTCACGTGGCTCGTCATGGAATGATCACATAGCTACCATATACTGGTCACGTGACTGATCATGCACAGATCACGTAAATGATCCTGCACTGATCACGTGGCTCATCATGCACTGATCACGTGGTTCTTCATGGAATGATCACATAGCTACCATATACTGGTCACGTGACTGATCATGCACAGATCACGTAAATGATCATGCACTGTTCACGTGACTGATCATGCACTGATCACGTAATTGATCCTGCACTGATCACGTGGCTCATCATGCACTGATCACGTGGTTCTTCATGGAATGATCACGAAGCTACCATATACTGGTCACGTGACTGATCATACACTGATCACGTAAATGATCATGCACTGTTCACGTGACTGATCATGTACTGATCACGTGACTAATCCTGAAGTGATCACGTGGCTATCCTGCACTGATCACGTGGATATCATGCACTGATCACGTGGCTGATCATGCAATGATCACGTAGCTACCATGCACTGATCACGTGACTGAAAATGCACTGATCACGTGGCTATCATGCACTGCTCACGTGGCTGATCATGCAATGATCACGCAGCTACCATGTACTAGTCACATGACTGATCATGCACTGATCACATAATTGGTCATGCACTGATCACCTGGCTTATCATGCATTGATCATGTGACTGATCATGTGCTGATCATGTTTGGTGTCACACACTGATCATGTGCCTCTGGAGGGAATGAACATAGAGCTTAGTAGGCAGGAATCAGTCAGCAGGCTATAATCGTGGAACTCAGCTCTGAGAAATCATGCTGCTCAGCTGGCAATAATCAAGTAGATGAGCAGGCAGGAATTACGCAGCACAGGTGGCAATTGTCAAGGAGATGACAGGCAGGAATCGTGCAGCTCAGCTGGAAATTGTCAAGCACATGAGCAGACAGTAATCACGCAGCTCAGCAGGCCCTGATCACGTGACTGAGCATGCACTGCTCACATGGCTGATCACACACCTATCACGTGACTGATCATGCACTGATCATGTGACTGATCATGCACTGATCACGTAGCTATCTTGCACTGCTCACTTGGCTGATCATACACTCATCACGGGACTGATCGTGCACTGATCACGGCGCTATCATGCATTGACTACTTGACTCCACATGCACTGATCACGTGGATGATCATGCACTGATTACGTGACTGACCATGTACTGATCACGTGGCTGATCATGCACTGATCACGTGGCTATCATGCACTGCTCACGTGGCTAAACAGGCAATGATCACGTAGCTACCATGTACTGGTCATGTGACTGATCATGCACTGATCACGTAATTGATCATGCACTGATCATGTGGCTGATCATGCACTGATCACGTGACTGATCATGCACTGATCACGTGACTGATCATGCACTGATCACGTGGCTATCATGCACTGATCACTTGGCTGGACATACACTGATCACGTGCCTGGTCATGCACTGATCACGTGGCTGATCATGCACTGATCACGTGACTGATCATGCACTGATCTCGTGTCTGATCATGCACTGATCATGTGGCTATCATGCACTGCTCACGTGGTGATCATGCGATGATCACGCAGCTACCATGTACTGGTCACATGACTGATCATGCACTGATCACGTGACTGATCATGCAGTGATCACGTGGCTATCATGCACTGCTCACGTGGCTGATCATGCGATGTTCACGCAGCTACCATGAACTGGTCACCTGACTGATCATGCACTGATCTCGTGTCTGATCATGCACTGATCACGTGGCTATCATGCACTGATCACGTGACTGCGCATGCACTGATGACGTGGCTGTTCGGGCACTGATCACGTGTTTATCAGGCAGTGATCAGTGACTGACAGGCGCTGATCAGGGGACTGTGCACGCACTGATCAGGTGGCTGATCAGGAACTGACCACCTGACCGCGCATGCAGTGATCACGTGGCTGGTCGTTCACTGATCACGTGTTTATCATACGGTGATCACGTGACTGAGAGGCGCTGATCACGTGACTGTGCCGTCAGTGATCACGTGGCTGAGCAGGCACTGATATCGTGACTGAGCATGCACTGATCATGTGCCGGGAGCCGGGGAGGCATTCCACTCTGGACAAAGGTCATGAGGAAGGAGGCTCGGCATACGCAAATGCGGGATCGAGCCTCAGGAGTCCACCCGGATGTTCTCGAGCATCTCCCCCCCCCAAAAAAACTGGAGTCTGCCTACTGTATTCCTTTGTGCTCTCACCTCTGATTTCACTGGGGGCTGTCCCCCACCCCCATCTCGCTCTCTCTGTCAAAGAGTTAACTTAGAGCTCCAATTCATAAAGTTCCTTGTCATTCTTCCCTTTAACTTCCAGCTGAGTCTCCATCTGGAGCGGGGAACCCACCACGCTTATTAATTATGCCTGGGCTGCTAAGACCCACTCGAGAAGGTGTCTAGGGTGAGGCACCTTTCGCTATTCGAGAGGGCGCCTGCGGCCTACGTAAGTGGTGCAAACTTCTTGTCTTGAAGTTTGATTGGTCTTCCGCGTAAACCAAGCTACTCAGTCTCTTTTCTCCACCGAATTTTCCTACTGAGCTCTCCTCATACTATTATTCTTGACATCTCTGATTAGCGTATAAATAGTCGCCTAGGCCATCTCTCCTTCGAATACCCTGGATCAGTTGGGGCTGGTCCCCGGCAGGAGGCGACCGAACAGGGACCTCAGGAGGCGATACTCAAAGAGCTGAGCAGACACGAACCACGCAATCAGCAGGCAATAAGCATGGAGCTCAGCAGTGACGAATCATGCTGCTCAACTGGCAATAATCAAGCGCGTGACCAGGCAGGAATCACGCAGCTCAGCTGGCAATTGTCATGCAGATGAGCCGGCAGGAATCACGCAGCTCAGCAGGCCCTGATCACGTGACTCTGCAGGCACTGATCACGTGGCTGATCAAGTACAGATCACGTGACTGAGCATGCACTGATCACGTGGCTATCATGCACTGATGACGTGACTGCGAATGCACTGATGACATGGCTGATCGGGCACTGATCACATGGCTCATCATGCACCGATCACGTGTTTATCAGGCAATGATCAGTGACTGACAGGCGCTGATCATGGGACTGTGCACGCACTGATCACGTGGCTATCATGCACTGATCACGTGACTGCGCATGCACTGATGACGTGGCTGTTCGGGCACTGATCACGTGTTTATCAGGCAGTGATCAGTTACTGACAGGCGCTGATCAGGGGACTGTGCACGCACTGATCAGGTGGCTGATGAGGAACTGACCACCTGACCGCGCATGCAGTGATCACGTGGCTGGTCGTTCACTGATCACGTGTTTATCATACGGTGATCACGTGACTGAGAGGCGCTGATCACGTGACTGTGCCGTCAGTGATCACGTGGCTGAGCAGGCACTGATATCGTGACTGAGCATGCACTGATCATGTGCCGGGAGCCGGGGAGGCATTCCACTCTGGACAAAGGTCATGAGGAAGGAGGCTCGGCATACGCAAATGCGGGATCGAGCCTCAGGAGTCCACCCGGATGTTCTCGAGCATCTCCCCCCCCAAAAAAACCTGGAGTCTGCCTGCTGTATTCCTTTGTGCTCTCACCTCTGATTTCACTGGGGGCTGTCCCCCACCCCCATCTCGCTCTCTCTGTCAAAGAGTTAACTTAGAGCTCCAATTCATAAAGTTCCTTGTCATTCTTCCCTTTAACTTCCAGCTGAGTCTCCATCTGGAGCGGGGAACCCACCACGCTTACTAATTATGCCTGGGCTGCTAAGACCCACTCGAGAAGGTGTCTAGGGTGAGGCACCTTTCGCTATTCGAGAGGGCGCCTGCGGCCTACGTAAGTGGTGCAAACTTCTTGTCTTGAAGTTTGATTGGTCTTCCGCGTAAACCAAGCTACTCAGTCTCTTTTCTCCACCGAATTTTCCTACTGAGCTCTCCTCATACTATTATTCTTGACATCTCTGATTAGCATATAAATAGTCGCCTAGGCCATCTCTCCTTCGAATACCCTGGATCAGTTGGGGCTGGTCCCCGGCAGGTGGCGACCGAACAGGGACCTCAGGAGGCGATACTCAAAGAGCTGAGCAGACACGAACCACGCAATCAGCAGGCAATAAGCATGGAGCTCAGCAGTGACGAATCATGCTGCTCAACTGGCAATAATCAAGCACGTGACCAGGCAGGAATCACGCAGCTCAGCTGGCAATTGTCAAGCAGATGAGCCGACAGGAATCACGCAGCTCAGCTGGCAATTGTCATGCAGATGAGCCGGCAGGAATCACGCAGCTCAGCAGGCCCTGATCACGTGACTCTGCAGGCACTGATCACGTGGCTGATCAAGTACAGATCACGTGACTGAGCATGCACTGATCACGTGGCTATCATGCACTGATGACGTGACTGCGCATGCACTGATGACATGGCTGATCGGGCACTGATCACATGGCTCATCATGCACTGATCTCGTGTTTATCAGGCAATGATCAGTGACTGACAGGCGCTGATCATGGGAGTGTGCACGCACTGATCACGTGGCTATCATGCACTGATCACGTGACTGCGCATGCACTGATGACGTGGCTGTTCGGGCACTGATCACGTGTTTATCAGGCAGTGATCAGTGACTGACAGGCGCTGATCAGGGGACTGTGCACGCACTGATCAGGTGGCTGATCAGGAACTGACCACCTGACCGCGCATGCAGTGATCACGTGGCTGGTCGTTCACTGATCACGTGTTTATCATACGGTGATCACGTGACTGAGAGGCGCTGATCACGTGACTGTGCCGTCAGTGATCACGTGGCTGAGCAGGCACTGATATCGTGACTGAGCATGCACTGATCATGTGCCGGGAGCCGGGGAGGCATTCCACTCTGGACAAAGGTCATGAGGAAGGAGGCTCGGCATACGCAAATGCGGGATCGAGCCTCAGGAGTCCACCCGGATGTTCTCGAGCATCTCCCCCCCCAAAAAAAACTGGAGTCTGCCTACTGTATTCCTTTGTGCTCTCACCTCTGATTTCACTGGGGGCTGTCCCCCACCCCCATCTCGCTCTCTCTGTCAAAGAGTTAACTTAGAGCTCCAATTCATAAAGTTCCTTGTCATTCTTCCCTTTAACTTCCAGCTGAGTCTCCATCTGGAGCGGGGAACCCACCACGCTTACTAATTATGCCTGGGCTGCTAAGACCCACTCGAGAAGGTGTCTAGGGTGAGGCACCTTTCGCTATTCGAGAGGGCGCCTGCGGCCTACGTAAGTGGTGCAAACTTCTTGTCTTGAAGTTTGATTGGTCTTCCGCGTAAACCAAGCTACTCAGTCTCTTTTCTCCACCGAATTTTCCTACTGAGCTCTCCTCATACTATTATTCTTGACATCTCTGATTAGCATATAAATAGTCGCCTAGGCCATCTCTCCTTCGAATACCCTGGATCAGTTGGGGCTGGTCCCCGGCAGGTGGCGACCGAACAGGGACCTCAGGAGGCGATACTCAAAGAGCTGAGCAGACACGAACCACGCAATCAGCAGGCAATAAGCATGGAGCTCAGCAGTGACGAATCATGCTGCTCAACTGGCAATAATCAAGCACGTGACCAGGCAGGAATCACGCAGCTCAGCTGGCAATTGTCAAGCAGATGAGCCGACAGGAATCACGCAGCTCAGCTGGCAATT
Organism: Bos javanicus; assembly: GCF_032452875.1. Lineage (NCBI taxonomy): Eukaryota > Metazoa > Chordata > Mammalia > Artiodactyla > Bovidae > Bos > Bos javanicus. Next base: position 138,566 of record NW_026893635.1, read on the forward strand.
GTCATGCAGATGAGCCGGCAGGAATCACGCAGCTCAGCAGGCCCTGATCACGTGACTCTGCAGGCACTGATCACGTGGCTGATCAAGTACAGATCACGTGACTGAGCATGCACTGATCACGTGGCTATCATGCACTGATGACGTGACTGCGCATGCACTGATGACATGGCTGATCGGGCACTGATCACATGGCTCATCATGCACTGATCTCGTGTTTATCAGGCAATGATCAGTGACTGACAGGCGCTGATCATGGGACTGTGCACGCACTGATCACGTGGCTATCATGCACTGATCACGTGACTGCGCATGCACTGATGACGTGGCTGTTCGGGCACTGATCACGTGTTTATCAGGCAGTGATCAGGGACTGACAGGCGCTGATCAGGGGACTGTGCACGCACTGATCAGGTGGCTGATCAGGAACTGACCACCTGACCGCGCATGCAATGATCACGTGGCTGGTCGTTCACTGATCACGTGTTTATCATACGGTGATAACGTGACTGAGAGGCGCTGATCACGTGACTGTGCCGTCAGTGATCACGTGGCTGAGCAGGCACTGATATCGTGACTGAGCATGCACTGATCATGTGCCGGGAGCCGGGGAGGCATTCCACTCTGGACAAAGGTCATGAGGAAGGAGGCTCGGCATACGCAAATGCGGGATCGAGCCTCAGGAGTCCACCCGGATGTTCTCGAGCATCTCCCCCCCAAAAAAAAACTGGAGTCTGCCTACTGTATTCCTTTGTGCTCTCACCTCTGATTTCACTGGGGGCTGTCCCCCACCCCCATCTCGCTCTCTCTGTCAAAGAGTTAACTTAGAGCTCCAATTCATAAAGTTCCTTGTCATTCTTCCCTTTAACTTCCAGCTGAGTCTCCATCTGGAGCGGGGAACCCACCACGCTTACTAATTATGCCTGGGCTGCTAAGACCCACTCGAGAAGGTGTCTAGGGTGAGGCACCTTTCGCTATTCGAGAGGGCGCCTGCGGCCTACGTAAGTGGTGCAAACTTCTTGTCTTGAAGTTTGATTGGTCTTCTGCGTAAACCAAGCTACTCAGTCTCTTTTCTCCACCGAATTTTCCTACTGAGCTCTCCTCATACTATTATTCTTGACATCTCTGATTAGCATATAAATAGTCGCCTAGGCCATCTCTCCTTCGAATACCCTGGATCAGTTGGGGCTGGTCCCCGGCAGGTGGCGACCGAACAGGGACCTCAGGAGGCGATACTCAAAGAGCTGAGCAGACACGAACCACGCAATCAGCAGGCAATAAGCATGGAGCTCAGCAGTGACGAATCATGCTGCTCAACTGGCAATAATCAAGCACGTGACCAGGCAGGAATCACGCAGCTCAGCTGGCAATTTTCAAGCAGATGAGCCGACAGGAATCACGCAGCTCAGCTGGCAATTGTCATGCAGATGAGCCGGCAGGAATCACGCAGCTCAGCAGGCCCTGATCACGTGACTGAGCATGCACTGATCACGTGGCTATCATGCACTGATGACGTGACTGCGCATGCACTGATGACATGGCTGATCGGGCACTGATCACATGGCTCATCATGCACTGATCTCGTGTTTATCAGGCAATGATCAGTGACTGACAGGCGCTGATCATGGGACTGTGCACGCACTGATCACGTGGCTATCATGCACTGATCACGTGACTGCGCATGCACTGATGACGTGGCTGTTCGGGCACTGATCACGTGTTTTTCAGGCAGTGATCAGTGACTGACAGGCGCTGATCAGGGGACTGTGCACGCACTGATCAGGTGGCTGATCAGGAACTGACCACCTGACCGCACATGCAGTGATCACGTGGCTGGTCGTTCACTGATCACGTGTTTATCATACGGTGATCACGTGACTGAGAGGCGCTGATCACGTGACTGTGCCGTCAGTGATCACGTGGCTGAGCAGGCACTGATATCGTGACTGAGCATGCACTGATCATGTGCCGGGAGCCGGGGAGGCATTCCACTCTGGACAAAGGTCATGAGGAAGGAGGCTCGGCATACGCAAATGCGGGATCGAGCCTCAGGAGTCCACCCGGATGTTCTCGAGCATCTCCCCCCCAAAAAAAAACTGGAGTCTGCCTACTGTATTCCTTTGTGCTCTCACCTCTGATTTCACTGGGGGCTGTCCCCCACCCCCATCTCGCTCTCTCTGTCAAAGAGTTAACTTAGAGCTCCAATTCATAAAGTTCCTTGTCATTCTTCCCTTTAACTTCCAGCTGAGTCTCCATCTGGAGCGGGGAACCCACCACGCTTACTAATTATGCCTGGGCTGCTAAGACCCACTCGAGAAGGTGTCTAGGGTGAGGCACCTTTCGCTATTCGAGAGGGCGCCTGCGGCCTACGTAAGTGGTGCAAACTTCTTGTCTTGAAATTTGATTGGTCTTCCGCGTAAACCAAGCTACTCAGTCTCTTTTCTCCACCGAATTTTCCTACTGAGCTCTCCTCATACTATTATTCTTGACATCTCTGATTAGCATATAAATAGTCGCCTAGGCCATCTCTCCTTCGAATACCCTGGATCAGTTGGGGCTGGTCCCCGGCAGGTGGCGACCGAACAGGGACCTCAGGAGGCGATACTCAAAGAGCTGAGCAGTCACGAACCACACAATCAGCAGGCAATAAGCATGGAGCTCAGCAGTGACGAATCATGCTGCTCAACTGGCAATAATCAAGCACGTGACCAGGCAGGAATCACGCAGCTCAGCTGGCAATTGTCAAGCAGATGAGCCGACAGGAATCACGCAGCTCAGCTGGCAATTGTCATGCAGATGAGCCGGCAGGAATCACGCAGCTCAGCAGGCCCTGATCACGTGACTCTGCAGGCACTGATCACGTGGCTGATCAAGTACAGATCACGTGACTGAGCATGCACTGATCACGTGGCTATCATGCACTGATGACGTGGCTGATCGGGCACTGATCACATGGCTCATCATGCACTGATCACGTGTTTATCAGGCAATGATCAGTGACTGACAGGCGCTGATCATGGGACTGTGCACGCACTGATCACGTGGCTATCATGCACTGATCACGTGACTGCGCATGCACTGATGACGTGGCTGTTCGGGCACTGATCACGTGTTTATCAGGCAGTGATCAGTGACTGACAGGCGCTGATCAGGGGACTGTGCACGCACTGATCAGGTGGCTGATCAGGAACTGAACACCTGACCGAGCATGCAGTGATCACGTGGCTGGTCGTTCACTGATCACGTGTTTATCATACGGTGATCACGTGACTGAGAGGCGCTGATCACGTGACTGTGCCGTCAGTGATCACGTGGCTGAGCAGGCACTGATATCGTGACTGAGCATGCACTGATCATGTGCCGGGAGCCGGGGAGGCATTCCACTCTGGACAAAGGTCATGAGGAAGGAGGCTCGGCATACGCAAATGCGGGATCGAGCCTCAGGAGTCCACCCGGATGTTCTCGAGCATCTCCCCCCCCAAAAAAAAACCGGAGTCTGCCTACTGTATTGCTTTGTGCTCTCACCTCTGATTTCACTGGGGGCTGTCCCCCACCAACATCTCGCTCTCTCTGTCAAAGAGTTAACTTAGAGCTCCAATTCATAAAGTTCCTTGTCATTCTTCCCTTTAACTTCCAGCTGAGTCTCCATCTGGAGCGGGGAACCCACCACGCTTACTAATTATGCCTGGGCTGCTAAGACCCACTCGAGAAGGTGTCTAGGGTGAGGCACCTTTCGCTATTCGAGAGGGTGCCTGCGGCCTACGTAAGTGGTGCAAACTTCTTGTCTTGAAGTTTGATTGGTCTTCCGCATAAACCAAGCTACTCAGTCTCTTTTCTCCACCGAATTTTCCTACTGAGCTCTCCTCATACTATTATTCTTGACATCTCTGATTAGCATATAAATAGTCGCCTAGGCCATCTCTCCTTCGAATACCCTGGATCAGTTGGGGCTGGTCCCCGGCAGGTGGCGACCGAACAGGGACCTCAGGAGGCGATACTCAAAGAGCTGAGCAGACACGAACCACGCAATCAGCAGGCAATAAGCATGGAGCTCAGCAGTGACGAATCATGCTGCTCAACTGGCAATAATCAAGCACGTGACCAGGCAGGAATCACGCAGCTCAGCTGGCAATTGTCAAGCAGATGAGCCGACAGGAATCACGCAGCTCAGCTGGCAATTGTCATGCAGATGAGCCGGCAGGAATCACGCAGCTCAGCAGGCCCTGATCACGTGACTCTGCAGGCACTGATCACGTGGCTGATCAAGTACAGATCACGTGACTGAGCATGCACTGATCACGTGGCTATCATGCACTGATGACGTGACTGCGCATGCACTGATGACATGGCTGATCGGGCACTGATCACATGGCTCATCATGCACCGATCACGTGTTTATCAGGCAATGATCAGTGACTGACAGGCGCTGATCATGGGACTGTGCACGCACTGATCACGTGGCTATCATGCACTGATCACGTGACTGCGCATGCACTGATGACGTGGCTGTTCGGGCACTGATCACGTGTTTATCAGGCAGTGATCAGTGACTGACAGGCGCTGATCAGGGGACTGTGCACGCACTGATCAGGTGGCTGATCAGGAACTGACCACCTGACCGCGCATGCAGTGATCACGTGGCTGGTGGTTCACTGATCACGTGTTTATCATACGGTGATCACGTGACTGAGAGGCGCTGATCACGTGACTGTGCCGTCAGTGATCACGTGGCTGAGCAGGCACTGATATCGTGACTGAGCATGCACTGATCATGTGCCGGGAGCCGGGGAGGCATTCCACTCTGGACAAAGGTCATGAGGAAGGAGGCTCGGCATACGCAAATGCGGGATCGAGCCTCAGGAGTCCACCCGGATGTTCTCGAGCATCTCCCCCCCAAAAAAAAACTGGAGTCTGCCTACTGTATTCCTTTGTGCTCTCACCTCTGATTTCACTGGGGGCTGTCCCCCACCCCCATCTCGCTCTCTCTGTCAAAGAGTTAACTTAGAGCTCCAATTCATAAAGTTCCTTGTCATTCTTCCCTTTAACTTCCAGCTGAGTCTCCATCTGGAGCGGGGAACCCACCACGCTTACTAATTATGCCTGGGCTGCTAAGACCCACTCGAGAAGGTGTCTAGGGTGAGGCACCTTTCGCTATTCGAGAGGGCGCCTGCGGCCTACGTAAGTGGTGCAAACTTCTTGTCTTGAAGTTTGATTGGTCTTCCGCGTAAACCAAGCTACTCAGTCTCTTTTCTCCACCGAATTTTCCTACTGAGCTCTCCTCATACTATTATTCTTGACATCTCTGATTAGCATATAAATAGTCGCCTAGGCCATCTCTCCTTCGAATACCCTGGATCAGTTGGGGCTGGTCCCCGGCAGGTGGCGACCGAACAGGGACCTCAGGAGGCGATACTCAAAGAGCTGAGCAGACACGAACCACGCAATCAGCAGGCAATAAGCATGGAGCTCAGCAGTGACGAATCATGCTGCTCAACTGGCAATAATCAAGCACGTGACCAGGCAGGAATCACGCAGCTCAGCTGGCAATTGTCAAGCAGATGAGCCGACAGGAATCACGCAGCTCAGCTGGCAATTGTCATGCAGATGAGCCGGCAGGAATCACGCAGCTCAGCAGGCCCTGATCACGTGACTCTGCAGGCACTGATCACGTGGCTGATCAAGTACAGATCACGTGACTGAGCATGCACTGATCACGTGGCTATCATGCACTGATGACGTGACTGCGCATGCACTGATGACATGGCTGATCGGGCACTGATCACATGGCTCATCATGCACTGATCTCGTGTTTATCAGGCAATGATCAGTGACTGACAGGCGCTGATCATGGGACTGTGCACGCACTGATCACGTGGCTATCATGCACTGATCACGTGACTGCGCATGCACTGATGACGTGGCTGTTCGGGCATTGATCACGTGTTTATCAGGCAGTGATCAGTGACTGACAGGCGCTGATCAGGGGACTGTGCCATCAGTGATCACGTGGCTGAGCAGGCACTGATATCGTGACTGAGCATGCACTGATCATGTGCCAGGGTCACGTGACTGATCTTGCACTGATCACGGGGCTATCATGCACTGATCACGTTGCTATCATGCACTGATCACTTGGCTGGTCATACACTGATCACGCAGCTCCCATGTACTGGTTACGTGACTGATCATGCACTGATGACGTAATTGATCATGCACTGATCACGTGGCTATCATGCACTGATCACATGGCTGGTCATACACTGATCACGTGACTGATCATGCACTGATCACGTGGCTATCATGCACTGATCACATGGCTGGTCATACACTGATCACGTGCCTGGTCATGCACTGATCACGTGGCTATCATGCACTGATCACATGGCTGTTCATACACTGATCACGTGCCTGGTCATGCACTGAACACGTGACTGATCATCCACTGATCACGTGGCTATCATGCACTGCTCACGTGGCTGATCATGCAGTGATCACGCAGCTACCATGTACTGGCCACATAACTGATCATGCACTGATCACGTAATTGATCATGCACTGATCACCTGGCTTATCATGCATTCATCATGTGACTGATCATGTGCTGATCATGTTTGGTGTCACACACTGATCATGTGCAACTGGAGGCAATGAACAAAGAGCTGAGTAGGCAGGAATCAGTCAGCAGGCTATAATCATGGAACTCAGCTCTGAGAAATCATGCTGCTCAGCTGGAAATAATCAAGTAGATGAGCAGGCAGGAATTATGCAGCACAGGTGGCAATAGTCAAGGAGATGACAGGCAGGAATCGTGCAGCTCAGCTGGCAATTGTCAAGCAGATGAGCAGACAGTAATCACGCAGCTCAGCAGGCCCTGATCACGTGATTGACCATGCACTGTTCACGTCGCTGATCACACACCTATCACGTGACTGATCATGCAATGATCACGTGGCTCTCATGCACTGATCACGTGATTGCGCATGCACTGATCACATAATTGTATGCACTGCTCACGTGGCTATCATGCACTGATCATGTGACTGATCATGCACTGATCACGTAACTATCTTGCACTGATCACTTGGCTGATCATACACTCATCACGGGACTGATCGTGCACTGATTACGGCGCTATCATGCATTGACTACATGACTCCACATGCACTGATCACGTGGATGATCATGCACTGATCACGTGACTGACCTTGCACTGATCACGTGAATGATTATGCACTGATCACGTGGCTGATCATGCACTGATCATGTGGCTATTATGCACTTCTCACCTTGCTGGTCATGCAATGTTCACGTAGCTACCATATACTGGTCACGTGACTGATCATGCACAGATCACATAAATGATCATGCACTGTTCACGTGACTGATCATGTACTGATCACGTGGCTATCATGCACTGATCACGTGGCTATCATGCACTGCTCACGTGGCTGATCATGCAGTGATCACGTAGCAACCATGTACTGGTCACGTGACTGATCATGCACTGATCACATAATTAATCCTGCACTGATCACCTGACTCATCATGCACTGATCACGTGGCTGATCACACACGTATCACGTGACTGGTCATGCACTGATCACGTGGCTATCATGCACTGATCACGTAGCTATCATGCACTGATCACGTGGCTGATCATGCAATGATCACGTAGCTACCGTGTACTGGTCACGTGACTGATCTTGCACTGATCATGTAATTGATCATGCACTGATCACGTGGCTGATCAAGCACTGATCACGTGGCTATCATGCAGTGCTAATGTGGCTGATCAAGAAATGATCACGCAACTACCATGTACTGGTCACTTGACTGATCATGCACTGATCATGTGGCTGATCATGCACTGATCACGTGACTGATCATGCACTGATCACGTGGCTATCATGCACTGATCACTTGGCTGGTCATACACTGATCACGCAGCTCCCATGTACTGGTCACGTGACTGATCATGCACTGATGACGTAATTGATCATGCACTGATCACGTGGCTATCATGCACTGATCACATGGCTGGTCATACACTGATCACGTGACTGATCATGCACTGATCACGTGGCAATCATGCACTGATCACATGGCTGTTTATACACTCATCACGTGCCTGGTCATGCACTGATCACGTGGCTATCATGCACTGATCACATGGCTGGTCATACAGTGATCACGTGCCTGGTCATGCACAGATTACATGACTGATCATGCACTGATCACGTCACTGATCATGCACTGATCACGTGGCTCTCATGCACTACTCACGTGGCTGATCATGCAATGATCATGTAGCTACCATGTACCGGTCACGTGACTGATCATACACCCATCAGGTGACTGATCATGCACTGATCACGTGGCTATCATGCACTGATCATGTGGCTGATCATACAGTGATCACCTGCCTGGTCATGCACAGATCACGTGACTAATCATGAACTGATCACGTAGCAATCATTCACTGTTCACCTGGCTGATCATGCACTGATCACGTGATTGATCAAGCACTGATCACTTGGATATCATGCACTGATCACGTGGCTAATCATACACTGTTCACGTGTGGGAGCATGCACTGATCACGTGGCTGATCATACACTGCTCACGTAACTGATCATGCACTGATCACTTAATTGATCATGCACTGATCACGTGGATGATCATGCAATGATCACCTAGGTACCATGTACTGGTCCCGTGAGTGATCATGCACTGATCACGTAATTGATCATGGACTGATCACGTGGCTGATCATGCACTGAACACGTGACTGATCATGCACTGATCACGTGACTGATCATGCACTGTTCACGTGTCTGACCATGCACTGATCACGTGGCTGATCATACACTGCTCACGTAACTGATCATGCACTGTTCACGTGGCTATCATGCACTGAATACGTGGCTGAACATGCACTGTTCACGTGGCTGATCACAGACCTGTCACGTGACTGATCATGCACTGATCACGTAATTAATCCTGCACTGATCACCTGACTCATCATGCACTGATCACGTGGCTGATCACACACGTATCACGTGACTGATCATGCACTGATCACGTGGTTATCATACACTGATCACGTGGCTATCATTCACTGATCACGTGGATATCATGCACGAATCACGTGGCTGATCACACACGTATCACGTGACTGATCATGCACTGATCACGTGGCTATCATGCACTGATCACGTGGCTGAACATGCACTGTTCACGTGGCTGATCACACACCTGTCACGTGACTGATCATGCAGTGATCATGTGACTGATCATGCACTGATCACGTGACTGATCATGCACTGAACACGTGACTGATCATGCACTGATCACGTGGCTGATCATGCACTGGTCACGTGACTGATCATGCACTGATCATGTGGCTGATCATGCACTGTTCACGTGGCTGATCATACACTGCTCACGTAACTGATAATGCACTGATCACGTGGCTATCATGCACTGATCACGTGGCTGATCATACACTGATCAGTTGGCTATCATGCACTTATTACTTGGCTGATCATACACTGATCCCGTGACTGATAATGTACTGATCATCTGGCTATCGTGCACTCATTACCTGCCTATCGTGCACTGATCACGTGGTTGATCATACACTGATCACGAGACTGATCATGCACTAATCACGTCTATATCATGCACTGATCACATGACTGCCCATGCACTGATCACCCGGATGATCATACACTGATCATGCGACAGATCATGCACTGCTCACGCGGCTGTTCATGCAATGATCACGTAGCTAACATGTACTGGTCACATGAGTGATCATGCACTGATCACGTAATTGATCATGCACTGATCAGGTGACTTATCATGCACTGTTAACGTGAGTGATCATGCACTGATCACGTGACTGATCATGCACTGATCTCGTGGCTATCATGCACGGCTCATGTGGCTGATCATGCAATGATCACCTAGCTACCATATACTGGTCACCTGACTGATCATGCACTGATCACGTAAGTGATCATGCACTGATCATGTGGCTGATCATGCACTGATCACGTGGCTGATCATCCACTGATCACGTGACTGATCATCCACTGATCACGTGACTGATCATGCACTGATCACGTGGCTATCATGCACTGATCACTTTGCTGGTCATACACTGATCACGTGCCTGGTCATGCACAGATTACATGACTGATCATGCACTGAACACGTGACTGATCATGCACTGATCACGTGGATATCATGCACTACTCACGTGGCTGATCATACACTGATCACGTGATTGATCATGCACTGATCACTTGGATATCATGCACTGATCACGTGGCTATCATGCACTGATCACGTGGCTATCATGCACTGATCACGTGGCTGATCACGCAATGTTCACGTAGCTACCATGTACTGGTCACGTGACTGATCATGCACTGATCACGTAATTGATCCTGCACTGATCACGTGGCTCAACATGAATTGATCACGTGGCTGATCACACACGTATCACGTGACTGATCATGTACAGATCACGTGAATAATCATGAAGTGATCACGTGGCTATCCTGCACTGATCACGTGGATATCATGCACTGATCACGTGGCTGAACACACACGTATCACGTGACTGATCATGCACTGATCGCGTGACTGATCATGCACTGCTCACGTGGCTGATCATGCAATGATCACACAGCTACCCTGTACTGGTCACATGACTGATCATGCACTGATCACATAATTGATCATGCACTGATCACCTGGCTTATCATGCATTGATCATGTGACTGATCATGCGCTGATCATGTTTGCTATCATACACTGATCATGTGCCTCTGGAGGCAATAAACAAAGAGCTGAGTAGGCACGAATCAAACATTCTGCAGGCAATAATCATGGAACTCAGGGGTGAGGAATCATGCTGCTCAGCTGGCAATAATCAAGCAGCTGAGCAGGCAGGAATTACGCAGCACAGCTGGCAATTGTCAAGCAGATGACAGGCAGGAATCGTGCAGCTCAGCTGGCAATTGTCAAGCAGATGAGCAGACAGTAATGACGCAGCTCAGCAGGCCCAGATAACGTGGCTGATCATACACTGATCACGTGATTGATCATGCACTGATCACTTGGATATCATGCACTGATCACGTGGCTGATCATACACTGTTCACGTGTCTCACCATGCACTGATCACGTGGCTGATCATACACAGCTCACGTAACTGATCATGCACTCATCACGTGGCTATCATGCACTGAATACGTGGCTGAACATGCACTGTTCACGTGGCTGATCACACACCTGTCACGTGACATATCATGCACTTATCACGTGGCACTCATGCACTGATCACGTGGCTGATCATACTCTGCTCACGTAACTCATCATGCACACATCACGTGGCTATCATGCACTGCTCACGTGGTTCTTCATGGAATGATCACGAAGCTACCATATACTGGTCACGTGACTGATCATGCACTGATCACGTAAATGATCATGCACTGTTCACATGACTGATCATGTACTGAACACGTGACTAATCCTGAAGTGATCACTTGGCTATCCTGCACTGATCACGTGGATATCATGCACTGATCACGTGGCTGATCATGCAATGATCATGTAGCTACCATGCACTGATCACGTGACTGATCATGCACTGATCACGTGGCTATCATGCACTGCTCACGTGGCTGATCATGCAATGATCACGCAGCTACCATGTACTAGTCACATGACTGATCATGCACTGATCACATAATTGGTCATGCACTGATCACCTGGCTTATCATGCATTGATCATGTGACTGATCATGTGCTGATCATGTTTGGTGTCACACACTGATCATGTGCCTCTGGAGGGAATGAACATAGAGCTTAGTAGGCAGGAATCAGTCAGCAGGCTATAATCGTGGAACTCAGCTGTGAGGAATCATGCTGCTCAGCTGGCAATAATCAAGCAGCTGAGCAGGCAGGAATTACGCAGCACAGCTGGCAATTGTCAAGCAGATGACAGGCAGGAATTGTGCAGCCCAGCTGGCAATTGTCAAGCAGATGAGCAGACAGTAATCACCCAGCTCAGCAGGCCCAGATCACGTGACTGAGCATGCACTGTTCACGTGGCTGATCATACACTGATCACGTGATTGATCATGCCCTGATCACTTGGATATCATGCACTGACCACGTGGCTGATCATACACTGTTCACGTGTCTGACCATGCACTGATGACGTGGCTGAATATACACTGCTCACGTAACTGATCATGCACTGATCACGTGGCTATCATGCACTGAATACGTGGCTGAACATGCACTGTTCACGTGGCTGATCACACACCTGTCACGTGACATATCATGCACTGATCACGTGGCACTCATGCACTGATCACGTGGCTGATCGTACTCTGCTAACGTAACTCATCATGCACACATCACGTGGCTACCATGCACTGCTCACGTGGTTCGTCATGGAATGATCTGAAACTACCATATACTGGTCACGTGACTGATCATGCACAGATCACGTAAATGATCATGCACTTTTCACGTGACTGATCATGTACTGATCACGTGACTAATCATGAAGTGATCACGTGGCTATCCTGCACTGATCACGTGGATATCATGCACTGATCACGTGGATGATCATGCAATGATCACGTAGCTACCATGCACTGATCACGTGACTGATCATGCACTGATCACGTAATTGATCATGCACTGATCACCTGGCTTATCATGCATTGATCATGTGACTGATCATGTGCTGATCATGTTCGGTGTCACACACTGATCATGTGCCTCTAGAGGCAAAGAACATAGAGCTGAGTATGCAGGAAACAGTCAGCAGGCTATAATCATGGAACTCAGCTCTGAGAAATCATGCTGCTCAGCTGGCAATAATCAAATAGATGAGCAGGCAGGAATTACGCAGCACAGGTGGCAATTGTCAAGGAGATGGCAGGCAAGAATCGTGCAGCTCAGCTGGAAATTGTCAAGCAGATGAGCAGACAGTAATCACGCAGCTCAGCAGGCCCTGATCACGTGACTGAGCATGCACTGTTCACATGGCTGATCACACACCTATCACGTGACTGATCATGCACTGATCACGTGGCTCTCATGCACTGCTCACGTGATTGCGCATGCATTGTTCACGTAATAGTATGCACTGATCACGTGACTATCATGCACTGATTACGTGGCTAATCATGCACTGATCATATGACTGATCATGCACTGATCACTTAGCTATCTTGCACTGATCACTTGGCTGATCATACACTCATCACGGGACTGATCGTGCACTGATCAAGGCGCTATCATGCATTGATTACATGACTCCACATGCACTGATCACGTGGATGATCATGCACTGATCACGTGACTGACCATGCACTGATCACGTGACTGATCATGCACTGATCACGTGTCTTTCATGCACTGATCACTTGGCTGGACATACTCTGATCACGTGCCTGGTCATGCACTGATCACGTGGCTGATCATGCACTGATCACGTGACTGATCATGCACTGATTACGTGGCTATCATGCACTGATCACCGGGCTATCATGCACTGATCACGTGACTGATCATGCACTGATCACGTGTCTTTCATGCACTGATCACTTGGCTGGACATACACTGACCACGTGCCTGGTTATGCATTGATCACGTGGCTGATCATGCACTGATCACATGATTGATCATGCACTGATCACGTGGCTATCATGCACTGATCACCGGGCTATCATGCACAGATCACGTGACTGATCACACACCTATCAGGTGACTGATCATGCACTGATCACGTGGCTCTCATGCACTTTTCACGTGATTGTGCATGCATTGTTCACGTAATAGTATGCACTGTTCACGTGGCTATCATGCACTGATGACGTGGCTAATCATGCACTGATCATATGACTGATCATGCACTGATCACGTGTCTATCATGCACTGATCACTTGGCTGGACATACACTGATCACGTGCCTGGTCATGCACTGATCACGTGTCTGATCATGCACTGATCACGTGACATATCATGCACTGATCACGGGGCTATCATGCATTGATCACGTGGCTATCATGCACTATTCACGTGACTGATCGTGCACTGATCACGTGACTGATCATGCACTGATCACGTGTCGATCTTGCACTGATCACGTGGCTATCATGCACTGATCACCTGGATATCATTCACAGATCACGTGACTGATCATGCACTGATCACGTGACTGATCATGCACTGATCATGTGGCTATCATGCACTGATCACTTCGCTGGACATACACTGATCACGTGCCTGGTCATGCACTGATCACGTGGCTGATCATGCACTGATCACGTGACTGATCATGCACTGATCTCGTGTCTGATCATGCACTGATCACGTGGATATCATGCACTGCTCACGTGGCTGATCATGCGATGATCACGCAGCTACCATGTACTGGTCACATGACTGATCATGCACTGATCACGTGACTGATCATGCAGTGATCACGTGGCTATCATGCACTACTCACGTGGCTGATCATGCAATGATCATGTAGCTACCATGCACTGATCACGTGACCGATCATGCACCGATCACGTGGCTGATCATGCACTGATCATGTGGCTATCATGCACTGATCATGAGACTGATCATGCAATGATCACGTCTATATCATGCACTGATCACATGACTTCCCAGGCACTGATCACGTGGATGATCATACACTAATCATGTGACAGATCATGCACTGATCACGTGGCTGATCATGCACTGATACCGTGACTGAGCATGGACTGATCACATGACTATCATGTAGTGATCACGTGACTTAATGGCGCTGATCATGTGACTGATCATGCGCTGATCATGTTTGCTATCATACACTGATCATGTGCATCTGGAGGCAGTAAACAAAGACCTGAGTAGGCACGAATCAAACAGTCAGCAGGCAATAATCATGGAACTCAGGTGTGAGGAATCATGCTGCTCAGCTGGCAATAATCAAGCAGCTGAGCAGGCAGGAATTACGCAGCACAGCTGACAATTGTCAAGCAGATGACAGGCAGGAATCGTGCAGCTCAGCTGGAAATTGTCAAGCAGATGAGCAGACAGTAATCACGCAGCTCAGCAGGCCCTGATCACGTGACTGAGCTTGCACTGTTCACATGGCTGATCACACACCTATCACGTGACTGATCATGCACTGATCACGTGACATATCATGCACTGATCACGTGGCTATCATGCACTGATCACGTGGCTGATCATGCAATGATCACGTAACTGATCATGCACTGATCACGTGGCTATCATGCACTGATCACGTGGCTGAACATGCACTGTTCACGTGGCTGATCACACACCTGTCACGTGACATATCATGCAATGATCACGTGGCACTCATGCACTGATCACGTGGCTGATCATACTCTGCTCTCGTAACTCATCATGCACACATCACGTTTCTATCATGCACTGCTCACGTGGCTCGTCATGGAATGATCACGTAGCTACCATATGCTGGTCACGTGACTGATCATGCACAGATCACGTAAATGATCACGCACTGTTCACGTGACTGATCATGTACTGATCACGTGACTGATCATGCACTGATCAGGTGGCTGATCATGCACTGATCACGTAATTGATCATGCTCTTATCATTTGGCTGATCATGCACTGATCACGTGGCTGATCATACACTGATCACGTGACTGATCATGCACTGATCACGTCACTGATAATGCACTGATCACTTGGCCATCATGCACTGATCACTTGGCTGGTCATACACTGATCACATGACTGATCATGCACTGTTCACGTGACTGATCATGTACTGATCACGTGACTGATCATGCACTGATCACGTAATTGATCATGCACTGATCACGTGGCTGATCATGCAATGATCACGTAACTGACAATGCACTGATCACGTGACGGATCATCCACTGATCTGTTAGCTATCATGCACTGATTACTTTGCTGATCATACACTGATCACGTGACTGATAATGCACTGATCATCTGGCTATCGTGCACTCATTACCTGGCTATTGTGCACTTATCACGTGGTTGATCATACACTGATCACGAGACTGATCATGCACTGATCACGTCTATATCATGCACTGATCACATGACTGCCCATGCACTGATCACCCGGATGATCATACACTGATCATGCTACAGATCATGCACTGATCATGTGGCTATCATGCACTGCTCATGCGGCTGTTCATGCAATGATCACACAGCTACCATGTACTGGTCACGTGACTGATCATGCACTGATCACGTAATTGATCCTGCACTGATCACATGGCTCATCACGCACTGATCAGGTGGCTGATCACACACCTGTCACGTGACATATCATGCACTTATCACGTGGCACTCATGCACTGATCACGTGGCTGATCATACTCTGCTCACGTAACTCATCATGCACACATCACGTGGCTATCATGCACTGCTCACGTGGTTCTTCATGGAATGATCACGAAGCTACCATATACTGGTCACGTGACTGATCATGCACTGATCACGTAAATGGTCATGCACTGTTCACGTGACTGATCATGTACTGATCACGTGACTAATCCTGAAGTGATCACGTGGCTATCCTGCACTGATCACGTGGATATCATGCACTGATCACGTGGCTGAACATGCAATGATCACGTAGCTACCATGCACTGATCACGTGACTGATCATGCACTGATCACGTGGCTGATCATGCAATGATCACGTAGCTACCATGCACTGGTCACGTGACTGATCATGCACTGATCACGTGGCTATCATGCACTGCTCACGTGGCTGATCATGCAATGATCACGCAGCTACCATGTACTGGTCACATGACTGATCATGCACTGATCACATAATTGATCATGCACTGATCACCTGGCTTATCATGCATTGATCATGTGACTGATCATGTGCTGATCATGTTTGGTGTCACACACTGATCATGTGCCTCTGGAGGCAAAGAACATAGAGCTGAGTAAGCAGGAATCAGTCAGCAGGCTATAATCATGGAACTCAGCTCTGAGAAATCATGCTGCTCAGCTGGCAATAATCAAATAGATGAGCAGGCAGGAATTACGCAGCACAGGTGGCAATTGTCAAGGAGATGGCAGGCAGGAATCGTGCAGCTCAGCTGGCAATTGTCAAGCAGATGAGCAGACAGTAATCACGCAGCTCAGCAGGCCCTGATCACGTGACTGAGAATGCACTGTTCACATGGCTGATCACACACCTATCACGTGACTGATCATGCACTGATCACGTGGCTCTCATGCACTGATCACGTGATTGTGCATGCATTGTTCACGTAATAGTATGCACTGATCACGTGGCTATCATGCACTGATGACGAGGCTAATCATGCACTGATCATATGACTGATCATGCACTGATCACGTAGCTATCTTGCACTGATCACTTGGCTGATCATACACTCATCACGGGACTGATCGTGCACTGATCAAGGCGCTATCATGCATTGATTACATGACTCCACATGCACTGATCACGTGGATGATCATGCACTGATCACGTGACTGACCATGCACTGATCACGTGACTGATCTTGCACTGATCACGTGGCTATCATGCACTGATCACCTGGCTATCATGCACTGATCACGTGACTGATCATGCACTGATCACGTGACTGATCATGCACTGATCACGTGGCTATCATGCACTGATCACTTGGCTGGACATACACTGATCACGTGCCTGGTCATGCACTGATCACGTGGCTGATCATGCACTGATCACGTGACTGATCATGCACTGATCTCGTGTATGATCATGCACTGATCACGTGGCTATCATGCACTGCTCACGTGGCTGATCATGCAATGATCACGCAGCTACCATGTACTGGTCACATGACTGATCATGCACTGATCACATAATTGATCATGCACTGATCACCTGGCTTATCATGCATTGATCATGTGACTGATCATGTGCTGATCATGTTTGGTGTCACACACTGATCATGTGCCTCTGGAGGCAATGAACATAGAGCTGAGTAAGCAGGAATCAGTCAGCAGGCTATAATCATGGAACTCAGCTCTGAGAAATCATGCTGCTCAGCTGGCAATAATCAAGTAGATGAGCAGGCACGAATTGCGCAGCACAGGTGGCAATTGTCAAGGAGATGACAGGCAGGAATCGTGCAGCTCAGCTGGAAATTCTCAAGCAGATGAGCAGACAGTAATCACGCAGCTCAGCAGGCCCTGATCATGTGACTGAGCATGCACTGTTCACGTGGATGATCACACACCTATCACGTGACTGATCATGCACTGATCATGTGCCTGGTCATGCACTGATCACGTAGCTATCTTGCACTGATCACTTGGCTGATTAAACTCTCATCACGGGACTGATCGTGCACTGATCACGGCGCTATCATGCATTGACTACATGACTCCAGATGCACTGATCACATGGCTGATCATGCACTGATCACGTGGCTATCATGCACTGATCACGAGACTGATCATGCACTGATCACGTCTATATCATGCACTGATCACATGACTGCCCATGCACTGATCACGTGGATAATCATACACTAATCATGTGACAGATCATGCACTGATCACGTGGCTGATCATACACTGATCACGTGATTGATCATGCACTGATCACTTGGATATCATGCACTGATCACGTGGCTATCATGCACTGATCACGTGGCTATCATGCACTGATCACGTGGCTGATCACGCAATGATCACGTAGCTACCATGTACTGGTCACGTGACTGATCAGGCACTGATCACGTAATTGATCCTACACTGATCACGTGGCTCATCATGAATTGATCACGTGGCTGATCACACATGTATCACGTGACTGATCATGCACTGATCATGTGGCTCTCATGCACTGATCACGTGGCTATCATGGACTGATCACGTGGCTATCATGCACTGATCACTTGGCTGATCACGCAATGATCACGTAGCTACCATGTACTGGTCACGTGACTGATCATGCACTGATCACGTAATTGATCCTGCACTGATCACATGGCTCATCACGCACTGATCAGGTGGCGGATCACACACGTATCACGTGACTGATCATGTACAGATCACATGAATAATCATGAAGTGATCACGTGGCTATCCTGCACTGATCACGTGGATATCATGCACTGCTCACGTGGCTGATCATGCAATGATCACACAGCTACCATGTACTGGTCACATGACTGATCATGCACCGATCACATAATTGATCATGCACTGATCACCTGGCTTATCATGCATTGATCATGTGACTGATCATGCGCTGATCATGTTTGCTATCATACACTGATCATGTGCATCTGGAGGCAATAAACAAAGAGCTGAGTAGGCACGAATCAAACATTCTGCAGGCAATAATCATGGAACTCAGGGGTGAGGAATCATGCTGCTCAGCTCACAATAATCAAGCAGCTGAGCAGGCAGGAATTACGCAGCACAGCTGACAATTGTCAAGCAGATGACAGGCAGGAATCGGGCAGCTCAGCTGGCAATTGTCAAGCAGATGAGCAGACAGTAATCACGCAGCTCAGCAGGCCCAGATCACGTGACTGAGCATGCACTGTTCACGTGGCTGATCATACACTGATCACGTGATTGATCATGCACTGATCACTTGGATATCATGCACTGATTAGGTGGCTGATCATACACTGTTCACGTGTCTGACCATGCACTGATCACGTGGCTATCATGCACTGAATACGTGGCTGAACATGCACAGTTCACGTGGTTAATCACACACCTGTCACGTGACATATCATGCACTGATCACGTGGCACTCATGCACTGATCACGTGGCTGATCATACTCTGCTCACGTAACTCATCATGCACACATCACGTGGCTATCATGCACTGCTCACGTGGTTCTTCATGGAATGATCACGAAGCTACCATATACTGGTCACGTGACTGATCATGCACTGATCACGTAAATGATCATGCACTGTTCACGTGACTGATCATGTACTGATCACGTGACTAATCCTGAAGTGATCACGTGGCTATCCTGCACTGATCACGTGGATATCATGCACTGATCACGTGGCTGAACATGCAATGATCACGTAGCTACCATGCACTGATCACGTGACTGATCATGCACTGATCACGTGGCTGATCATGCAATGATCACGTAGCTACCATGCACTGGTCACGTGACTGATCATGCACTGATCTCGTGGCTATCATGCACTGCTCACGTGGCTGATCATGCAATGATCACGCAGCTACCATGTACTGGTCACATGACTGATCATGCACTGATCACATAATTGATCATGCACTGATCACCTGGCTTATCATGCATTGATCATGTGACTGATCATGTGCTGATCATGTTTGGTGTCACACACTGATCATGTGCCTCTGGAGGCAAAGAACATAGAGCTGAGTAAGCAGGAATCAGTCAGCAGGCTATAATCATGGAACTCAGCTCTGAGAAATCATGCTGCTCAGCTGGCAATAATCAAATAGATGAGCAGGCAGGAATTACGCAGCACAGGTGGCAATTGTCAAGGAGATGGCAGGCAGGAATCGTGCAGCTCAGCTGGCAATTGTCAAGCAGATGAGCAGACAGTAATCACGCAGCTCAGCAGGCCCTGATCACGTGACTGAGAATGCACTGTTCACATGGCTGATCACACACCTATCACGTGACTGATCATGCACTGATCACGTGGCTCTCATGCACTGATCACGTGATTGTGCATGCATTGTTCACGTAATAGTATGCACTGATCACGTGGCTATCATGCACTGATGACGAGGCTAATCATGCACTGATCATATGACTGATCATGCACTGATCACGGAGCTATCTTGCACTGATCACTTGGCTGATCATACACTCATCACGGGACTGATCGTGCACTGATCAAGGCGCTATCATGCATTGATTACATGACTCCACATGCACTGATCACGTGGATGATCATGCACTGATCACGTGACTGACCATGCACTGATCACATGAATGATCTTGCACTGATCACGTGGCTATCATGCACTGATCACCTGGCTATCATGCACTGATCACGTGACTGATCATGCACTGATCACGTGACTGATCATGCACTGATCACGTGACTGATCATGCACTGATCACGTGGCTATCATGCACTGATCACTTGGCTGGACATACACTGATCACGTGCCTGGTCATGCACTGAACACGTGGCTGATCATGCACTGATCACGTGACTGATCATGCACTGATCTCGTGTCTGATCATGCACTGATCACGTGGCTATCATGCACTGCTCACGTGGCTGATCATGCAATGATCACGCAGCTACCATGTACTGGTCACATGACTGATCATGCACTGATCGCATGACTGATCATGCACTGCTCACGTGGCTGGTCATGCATTGATCATGTGACTGATCATGTGCTGATCATGTTTGGTGTCACACACTGATCATGTGCCTCTGGAGGCAATGAACATAGAGCTGAGTAAGCAGGAATCAGTCAGCAGGCTATAATCATGGAACTCAGCTCTGAGAAATCATGCTGCTCAGCTGGCAATAATCAAGTAGATGAGCAGGCACGAATTGCGCAGCACAGGTGGCAATTGTCAAGGAGATGACAGGCAGGAATCGTGCAGCTCAGCTGGAAATTCTCAAGCAGATGAGCAGACAGTAATCACGCAGCTCAGCAGGCCCTGATCATGTGACTGAGCATGCACTGTTCACGTGGATGATCACACACCTATCACGTGACTGATCATGCACTGATCATGTGCCTGGTCATGCACTGATCACGTAGCTATCTTGCACTGATCACTTGGCTGATTAAACTCTCATCACGGGACTGATCGTGCACTGATCACGGCGCTATCATGCATTGACTACATGACTCCAGATGCACTGATCAAATGGCTGATCATGCACTGATCACGTGGCTATCATGCACTAATCACGAGACTGATCATGCACTGATCACGTCTATATCATGCACTGATCACATGACTGCCCATGCACTGATCACGTGGATGATCATACACTAATCATGTGACAGATCATGCACTGATCACGTGGCTGATCATTCACTGATACCGTGACTGAGCATGGACTGATTACATGACTATCATGTAGTGATCACGTGACTTAATGGCGCTGATCTTGTGACTGATCATGCGCTGATCATGTTTGCTATCATACACTGATCATGTGCCTCTGGAGGCAATAAACAAAGAGCTGAGTAGGCACGAATGAAACAGTCAGCAGGCAATAATCATGGAACTCAGCTGTGAGGAATCATGCTGCTCAGGTGGCAATAATCAAGCAGCTGAGCAGGCAGGAATTACGCAGCACAGCTGGCAATTGTCAAGCAGATGACAGGCAGGAATCGTGCAGCTCAGCTGGAAATTGTCAAGCAGATGAGCAGACAGTAATCACACAGCTCAGCAGGCCCAGATCACGTGACTGAGCATGCACTGTTCACGTGGCTGATCATACACTGATCACGTGATTGATCATGCACTGATCACTTGGATATCATGCACTGATCACGTGGCTATCATGCACTGATCACGTGGCTATCATGCACTGATCACGTGGCTGATCACGCAATGATCACGTAGCTACCATGTACTGGTCACGTGACTGATCATGCACTGATCACGTAATTGATCCTACACTGATCACGTGGCTCATCATGAATTGATCACGTGGCTGATCACACATGTATCAGGAGACTGATCATGCACTGATCATGTGGCTCTCATGCACTGATCACGTGGCTATCATGGACTGATCACGTGGCAATCATGCACTGATCACTTGGCTGATCACGCAATGATCACGTAGCTACCATGTACTGGTCACGTGACTGATCATGCACTGATCACGTAATTGATCCTGCACTGATCACATGGCTCATAACACACTGATCAGGTGGCTGATCACACATGTATCACGTGACTGATCATGTACAGATCACGTGAATAATCATGAAGTGATCACGTGGCTATCCTGCACTGATCACGTGGATATCATGCACTGATCACGTGGCTGATCACACACGTATCACGTGACTGATCATGCACTGATCGCGTGACTGATCATGCACTGCTCACGTGGCTGATCATGCAATGATCACACAGCTACCATGTACTGGTCACATGACTGATCATGCACTGATCGAGTGACTGATCATGCACTGCTCACCTGGCTTATCATGCATTGATCATGTGACTGATCATGCGCTGATCATGTTTGCTATCATACACTGATCATGTGCCTCTGGAGGCAATAAACAATGAGCTGAATAGGCACGAATCAAACATTCTGCAGGCAATAATCATGGAACTCAGGGGTGAGGAATCATGCTGCTCAGCTGGCAATAATCAAGCAGCTGAGCAGGCAGGAATTACGCAGCACAGCTGGCAATTGTCAAGCAGATGACAGGCAGGAATCGTGCAGCTCAGCTGGCAATTGTCAAGCAGATGAGCAGACAGTAATCACGCAGCTCAGCAGGCCCAGATCACGTGACTGAGCATGCACTGTTCACGTGGCTGATCATACACTGATCACGTGATTGATCATGCACTGATCACTTGGATATCATGCACTGATCACGTGGCTGATCATACACTGTTCACATGTCTGACCATGCACTGCTCACGTGGCTGATCATACACTGCTCACGTAACTGATCATGCACTGATCACGTGGCTATCATGCACTGAATACGTGGCTGAACATGCACTGTTCACCTGGCTGATCACACACCTGTCACGTGACATATCATGCACTGATCACGTGGCACTCATGCACTGATCACGTGGCTGATCATACTCTGCTCACGTAACTCATCATGCACACATCACGTGGCTATCATGCACTGCTCAGGTGGTTCTTCATGGAATGATCACGAAGCTACCATATACTGGTCACGTGACTGATCATGCACTGATCACGTAAATGATCATGCACTGTTCACGTGACTGATCATGTACTGATCACGTGACTAATCCTGAAGTGTTCACGTGGCTATCCTGCACTGATCACGTGGATATCATGCACTGATCACGTGGCTGATCATGCAATGATCACGTAGCTACCATGCACTGATCATGTGACTGATCATGCACTGATCACGTGGCTGATCATGCAATGATCACGTAGCTACCATGCACTGGTCACGTGACTGATCATGCACTGATCATGTGGCTATCATGCACTGCTCACGTGGCTGATCATGCAATGATCACGCAGCTACCATATACTGGTCACATGACTGATCATGCACTGATCACGTAATTGATCATGCACTGATCACCTGGCTTATCATGCATTGATCATGTGACTGATCATGTGCTGATCATGTTTGGTGTCACACACTGATCATGTGCCTCTGGAGGCAAAGAACATAGAGCTGAGTAAGCAGGAAACAGTCAGCAGGCTATAATCATGGAACTCAGCTCTGAGAAATCATGCTGCTCAGCTGGCAATAATCAAATAGATGAGCAGGCAAGAATTACACAGCACAGGTGGCAATTGTCAAGGAGATGGCAGGCAGGAATCGTGCAGCTCAGCTGGCAATTGTCAAGCAGATGAGCAGACAGTAATCACGCAGCTCAGCAGGCCCAGATCACGTGACTGAGCATGCACTGTTCACATGGCTGATCACACACCTATCACGTGACTGATCATGCACTGATCACGTGGCTCTCATGCACTGATCACGTGATTGTGCATGCATTGTTCACGTAATAGTATGCACTGATCACGTGGCTATCATGCACTGATGACGAGGCTAATCATGCACTGATCATATGACTGATCATGCACTGATCACGTAGCTATCTTGCACTGATCACTTGGCTGATCATACTCTCATCACGGGACTGATCATGCACTGATCAAGGCGCTATCATGCATTGATTTCATGACTCCACTTGCACTGATCACGTGGATGATCATGCACTGATCACGTGACTGACCATGCACTGATCACGTGACTGATCATGCACTGATCACGTGGCTATCATACACTGATCACCTGGCTATCATGCACTGATCACGTGACTGATCATGCACTGATCACGTGACTGATCATGCACTGATCACGTGTCTATCATGCGCTGATCACTTGGCTGGACATACACTGATAACGTGCCTGGTCATGCACTGATCACGTGACTGATCATGCACTGATCACGTGGCTGATCATGCACTGATCACGTGAATGATCATGCACTGATCACGTGACTGATCATGCACTGATCACGTGGCTATCATGCACTGATCACTTGGCTGGACATTCACTGATCACGTGCCTGGTCATGCACTGATCACGTGGATGATCATGCACTGATCACGTGACTGATCATGCACTGATCTCGTGTCTTATCATGCACTGATCACGTGGCTATCATGCACTGCTCACGTCGCTGATCATGCGATGGTCACGCAGCTACCATGTACTGGTCACATGACTGATCATGCACTGATCGCGTGACTGATCATGCACTGCTCACGTGGCTGATCATGCATTGATCATGTGACTGATCATGTGCTGATCATGTTTGGTGTCACACACTGATCATTTGCCTCTGCAGGCAATGAACATAGAGCTGAGTAAGCAGGAATCAGTCAGCAGGCTATAATCATGGAACTCAGCTCTGAGAAATCATGCTGCTCAGCTGGCAATAATCAAGTAGATGAGCAGGCAGGAATTACGCAGCACAGCTGGCAATTGTCAAGCAGATGACAGGCAGGAATCGTGCAGCTCAGCTGGCAATTGTCAAGCAGATGAGCAGACAGTAATCACGCAGCTCAGCAGGCCCTGATCATGTGACTGAGCATGCACTGTTCACGTGGATGATCACACACCTATCACGTGACTGATCATGCACTGATCATGTGCCTGGTCATGCACTGATCACGTAGCTATCTTGCACTGATCACTTGGCTGATCAAACTCTCATCACGGGACTGATCGTGCACTGATCACGGCGCTATCATGCATTGAATACATGACTCCAGATGCACTGATCAAATGGCTGATCATGCACTGATCACGTGGCTATCATGCACTGCTCACGTGGCTGATCAGGCAATGATCACGTAACTACCATGTACTGGTCACGTGACTGATCATGCAGTGATCATGTAATTGATCATGCACTGATCATGTGGCTGATCATGCACTGATCACGTGACCGATCATGCACTGATCACGTGACTTATCATGCACTGATCACGTGACTGATCATGCACTGATCACGTGGCTAACATGCACTGATCACTTGTCTGGACATACACTGATCACGTGCCTGGTCATGCACTGATCACGTGGTGATCATGCACTGATCACGTGACTGATCATGCACTGATTTCGTGTCTGATCATGCACTGATCACGTGGCTATCATGCACTGCTCACGTGGCTGATCATGCGATGATCACGCAGCTACCATGTACTGGTCACATGACTGATCATGCACTGATCACGTGACTGATCATGCAGTGATCACGTGGCTATCATGCACTACTCACGTGGCTGATCATGCAATGATCATGTAGCTACCATGTACAGGTCACGTGAATGATCATACACCCAACAGGTGACTGATCATGCACTGATCACGTGGCTGATCATGCACTGTTCACGTAATTGATCATTCACTTATCATTTGGCTGATCATGCACAGATCACGAAAATGATCACGGACTGTTCACATGATTGATCATGTACTGATCACGTAATTGATCATGCACTGATCACGTGGCTGATCATGCAATGATCACGTGACTGACCATGCACTGATCACCTGACTAATCATGCACTGAACACGTGACTGATCATGCACTGCTCACGTGGCTGATCATGCAATGATCACACAGCTACCATGTACTGGTCACATGACTGATCATGCACTGATCACATAATTGATCATGCACTGATCACCTGGCTTATCATGCATTGATCATGTGACTGATCATGTGCTGATCATGTTTGGTGTCACACACTGATCATTTGCCTCTGGAGGCAATGAACATAAAGCTGAGTAAGCAGGAATCAGTCAGCAGGCTATAATCATGGAACTCAGCTCTGACAAATCATGCTGCTCAGCTGGCAATTATCAAGTAGATGAGCAGGCAGGAATTACGCAGCACAGGTGACAATTGTCAAGGAGATGACAGGCAGGAATCGTGCAGCTCAGCTGGCAATTGTCAAGCAGATGAGCAGACAGCAATCATGCAGCTCAGCAGGCACTGATCACGTGACTGAGCATGCACTGTTCACATGGCTGATCACACCCCTATCACGTGACTGATCATGCACTGATCATGTGACTGATCATGCACTGATCACGTAGCTATCTTGCACTGATCACTTGGCTGATCATACACTCATCACGGGACTGATCATGCACTGATCACGGCGCTATCATGCATTGACTACATGACTCCACATGCACTGATCACGTGGATGATCATGCACTGATCACGTGACTGACCATGCACTGATCACGTGACTGATCAGGCACTGATCACATGGCTGATCATGCACTGATCACGTGACTGATCATGTGCTGATGATGTTTGGTTTCACACACTGATCATGTGCCTCTGGAGGCAATGAACATAGAGCTGAGTAGGCATGAATCAAACAGTCAGCAGGCAATAATCATGGAACTCAGGTGTGAGGAATCATGCTGCTCAGCTGGCAATAATCAAGCAGCTGAGCAGGCAGGAAATACGCAGCACAGCTTGCAATTGTCAAGCAGATGACAGGCAGGAATCGTGCAGCTCAGCTGGCAATTGTCAAGCAGATGAGCAGACAGTAATCACGCAGCTCAGCAGGCCCTGATCACGTGACTGAGCATGCACTGTTCACGTGGCTGATCATACACTGATCACGTGATGATCATGCACTGATCACTTGGATATCATGCACTGATCACGTGGCTGATCATACACTGTTCACATGTCTGACCATGCACTGATCACGTGGCTGATCATACACTGCTCAGGTAACTGATCATGCACTGATCACGTGGCTATCATGGACTGATCATGTGGCTGAACATGCACTGTTCACGTGGCTGATCACACACCTGTCACGTGACATATCATGCACTGATCACGTGACACTCATGCACTGATCACGTGGCTGATCATACTCTGCTCACGAAACTCATCATGCACACATCACGTGGCTATCATGCACTGCTCACGTGGCTCGTCATGGAATGATCACATAGCTACCATATACTGGTCACGTGACTGATCATGCACAGATCACGTAAATGATCATGCACTGTTCACGTGACTGATCATGCACTGATCACGAAATTGATCCTGCACTGATCACGTGGCTCATCATGCACTGATCACGTGGTTCTTCATGGAATGATCACATAGCTACCATATACTGGTCACGTGACTGATCATGCACAGATCACGTAAATGATCATGCACTGTTCACGTGACTGATCATGCACTGATCACGTAATTGATCCTGCACTGATCACGTGGCTCATCATGCACTGCTCACGTGGTTCTTCATGGAATGATCACGAAGCTACCATATACTGGTCACGTGACTGATCATGCACTGATCACGTAAATGATCATGCACTGTTCACGTGACTGATCATGTACTGATCACGTGACTAATCCTGAAGTGATCACGTGGCTATCCTGCACTGATCACGTGGATATCATGCACTGATCACGTGGCTGATCATGCAATGATCACGTAGCTACCATGCACTGATCACGTGACTGAAAATGCACTGATCACGTGGCTATCATGCACTGCTCACGTGGCTGATCATGCAATGATCACGCAGCTACCATGTACTAGTCACATGACTGATCATGCACTGATCACATAATTGGTCATGCACTGATCACCTGGCTTATCATGCATTGATCATGTGACTGATCATGTGCTGATCATGTTTGGTGTCACACACTGATCATGTGCCTCTGGAGGGAATGAACATAGAGCTTAGTAGGCAGGAATCAGTCAGCAGGCTATAATCGTGGAACTCAGCTCTGAGAAATCATGCTGCTCAGCTGGCAATAATCAAGTAGATGAGCAGGCAGGAATTACGCAGCACAGGTGGCAATTGTCAAGGAGATGACAGGCAGGAATCGTGCAGCTCAGCTGGAAATTGTCAAGCACATGAGCAGACAGTAATCACGCAGCTCAGCAGGCCCTGATCACGTGACTGAGCATGCACTGTTCACATGGCTGATCACACACCTATCACGTGACTGATCATGCACTGATCATGTGACTGATCATGCACTGATCACGTAGCTATCTTGCACTGCTCACTTGGCTGATCATACACTCATCACGGGACTGATCGTGCACTGATCACGGCGCTATCATGCATTGACTACTTGACTCCACATGCACTGATCACGTGGATGATCATGCACTGATTACGTGACTGACCATGTACTGATCACGTGGCTGATCATGCACTGATCACGTGGCTATCATGCACTGCTCACGTGGCTAAACAGGCAATGATCACGTAGCTACCATGTACTGGTCATGTGACTGATCATGCACTGATCACGTAATTGATCATGCACTGATCATGTGGCTGATCATGCACTGATCACGTGACTGATCATGCACTGATCACGTGACTGATCATGCACTGATCACGTGGCTATCATGCACTGATCACTTGGCTGGACATACACTGATCACGTGCCTGGTCATGCACTGATCACGTGGCTGATCATGCACTGATCACGTGACTGATCATGCACTGATCTCGTGTCTGATCATGCACTGATCATGTGGCTATCATGCACTGCTCACGTGGTGATCATGCGATGATCACGCAGCTACCATGTACTGGTCACATGACTGATCATGCACTGATCACGTGACTGATCATGCAGTGATCACGTGGCTATCATGCACTGCTCACGTGGCTGATCATGCGATGTTCACGCAGCTACCATGAACTGGTCACCTGACTGATCATGCCCTGATCTCGTGTCTGATCATGCACTGATCACGTGGCTATCATGCACTGCTCACGTGGCTGATCATGCGATGATCATGCAGCTACCATGTACTGGTCACATGACTGATCATGCACTGATCACGTGACTGATCATGTAGTGATCATGTTGCTATCATGCACTACTCACGTGGCTGATCATGCAATGATCATGTAGCTACCATGTACAGGTCACGTGAATGATCATACACCCATCAGGTGACTGATCATGCACTGATCACGTGGCTATAATGCACTGATCACGAGACTGATCATGCACTGATCACCTCTATATCATGCACTGATCACATGACTGCCCATGCACTGATCACGTGGATGATCATACACTAATCATGTGACAGATCATGCACTGATCACGTGGCTGATCATGCACTGATACTGTGACTGAGCATGGACTGATCACATGACTATCATGTAGTGATTACTTGACTTAATGGCGCTGATCATGTGACTGATCATGCGCTGATCATGTTTGCTATCATACACTGATCATGTGCCTCTGGAGGCAATAAACAAAGAGCTGAGTAGGCACGAATCAAACAGTCAGCAGGCAATAATCATGGAACTCAGGTGTGAGGAATCATGCTGCTCAGCTGGCAATAATCAAGCAGCTGAGCAGGCAGGAATTACGCAGCACAGCTGACAATTGTCAAGCAGATGACAGGCAGGAATCACGCAGCTCAGCAGGCCCAGATCACGTGACTGAGCATGCACTGTTCACGTGGCTGATCATACACTGTTCACGTGTCTGATCATGCACTGATCACGTGGCTCTCATGCACTGATCACGTGGCTATCATGCACTAATCACGGGGATATCATGCACTGATCACGTGGCTGATCACACACGTATCACATGACTGATCATGCACTGATCACGTGGCTATCATGCACTGTTCACGTGGCTGATCATACACTTATCACCTGCCTTGTCATGCACAGATCACGTGACAAATCATGAACTGATCACATAGCTATCATGAACTGATCACCTGGCTGATCATGCACTGATCACGTGGCTGATCATGCACTGATACCGTGACTGAGCATGGACTGATCACATGACTATCATGTAGTGATCACGTGACTTAATGGCTCTGATAATGTGACTGATCATGCACTGATCATTTTTGCTATCATACACTGATCAAGTGCCTCTGGAGGCAATAAACAAAGAGCTGAGTAGGCACGAATCAAAAAGTCAGCAGGCAATAATCATGGAACTCAGCTGTGAGGAATCATGCTGCTCAGCTGGCAATAATCAAGCAGCTGAGCAGGCAGGAATTACGCAGCACAGCTGGCAATTGTCAAGCAGATGACAGGCAGGAATTGTGCAGCCCAGCTGGCAATTGTCAAGCAGATGAGCAGACAGTAATCACCCAGCTCAGCACGCCCAGATCACGTGACTGAGCATGCACTGTTCACGTGGCTGATCATACACTGATCACGTGATTGATCATGCCCTGATCACTTGGATATCATGCACTGACCACGTGGCTGATCATACACTGTTCACGTGTCTGACCATGCACTGATCACGTGGCTGATCATACACTGCTCACGTAACTGATCATGCACTGATCACGTGGCTATCATGCACTGAATACGTGGCTGAACATGCACTGTTCACGTGGCTGATCACACACCTGTCACGTGACATATCATGCACTGATCACGTGGCACTCATGCACTGATCACGTGGCTGATCATACTCTGCTAACGTAACTCATCATGCACACATCACGTGGCTACCATGCACTGCTCACGTGGTTCGTCATGGAATGACCTGAAACTACCATATACTGGTCACGTAACTGATCATGCACAGATCACGTAAATGATCATGCACTTTTCACGTGACTGATCATGTACTGATCACGTGACTAATCATGAAGTGATCACGTGGCTATCCTGCACTGATCACGTGGATATCATGCACTGATCACGTGGATGATCATGCAATGATCACGTAGCTACCATGCACTGATCACGTGACTGATCATGCACTGATCACGTAATTGATCATGCACTGATCACCTGGCTTATCATGCATTGATCATGTGACTGATCATGTGCTGATCATGTTCGGTGTCACACACTGATCATGTGCCTCTAGAGGCAAAGAACATAGAGCTGAGTATGCAGGAAACAGTCAGCAGGCTATAATCATGGAACTCAGCTCTGAGAAATCATGCTGTTCAGCTGGCAATAATCAAATAGATGAGCAGGCAGGAATTACGCAGCACAAGTGGCAATTGTCAAGGAGATGGCAGGCAGGAATCGTGCAGCTCAGCTGGAAATTGTCAAGCAGATGAGCAGACAGTAATCACGCAGCTCAGCAGGCCCTGATCACGTGACTGAGCATGCACTGTTCACATGGCTGATCACACACCTATCACGTGACTGATCATGCACTGATCACGTGGCTCTCATGCACTGCTCACGTGATTGCGCATGCATTGTTCACGTAATAGTATGCACTGATCACGTGACTATCATGCACTGATTACGTGGCTAATCATGCACTGATCATATGACTGATCATGCACTGATCACATAGCTATCTTGCACTGATCACTTGGCTGATCATACACTCATCACGGGACTGATCGTGCACTGATCAAGGCGCTATCATGCATTGATTACATGACTCCACATGCACTGATCACGTGGATGATCATGCACTGATCACGTGACTGACCATGCACTGATCACTTGACTGATCATGCACTGATCACGTGTCTTTCATGCACTGATCACTTGGCTGGACATACTCTGATCACGTGCCTGGTCATGCACTGATCACGTGGCTGATCATGCACTGATCACGTGACTGATCATGCACTGATTACGTGGCTATCATGCACTGATCACCGGGCTATCATGCACTGATCACGTGACTGATCATGCACTGATCACGTGTCTTTCATGCACTGATCACTTGGCTGGACATACACTGACCACGTGCCTGGTTATGCATTGATCACGTGGCTGATCATGCACTGATCACATGATTGATCATGCACTGATCACGTGGCTATCATGCACTGATCACCGGGCTATCATGCACAGATCACGTGACTGATCACACACTTATCAGGTGACTGATCATGCACTGATCACGTGGCTCTCATGCACTTATCACGTGATTGCGCATGCATTGTTCACGTAATAGTATGCACTGTTCACGTGGCTATCATGCACTGATGACGTGGCTAATCATGCACTGATCATATGACTGATCATGCACTGATCACGTGTCTATCATGCACTGATCACTTGGCTGGACATACACTGATCACGTGCCTGGTCATGAACTGATCACGTGTCTGATCATGCACTGATCACGTGACATATCATGCACTGATCACGTGGCTATCATGCACTGATCACGTGGCTATCATGCACTGATCACGTGGCTGATCACGCAATGATCACGTAGCTACCATGTACTGGTCACGTGACTGATCATGCACTGATCACGTAATTGATCCTACACTGATCACGTGGCTCATCATGAATTGATCACGTGGCTGATCACACATGTATCAGGAGACTGATCATGCACTGATCATGTGGCTCTCATGCACTGATCACGTGGCTATCATGGACTGATCACGTGGCAATCATGCACTGATCACTTGGCTGATCACGCAATGATCACGTAGCTACCATGTACTGGTCACGTGACTGATCATGCACTGATCACGTAATTGATCCTGCACTGATCACATGGCTCATAACACACTGATCAGGTGGCTGATCACACACGTATCACGTGACTGATCATGTACAGATCACGTGAATAATCATGAAGTGATCACGTGGCTATCCTGCACTGATCACGTGGATATCATGCACTGATCACGTGGCTGATCACACACGTATCACGTGACTGATCATGCACTGATCACGTGGCTCTCATGCACTGATCACGTGATTGTGCATGCATTGTTCACGTAATAGTATGCACTGATCACGTGGCTATCATGCACTGATGACGAGGCTAATCATGCACTGATCATATGACTGATCATGCACTGATCACGTAGCTATCTTGCACTGATCACTTGGCTGATCATACTCTCATCACGGGACTGATCATGCACTGATCAAGGCGCTATCATGCATTGATTTCATGACTCCACTTGCACTGATCACGTGGATGATCATGCACTGATCACGTGACTGACCATGCACTGATCACGTGACTGATCATGCACTGATCACGTGGCTATCATACACTGATCACCTGGCTATCATGCACTGATCACGTGACTGATCATGCACTGATCACGTGACTGATCATGCACTGATCACGTGTCTATCATGCGCTGATCACTTGGCTGGACATACACTGATAACGTGCCTGGTCATGCACTGATCACGTGACTGATCATGCACTGATCACGTGGCTGATCATGCACTGATCACGTGAATGATCATGCACTGATCACGTGACTGATCATGCACTGATCACGTGGCTATCATGCACTGATCACTTGGCTGGACATTCACTGATCACGTGCCTGGTCATGCACTGATCACGTGGATGATCATGCACTGATCACGTGACTGATCATGCACTGATCTCGTGTCTTATCATGCACTGATCACGTGGCTATCATGCACTGCTCACCTCGCTGATCATGCGATGGTCACGCAGCTACCATGTACTGGTCACATGACTGATCATGCACTGATCGCGTGACTGATCATGCACTGCTCACGTGGCTGATCATGCATTGATCATGTGACTGATCATGTGCTGATCATGTTTGGTGTCACACACTGATCATTTGCCTCTGGAGGCAATGAACATAGAGCTGAGTAAGCAGGAATCAGTCAGCAGGCTATAATCATGGAACTCAGCTCTGAGAAATCATGCTGCTCAGCTGGCAATAATCAAGTAGATGAGCAGGCAGGAATTACGCAGCCCAGCTGGCAATTGTCAAGCAGATAACAGGCAGGAATCGTGCAGCTCAGCTGGCAATTGTCAAGCAGATGAGCAGACAGTAATCACGCAGCTCAGCAGGCCCTGATCATGTGACTGAGCATGCACTGTTCACGTGGATGATCACACACCTATCACGTGACTGATCATGCACTGATCATGTGCCTGGTCATGCACTGATCACGTAGCTATCTTGCACTGATCACTTGGCTGATCAAACTCTCATCACGGGACTGATCGTGCACTGATCACGGCGCTATCATGCATTGAATACATGACTCCAGATGCACTGATCAAATGGCTGATCATGCACTGATCACGTGGCTATCATGCACTGCTCACGTGGCTGATCAGGCAATGATCACGTAACTACCATGTACTGGTCACGTGACTGATCATGCAGTGATCATGTAATTGATCATGCACTGATCATGTGGCTGATCATGCACTGATCACGTGACCGATCATGCACTGATCACGTGACTTATCATGCACTGATCACGTGACTGATCATGCACTGATCACGTGGCTAACATGCACTGATCACTTGTCTGGACATACACTGATCACGTGCCTGGTCATGCACTGATCACGTGGTGATCATGCACTGATCACGTGACTGATCATGCACTGATTTCGTGTCTGATCATGCACTGATCACGTGGCTATCATGCACTGCTCACGTGGCTGATCATGCGATGATCACGCAGCTACCATGTACTGGTCACATGACTGATCATGCACTGATCACGTGACTGATCATGCAGTGATCACGTGGCTATCATGCACTACTCACGTGGCTGATCATGCAATGATCATGTAGCTACCATGTACAGGTCACGTGAATGATCATACACCCAACAGGTGACTGATCATGCACTGATCACGTGGCTGATCATGCACTGTTCACGTAATTGATCATTCACTTATCATTTGGCTGATCATGCACAGATCACGAAAATGATCACGGACTGTTCACATGATTGATCATGTACTGATCACGTAATTGATCATGCACTGATCACGTGGCTGATCATGCAATGATCACGTGACTGACCATGCACTGATCACCTGACTAATCATGCACTGAACACGTGACTGATCATGCACTGCTCACGTGGCTGATCATGCAATGATCACACAGCTACCATGTACTGGTCACATGACTGATCATGCACTGATCACATAATTGATCATGCACTGATCACCTGGCTTATCATGCATTGATCATGTGACTGATCATGTGCTGATCATGTTTGGTGTCACACACTGATCATTTGCCTCTGGAGGCAATGAACATAAAGCTGAGTAAGCAGGAATCAGTCAGCAGGCTATAATCATGGAACTCAGCTCTGACAAATCATGCTGCTCAGCTGGCAATTATCAAGTAGATGAGCAGGCAGGAATTACGCAGCACAGGTGACAATTGTCAAGGAGATGACAGGCAGGAATCGTGCAGCTCAGCTGGCAATTGTCAAGCAGATGAGCAGACAGCAATCATGCAGCTCAGCAGGCACTGATCACGTGACTGAGCATGCACTGTTCACATGGCTGATCACACCCCTATCACGTGACTGATCATGCACTGATCATGTGACTGATCATGCACTGATCACGTAGCTATCTTGCACTGATCACTTGGCTGATCATACACTCATCACGGGACTGATCATGCACTGATCACGGCGCTATCATGCATTGACTACATGACTCCACATGCACTGATCACGTGGATGATTATGCACTGATCACGTGACTGACCATGCACTGATCACGTGACTGATCAGGCACTGATCACATGGCTGATCATGCACTGATCACGTGACTGATCATGTGCTGATCATGTTTGGTTTCACACACTGATCATGTGCCTCTGGAGGCAATGAACATAGAGCTGAGTAGGCATGAATCAAACAGTCAGCAGGCAATAATCATGGAACTCAGGTGTGAGGAATCATGCTGCTCAGCTGGCAATAATCAAGCAGCTGAGCAGGCAGGAAATACGCAGCACAGCTTGCAATTGTCAAGCAGATGACAGGCAGGAATCGTGCAGCTCAGCTGGCAATTGTCAAGCAGATGAGCAGACAGTAATCACGCAGCTCAGCAGGCCCTGATCACGTGACTGAGCATGCACTGTTCACGTGGCTGATCATACACTGATCACGTGATGATCATGCACTGATCACTTGGATATCATGCACTGATCACGTGGCTGATCATACACTGTTCACATGTCTGACCATGCACTGATCACGTGGCTGATCATACACTGCTCAGGTAACTGATCATGCACTGATCACGTGGCTATCATGGACTGATCATGTGGCTGAACATGCACTGTTCACGTGGCTGATCACACACCTGTCACGTGACATATCATGCACTGATCACGTGACACTCATGCACTGATCACGTGGCTGATCATACTCTGCTCACGAAACTCATCATGCACACATCACGTGGCTATCATGCACTGCTCACGTGGCTCGTCATGGAATGATCACATAGCTACCATATACTGGTCACGTGACTGATCATGCACAGATCACGTAAATGATCATGCACTGTTCACGTGACTGATCATGCACTGATCACGTAATTGATAATGCACTGATCACGTGGCTCATCATGCACTGATCACGTGGTTCTTCATGGAATGATCACGAAGCTACCATATACTGGTCACGTGACTGATCATGCACTGATCACGTAAATGATCATGCACTGTTCACGTGACTGATCATGTACTGATCACGTGACTAATCCTGAAGTGATCACGTGGCTATCCTGCACTGATCACGTGGATATCATGCACTGATCACGTGGCTGATCATGCAATGATCACGTAGCTACCATGCACTGATCACGTGACTGAAAATGCACTGATCACGTGGCTATCATGCACTGCTCACGTGGCTGATCATGCAATGATCACGCAGCTACCATGTACTAGTCACATGACTGATCATGCACTGATCACATAATTGGTCATGGACTGATCACCTGGCTTATCATGCATTGATCATGTGACTGATCATGTGCTGATCATGTTTGGTGTCACACACTGATCATGTGCCTCTGGAGGGAATGAACATAGAGCTTAGTAGGCAGGAATCAGTCAGCAGGCTATAATCGTGGAACTCAGCTCTGAGAAATCATGCTGCTCAGCTGGCAATAATCAAGTAGATGAGCAGGCAGGAATTACGCAGCACAGGTGGCAATTGTCAAGGAGATGACAGGCAGGAATCGTGCAGCTCAGCTGGAAATTGTCAAGCACATGAGCAGACAGTAATCACGCAGCTCAGCAGGCCCTGATCACGTGACTGAGCATGCACTGTTCACATGGCTGATCACACACCTATCACGTGACTGATCATGCACTGATCATGTGACTGATCATGCACTGATCACGTAGCTATCTTGCACTGCTCACTTGGCTGATCATACACTCATCACGGGACTGATCGTGCACTGATCACGGCGCTATCATGCATTGACTACTTGACTCCACATGCACTGATCAGGTGGATGATCATGCACTGATTACGTGACTGACCATGTACTGATCACGTGGCTGATCATGCACTGATCACGTGGCTATCATGCACTGCTCACGTGGCCAAACAGGCAATGATCACGTAGCTACCATGTACTGGTCATGTGACTGATCATGCACTGATCACGTAATTGATCATGCACTGATCATGTGGCTGATCATGCACTGATCACGTGACTGATCATGCACTGATCACGTGACTGATCATGCACTGATCACGTGGCTATCATGCACTGATCACTTGGCTGGACATACACTGATCACGTGCCTGGTCATGCACTGATCACGTGGCTGATCATGCACTGATCACGTGACTGATCATGCACTGATCTCGTGTCTGATCATGCACTGATCATGTGGCTATCATGCACTGCTCACGTGGTGATCATGCGATGATCACGCAGCTACCATGTACTGGTCACATGACTGATCATGCACTGATCACGTGACTGATCATGCAGTGATCACGTGGCTATCATGCACTGCTCACGTGGCTGATCATGCGATGTTCACGCAGCTACCATGAACTGGTCACCTGACTGATCATGCACTGATCTCGTGTCTGATCATGCACTGATCACGTGGCTATCATGCACTGCTCCCGTGGCTGATCATGCGATGATCATGCAGCTACCATGTACTGGTCACATGACTGATCATGCACTGATCACGTGACTGATCATGTAGTGATCATGTGGCTATCATGCACTACTCACGTGGCTGATCATGCAATGATCATGTAGCTACCATGTACAGGTCACGTGAATGATCATACACCCATCAGGTGACTGATCATGCACTGATCACGTGGCTATAATGCACTGATCACGAGACTGATCATGCACTGATCACCTCTATATCATGCACTGATCACATGACTGCCCATGCACTGATCACGTGGATGATCATACACTAATCATGTGACAGATCATGCACTGATCACGTGGCTGATCATGCACTGATACTGTGACTGAGCATGGACTGATCACATGACCATCATGTAGTGATTACTTGACGTAATGGCGCTGATCATGTGACTGATCATGCGCTGATCATGTTTGCTATCATACACTGATCATGTGCCTCTGGAGGCAATAAACAAAGAGCTGAGTAGGCACGAATCAAACAGTCAGCAGGCAATAATCATGGAACTCAGGTGTGAGGAATCATGCTGCTCAGCTGGCAATAATCAAGCAGCTGAGCAGGCAGGAATTACGCAGCACAGCTGGCAATTGTCAAGCAGATGACAGGCAGGAATTGTGCAGCCCAGCTGGCAATTGTCAAGCAGATGAGCAGACAGTAATCACCCAGCTCAGCACGCCCAGATCACGTGACTGAGCATGCACTGTTCACGTGGCTGATCATACACTGATCACGTGATTGATCATGCCCTGATCACTTGGATATCATGCACTGACCACGTGGCTGATCATACATTGTTCACGTGTCTGACCATGCACTGATCACGTGGCTGATCATACACTGCTCACGTAACTGATCATGCACTGATCACGTGGCTATCATGCACTGAATACGTGGCTGAACATGCACTGTTCACGTGGCTGATCACACACCTGTCACGTGACATATCATGCACTGATCACGTGGCACTCATGCACTGATCACGTGGCTGATCATACTCTGCTAACGTAACTCATCATGCACACATCACGTGGCTACCATGCACTGCTCACGTGGTTCGTCATGGAATGACCTGAAACTACCATATATTGGTCACGTAACTGATCATGCACAGATCACGTAAATGATCATGCACTTTTCATGTGACTGATCATGTACTGATCACGTGACTAATCATGAAGTGATCACGTGGCTATCCTGCACTGATCACGTGGATATCATGCACTGATCACGTGGATGATCATGCAATGATCACGTAGCTACCATGCACTGATCACGTGACTGATCATGCACTGATCACGTGGCTGATCATGCAATGATCACGTAGCTACCATGCACTGGTCACGTGACTGATCATGCACTGATCACGTGGCTATCATGCACTGCTCACGTGGCTGATCATGCAATGATCACGCAGCTACCATGTACTGGTCACATGACTGATCATGCACTGATCACATAATTGATCATGCACTGATCACCTGGCTTATCTTGCATTGATCATGTGACTGATCATGTGCTGATCATGTTTGGTGTCACACACTGATCATGTGCCTCTGGAGGCAAAGAACATAGAGCTGAGTAAGCAGGAGTCAGTCAGCAGGCTATAATCATGGAACTCAGCTCTGAGAAATCATGCTGCTCAGCTGGCAATAATCAAATAGATGAGCAGGCAGGAATTACGCAGCACAGGTGGCAATTGTCAAGGAGATGGCAGGCAGGAATCGTGCAGCTCAGCTGGCAATTGTCAAGCAAATGAGCAGACAGTAATCACGCAGCTCAGCAGGCCCTGATCACGTGACTGAGAATGCACTGTTCACATGGCTGATCACACACCTATCACGTGACTGATCATGCACTGATCACGTGGCTCTCATGCACTGATCACGTGATTGTGCATGCATTGTTCACGTAATAGTATGCACTGATCACGTGGCTATCATGCACTGATGACGAGGCTAATCATGCACTGATCATATGACTGATCATGCACTGATCACGTAGCTATCTTGCACTGATCACTTGGCTGATCATACACTCATCA
Source organism: Bos javanicus (assembly GCF_032452875.1). Lineage (NCBI taxonomy): Eukaryota > Metazoa > Chordata > Mammalia > Artiodactyla > Bovidae > Bos > Bos javanicus. The sequence goes on from NW_026893635.1 coordinate 179,856, forward strand.
CGGGACTGATCGTGCACTGATCAAGGCGCTATCATGCATTGATTACATGACTCCACATGCACTGATCACGTGGATGATCATGCACTGATCACGTGACTGACCATGCACTGATCACGTGACTGATCTTGCACTGATCACGTGGCTATCATGCACTGATAACCTGGCTATCATGCACTGATCACGTGACTGATCATGCACTGATCACGTGACTGATCATGCACTGATCACGTGGCTATCATGCACTGATCACTTGGCTGGACATACACTGATCACGTGCCTGGTCATGCACTGATCACGTGGTTGATCATGCACTGATCACGTGACTGATCATGCACTGATGTCGTGTCTGATCATGCACTGATCACGTGGCTATCATGCACTGCTCACGTGGCTGATCATGCAATGATCACGCAGCTACCATGTACTGGTCCCATGACTGATCATGCACTGATCGCATGACTGATCATGCACTGCTCACGTGGCTGATCATGCATTGATCATGTGACTGATCATGTGCTGATCATGTTTGGTGTCACACACTGATCATGTGCCTCTGGAGGCAATGAACATAGAGCTGAGTAGGCACGAATCAAACATTCTGCAGGCAATATTCATGGAACTCAGGGGTGAGGAATCATGCTGCTCAGCTGGCAATAATCAAGCAGCTGAGCAGGCAGGAATTACGCAGCACAGCTGGCAATTGTCAAGCAGATGACAGGCAGGAATCGGGCAGCTCAGCTGGCAATTGTCAAGCAGATGAGCAGACAGTAATCACGCAGCTCAGCAGGCCCAGATCACGTGACTGAGCATGCACTGTTCACGTGGCTGATCATACACTGATCACGTGATTGATCATGCACTGATCACTTGGATATCATGCACTGATCAGGTGGCTGATCATACACTGTTCACGTGTCTGACCATGCACTGATCACGTGGCTATCATGCACTGAATACGTGGCTGAACATGCACTGTTCACGTGGCTAATCACACACCTGTCACGTGACATATCATGCACTGATCACGTGGCACTCATGCACTGATCACGTGGCTGATCATACTCTGCTCACGTAACTCATCATGCACACATCACCTGGCTATCATGCACTGCTCACGTGGTTCTTCATGGAATGATCACGAAGCTACCATATACTGGTCACGTGACTGATCATGCACTGATCACGTAAATGATCATGCACTGTTCACGTGACTGATCATGTACTGATCACGTGACTAATCCTGAAGTGATCACGTGGCTATCCTGCACTGATCACGTGGATATCATGCACTGATCACGTGGCTGATCATGCAATGATCACCTAGCTACCATGCACTGATCACGTGACTGATCATGCACTGATCACGTGGCTGATCATGCAATGATCACGTAGCTACCATGCACTGGTCACGTGACTGATCATGCACTGATCACGTGGCTATCATGCACTGCTCACATGGCTGATCATGCAATGATCACGCAGCTACCATGTACCGGTCACATGACTGATCATGCACTGATCACATAATTGATCATGCACTGATCACCTGGCTTATCATGCATTGATCATGTGACTGATCATGTGCTGATCATGTGTGGTGTCACACACTGATCATGTGCCTCTGGAGGCAAAGAACATAGAGCTGAGTAAGCAGGAATCAGTCAGCAGGCTATAATCATGGAACTCAGGTCTGAGAAATCATGCTGCTCAGCTGGCAATAATCAAATAGATGAGAAGGCAGGAATTACGCAGCACAGGTGGCAATTGTCAAGGAGATGTCAGGCAGGAATCGTGCAGCTCAGCTGGCAATTGTCAAGCAGATGAGCAGACAGTAATCACGCAGCTCAGCAGGCCCTGATCACGTGACTGAGAATGCACTGTTCACATGGCTGATCACACACCTATCACGTGCCTGGTCATGCACTGATCACGTGGCTGATCATGCACTGATCACGTGACTGATCATGTACTGATCTCGTGTCTGATCATGCACTGATCACGTGGCTATCATGCACTGCTCACGTGGCTGATCATGCAATGATCACACAGCTACCATGTACTGGTCACATGACTGATCATGCACTGATCACATAATTGATCATGCACTGATCACCTGGCTTATCATGCATTGATCATGTGACTGATCATGTGCTGATCATGTTTGGTGTCACACACTGATCATGTGCCTCTGGAGGCAATGAACATAGAGCTGAGTAAGCAGGAATCAGTCAGCAGGCTATAATCATGGAACTCAGCTCTGAGAAATCATGCTGCTCAGCTGGCAATAATCAAGTAGATGAGCAGGCAGGAATTGCGCAGCACAGGTGGCAATTGTCAAGGAGATGACAGGCAGGAATCGTGCAGCTCAGCTGGAAATTCTCAAGCAGATGAGCAGACAGTAATCACGCAGCTCAGCAGGCCCTGATTATGTGACTGAGCATGCACTGTTCACGTGGATGATCACACACCTATCACGTGACTGATCATGCACTGATCATGTGCCTGGTCATGCACTGATCACGTAGCTATCTTGCACTGATCACTTGGCTGATTAAACTCTCATCACGGGACTGATCGTGCACTGATCACGGCGCTATCATGCATTGACTACATGACTCCAGATGCACTGATCACATGGCTGATCATGCACTGATCACGTGGCTATCATGCACTGATCACGAGACTGATCATGCACTGATCACGTCTATATCATGCACTGATCACATGACTGCCCATGCACTGATCACGTGGATGATCATACACTAATCATGTGACAGATCATGCACTGATCACGTGGCTGATCATACACTGATCACGTGATTGATCATGCACTGATCACTTGGATATCATGCACTGATCACGTGGCTATCATGCACTGATCACGTGGCTATCATGCACTGATCACGTGGCTGATCACGCAATGATCACGTAGCTACCATGTACTGGTCACGTGACTGATCAGGCACTGATCACGTAATTGATCCTACACTGATCACGTGGCTCATCATGAATTGATCACGTGGCTATCATGCACTGATCACTTGGCTGGACATACACTGATCACGTGCCTGGTCATGCACTGATCACGTGGTTGATCATGCACTGATCACGTGACTGATCATGCACTGATGTCGTGTCTGATCATGCACTGATCACGTGGCTATCATGCACTGCTCACGTGGCTGATCATGCAATGATCACGCAGCTACCATGTACTGGTCCCATGACTGATCATGCACTGATCGCATGACTGATCATGCACTGCTCACGTGGCTGATCATGCATTGATCATGTGACTGATCATGTGCTGATCATGTTTGGTGTCACACACTGATCATGTGCCTCTGGAGGCAATGAACATAGAGCTGAGTAGGCACGAATCAAACATTCTGCAGGCAATATTCATGGAACTCAGGGGTGAGGAATCATGCTGCTCAGCTGGCAATAATCAAGCAGCTGAGCAGGCAGGAATTACGCAGCACAGCTGGCAATTGTCAAGCAGATGACAGGCAGGAATCGGGCAGCTCAGCTGGCAATTGTCAAGCAGATGAGCAGACAGTAATCACGCAGCTCAGCAGGCCCAGATCACGTGACTGAGCATGCACTGTTCACGTGGCTGATCATACACTGATCACGTGATTGATCATGCACTGATCACTTGGATATCATGCACTGATCAGGTGGCTGATCATACACTGTTCACGTGTCTGACCATGCACTGATCACGTGGCTATCATGCACTGAATACGTGGCTGAACATGCACTGTTCACGTGGCTAATCACACACCTGTCACGTGACATATCATGCACTGATCACGTGGCACTCATGCACTGATCACGTGGCTGATCATACTCTGCTCACGTAACTCATCATGCACACATCACCTGGCTATCATGCACTGCTCACGTGGTTCTTCATGGAATGATCACGAAGCTACCATATACTGGTCACGTGACTGATCATGCACTGATCACGTAAATGATCATGCACTGTTCACGTGACTGATCATGTACTGATCACGTGACTAATCCTGAAGTGATCACGTGGCTATCCTGCACTGATCACGTGGATATCATGCACTGATCACGTGGCTGATCATGCAATGATCACCTAGCTACCATGCACTGATCACGTGACTGATCATGCACTGATCACGTGGCTGATCATGCAATGATCACGTAGCTACCATGCACTGGTCACGTGACTGATCATGCACTGATCACGTGGCTATCATGCACTGCTCACATGGCTGATCATGCAATGATCACGCAGCTACCATGTACCGGTCACATGACTGATCATGCACTGATCACATAATTGATCATGCACTGATCACCTGGCTTATCATGCATTGATCATGTGACTGATCATGTGCTGATCATGTGTGGTGTCACACACTGATCATGTGCCTCTGGAGGCAAAGAACATAGAGCTGAGTAAGCAGGAATCAGTCAGCAGGCTATAATCATGGAACTCAGGTCTGAGAAATCATGCTGCTCAGCTGGCAATAATCAAATAGATGAGAAGGCAGGAATTACGCAGCACAGGTGGCAATTGTCAAGGAGATGTCAGGCAGGAATCGTGCAGCTCAGCTGGCAATTGTCAAGCAGATGAGCAGACAGTAATCACGCAGCTCAGCAGGCCCTGATCACGTGACTGAGAATGCACTGTTCACATGGCTGATCACACACCTATCACGTGCCTGGTCATGCACTGATCACGTGGCTGATCATGCACTGATCACGTGACTGATCATGTACTGATCTCGTGTCTGATCATGCACTGATCACGTGGCTATCATGCACTGCTCACGTGGCTGATCATGCAATGATCACACAGCTACCATGTACTGGTCACATGACTGATCATGCACTGATCACATAATTGATCATGCACTGATCACCTGGCTTATCATGCATTGATCATGTGACTGATCATGTGCTGATCATGTTTGGTGTCACACACTGATCATGTGCCTCTGGAGGCAATGAACATAGAGCTGAGTAAGCAGGAATCAGTCAGCAGGCTATAATCATGGAACTCAGCTCTGAGAAATCATGCTGCTCAGCTGGCAATAATCAAGTAGATGAGCAGGCAGGAATTGCGCAGCACAGGTGGCAATTGTCAAGGAGATGACAGGCAGGAATCGTGCAGCTCAGCTGGAAATTCTCAAGCAGATGAGCAGACAGTAATCACGCAGCTCAGCAGGCCCTGATTATGTGACTGAGCATGCACTGTTCACGTGGATGATCACACACCTATCACGTGACTGATCATGCACTGATCATGTGCCTGGTCATGCACTGATCACGTAGCTATCTTGCACTGATCACTTGGCTGATTAAACTCTCATCACGGGACTGATCGTGCACTGATCACGGCGCTATCATGCATTGACTACATGACTCCAGATGCACTGATCACATGGCTGATCATGCACTGATCACGTGGCTATCATGCACTGATCACGAGACTGATCATGCACTGATCACGTCTATATCATGCACTGATCACATGACTGCCCATGCACTGATCACGTGGATGATCATACACTAATCATGTGACAGATCATGCACTGATCACGTGGCTGATCATACACTGATCACGTGATTGATCATGCACTGATCACTTGGATATCATGCACTGATCACGTGGCTATCATGCACTGATCACGTGGCTATCATGCACTGATCACGTGGCTGATCACGCAATGATCACGTAGCTACCATGTACTGGTCACGTGACTGATCAGGCACTGATCACGTAATTGATCCTACACTGATCACGTGGCTCATCATGAATTGATCACGTGGCTGATCACACATGTATCATGTGACTGATCATGCACTGATCATGTGGCTCTCATGCACTGATCACGTGGCTATCATGGACAGATCACGTGGCTATCATGCACTGATCACTTGGCTGATCACGCAATGATCACGTAGCTACCATGTACTGGTCACGTGACTGATCATGCACTGATCACGTAATTGATCCTGCACTGATCACATGGCTCATCACGCACTGATCAGGTGGCGGATCACACACGTATCACGTGACTGATCATGTACAGATCACATGAATAATCATGAAGTGATCACGTGGCTATCCTGCACTGATCACGTGGATATCATGCACTGCTCACGTGGCTGATCATGCAATGATCACACAGCTACCATGTACTGGTCACATGACTGATCATGCACCGATCACATAATTGATCATGCACTGATCACCTGGCTTATCATGCATTGATCATGTGACTGATCATGCGCTGATCATGTTTGCTATCATACACTGATCATGTGCCTCTGGAGGCAATAAACAAAGAGCTGAGTAGGCACGAATCAAACATTCTGCAGGCAATAATCATGGAACTCAGGGGTGAGGAATCATGCTGCTCAGCTGGCAATAATCAAGCAGCTGAGCAGGCAGGAATTACGCAGCACAGCTGGCAATTGTCAAGCAGATGACAGGCAGGAATCGGGCAGCTCAGCTGGCAATTGTCAAGCAGATGAGCAGACAGTAATCACGCAGCTCAGCAGGCCCAGATCACGTGACTGAGCATGCACTGTTCACGTGGCTGATCATACACTGATCACGTGATTGATCATGCACTGATCACTTGGATATCATGCACTGATCAGGTGGCTGATCATACACTGTTCACGTGTCTGACCATGCACTGATCACGTGGCTATCATGCACTGAATACGTGGCTGAACATGCACTGTTCACGTGGCTAATCACACACCTGTCACGTGACATATCATGCACTGATCACGTGGCACTCATGCACTGATCACGTGGCTGATCATACTCTGCTCACGTAACTCATCATGCACACATCACCTGGCTATCATGCACTGCTCACGTGGTTCTTCATGGAATGATCACGAAGCTACCATATACTGGTCACGTGACTGATCATGCACTGATCACGTAAATGATCATGCACTGTTCACGTGACTGATCATGTACTGATCACGTGACTAATCCTGAAGTGATCACGTGGCTATCCTGCACTGATCACGTGGATATCATGCACTGATCACGTGGCTGATCATGCAATGATCACCTAGCTACCATGCACTGATCACGTGACTGATCATGCACTGATCACGTGGCTGATCATGCAATGATCACGTAGCTACCATGCACTGGTCACGTGACTGATCATGCACTGATCACGTGGCTATCATGCACTGCTCACGTGGCTGATCATGCAATGATCACGCAGCTACCATGTACCGGTCACATGACTGATCATGCACTGATCACATAATTGATCATGCACTGATCACCTGGCTTATCATGCATTGATCATGTGACTGATCATGTGCTGATCATGTGTGGTGTCACACACTGATCATGTGCCTCTGGAGGCAAAGAACATAGAGCTGAGTAAGCAGGAATCAGTCAGCAGGCTATAATCATGGAACTCAGGTCTGAGAAATCATGCTGCTCAGCTGGCAATAATCAAATAGATGAGAAGGCAGGAATTACGCAGCACAGGTGGCAATTGTCAAGGAGATGTCAGGCAGGAATCGTGCAGCTCAGCTGGCAATTGTCAAGCAGATGAGCAGACAGTAATCACGCAGCTCAGCAGGCCCTGATCACGTGACTGAGAATGCACTGTTCACATGGCTGATCACACACCTATCACGTGCCTGGTCATGCACTGATCACGTGGCTGATCATGCACTGATCACGTGACTGATCATGTACTGATCTCGTGTCTGATCATGCACTGATCACGTGGCTATCATGCACTGCTCACGTGGCTGATCATGCAATGATCACACAGCTACCATGTACTGGTCACATGACTGATCATGCACTGATCACATAATTGATCATGCACTGATCACCTGGCTTATCATGCATTGATCATGTGACTGATCATGTGCTGATCATGTTTGGTGTCACACACTGATCATGTGCCTCTGGAGGCAATGAACATAGAGCTGAGTAAGCAGGAATCAGTCAGCAGGCTATAATCATGGAACTCAGCTCTGAGAAATCATGCTGCTCAGCTGGCAATAATCAAGTAGATGAGCAGGCAGGAATTGCGCAGCACAGGTGGCAATTGTCAAGGAGATGACAGGCAGGAATCGTGCAGCTCAGCTGGAAATTCTCAAGCAGATGAGCAGACAGTAATCACGCAGCTCAGCAGGCCCTGATTATGTGACTGAGCATGCACTGTTCACGTGGATGATCACACACCTATCACGTGACTGATCATGCACTGATCATGTGCCTGGTCATGCACTGATCACGTAGCTATCTTGCACTGATCACTTGGCTGATTAAACTCTCATCACGGGACTGATCGTGCACTGATCACGGCGCTATCATGCATTGACTACATGACTCCAGATGCACTGATCACATGGCTGATCATGCACTGATCACGTGGCTATCATGCACTGATCACGAGACTGATCATGCACTGATCACGTCTATATCATGCACTGATCACATGACTGCCCATGCACTGATCACGTGGATGATCATACACTAATCATGTGACAGATCATGCACTGATCACGTGGCTGATCATACACTGATCACGTGATTGATCATGCACTGATCACTTGGATATCATGCACTGATCACGTGGCTATCATGCACTGATCACGTGGCTATCATGCACTGATCACGTGGCTGATCACGCAATGATCACGTAGCTACCATGTACTGGTCACGTGACTGATCAGGCACTGATCACGTAATTGATCCTACACTGATCACGTGGCTCATCATGAATTGATCACGTGGCTGATCACACATGTATCACGTGACTGATCATGCACTGATCATGTGGCTCTCATGCACTGATCACGTGGCTATCATGGACAGATCACGTGGCTATCATGCACTGATCACTTGGCTGATCACGCAATGATCACGTAGCTACCATGTACTGGTCACGTGACTGATCATGCACTGATCACGTAATTGATCCTGCACTGATCACATGGCTCATCACGCACTGATCAGGTGGCGGATCACACACGTATCACGTGACTGATCATGTACAGATCACATGAATAATCATGAAGTGATCACGTGGCTATCCTGCACTGATCACGTGGATATCATGCACTGCTCACGTGGCTGATCATGCAATGATCACACAGCTACCATGTACTGGTCACATGACTGATCATGCACCGATCACATAATTGATCATGCACTGATCACCTGGCTTATCATGCATTGATCATGTGACTGATCATGCGCTGATCATGTTTGCTATCATACACTGATCATGTGCCTCTGGAGGCAATAAACAAAGAGCTGAGTAGGCACGAATCAAACATTCTGCAGGCAATAATCATGGAACTCAGGGGTGAGGAATCATGCTGCTCAGCTGGCAATAATCAAGCAGCTGAGCAGGCAGGAATTACGCAGCACAGCTGGCAATTGTCAAGCAGATGACAGGCAGGAATCGGGCAGCTCAGCTGGCAATTGTCAAGCAGATGAGCAGACAGTAATCACGCAGCTCAGCAGGCCCAGATCACGTGACTGAGCATGCACTGTTCACGTGGCTGATCATACACTGATCACGTGATTGATCATGCACTGATCACTTGGATATCATGCACTGATCAGGTGGCTGATCATACACTGTTCACGTGTCTGACCATGCACTGATCACGTGGCTATCATGCACTGAATACGTGGCTGAACATGCACTGTTCACGTGGCTAATCACACACCTGTCACGTGACATATCATGCACTGATCACGTGGCACTCATGCACTGATCACGTGGCTGATCATACTCTGCTCACGTAACTCATCATGCACACATCACCTGGCTATCATGCACTGCTCACGTGGTTCTTCATGGAATGATCACGAAGCTACCATATACTGGTCACGTGACTGATCATGCACTGATCACGTAAATGATCATGCACTGTTCACGTGACTGATCATGTACTGATCACGTGACTAATCCTGAAGTGATCACGTGGCTATCCTGCACTGATCACGTGGATATAATGCACTGATCACGTGGCTGAACATGCAATGATCACGTAGCTACCATGCACTGATCACGTGACTGATCATGCACTGATCACGTGGCTGATCATGCAATGATCACGTAGCTACCATGCACTGGTCACGTGACTGATCATGCACTGATCACGTGGCTTTCATGCACTGCTCACGTGGCTGATCATGCAATGATCACGCAGCTACCATGTACTGGTCACATGACTGATCATGCACTGATCACATAATTGATCATGCACTGATCACCTGGCTTATCTTGCATTGATCATGTGACTGATCATGTGCTGATCATGTTTGGTGTCACACACTGATCATGTGCCTCTGGAGGCAAAGAACATAGAGCTGAGTAAGCAGGAGTCAGTCAGCAGGCTATAATCATGGAACTCAGCTCTGAGAAATCATGCTGCTCAGCTGGCAATAATCAAATAGATGAGCAGGCAGGAATTACGCAGCACAGGTGGCAATTGTCAAGGAGATGGCAGGCAGGAATCGTGCAGCTCAGCTGGCAATTGTCAAGCAAATGAGCAGACAGTAATCACGCAGCTCAGCAGGCCCTGATCACGTGACTGAGAATGCACTGTTCACATGGCTGATCACACACCTATCACGTGACTGATCATGCACTGATCACGTGGCTCTCATGCACTGATCACGTGATTGTGCATGCATTGTTCACGTAATAGTATGCACTGATCACGTGGCTATCATGCACTGATGACGAGGCTAATCATGCACTGATCATATGACTGATCATGCACTGATCACGTAGCTATCTTGCACTGATCACTTGGCTGATCATACACTCATCACGGGACTGATCGTGCACTGATCAAGGCGCTATCATGCATTGATTACATGACTCCACATGCACTGATCACGTGGATGATCATGCACTGATCACGTGACTGACCATGCACTGATCACGTGACTGATCTTGCACTGATCACGTGGCTATCATGCACTGATAACCTGGCTATCATGCACTGATCACGTGACTGATCATGCACTGATCACGTGACTGATCATGCACTGATCACGTGACTGATCATGCACTGATCACGTGGCTATCATGCACTGATCACTTGGCTGGACATACACTGATCACGTGCCTGGTCATGCACTGATCACGTGGCTGATCATGCACTGATCACGTGACTGATCATGCACTGATGTCGTGTCTGATCATGCACTGATCACGTGGCTATCATGCACTGCTCACGTGGCTGATCATGCAATGATCACGCAGCTACCATGTACTGGTCACATGACTGATCATGCACTGATCGCATGACTGATCATGCACTGCTCACGTGGCTGATCATGCATTGATCATGTGACTGATCATGTGCTGATCATGTTTGGTGTCACACACTGATCATGTGCCTCTGGAGGCAATGAACATAGAGCTGAGTAAGCAGGAATCAGTCAGCAGGCTATAATCATGGAACTCAGCTCTGAGAAATCATGCTGCTCAGCTGGCAATAATCAAGTAGATGAGCAGGCAGGAATTGCGCAGCACAGGTGGCAATTGTCAAGGAGATGACAGGCAGGAATCGTGCAGCTCAGCTGGAAATTCTCAAGCAGATGAGCAGACAGTAATCACGCAGCTCAGCAGGCCCTGATCATGTGACTGAGCATGCACTGTTCACGTGGATGATCACACACCTATCACGTGACTGATCATGCACTGATCATGTGCCTGGTCATGCACTGATCACGTAGCTATCTTGCACTGATCACTTGGCTGATCAAACTCTCATCACGGGACTGATCGTGCACTGATCACGGCGCTATCATGCATTGACTACATGACTCCAGATGCACTGATCACATGGCTGATCATGCACTGATCACGTGGCTATCATGCACTGATCACGAGACTGATCATGCACTGATCACGTCTATATCATGCACTGATCACATGACTGCCCATGCACTGATCACGTGGATGATCATACACTAATCATGTGACAGATCATGCACTGATCACGTGGCTGATCATGCACTGATACCGTGACTGAGCATGGACTGATCACATGAGTATCATGTAGTGATCACGTGACTTAATGGCTCTGATCATGTGACTGATCATGCACTGATCACGTGACTTATCATGCACTGATCACGTGACTGATCATGCACTGATCACGTGGCTATCATGCACTGATCACTTGTCTGGACATACACTGATCACGTGCCTGGTCATGCACTGATCACGTGGTGATCATGCACTGATCACGTGACTGATCATGCACTGATTTCGTGTCTGATCATGCACTGATCACGTGGCTATCATGCACTGCTCACGTGGCTGATCATGCGATGATCACGCAGCTACCATGTACTGGTCACATGACTGATCATGCACTGATCACGTGACTGATCATGCAGTGATCACGTGGCTATCATGCACTACTCACGTGGCTGATCATGCAATGATCATGTAGCTACCATGTACAGGTCACGTGAATGATCATACACCCAACAGGTGACTGATCATGCACTGATCACGTGGCTGATCATGCACTGTTCACGTAATTGATCATGCACTTATCATTTGGCTGATCATGCACAGATCACGAAAATGATCACGGACTGTTCACATGATTGATCATGTACTGATCACTTAATTGATCATGCACTGATCACGTGGCTGATCATGCAATGATCACGTGACTGACCATGCACTGATCACGTGACTGATCATGCACTGAACACGTGACTGATCATGCACTGCTCACGTGGCTGATCATGCAATGATCACACAGCTACCATGTACTGGTCACATGACTGATCATGCACTGATCACATAATTGATCATGCACTGATCACCTGGCTTATCATGCATTGATCATGTGACTGATCATGTGCTGATCATGTTTGGTGTCACACACTGATCATTTGCCTCTGGAGGCAATGAACATAAAGCTGAGTAAGCAGGAATCAGTCAGCAGGCTATAATCATGGAACTCAGCTCTGACAAATCATGCTGCTCAGCTGGCAATAATCAAGTAGATGAGCAGGCAGGAATTACGCAGCACAGGTGGCAATTGTCAAGGAGATGACAGGCAGGAATCGTGCAGCTCAGCTGGCAATTGTCAAGCAGATGAGCAGACAGTAATCATGCAGCTCAGCAGGCACTGATCACATGACTGAGCATGCACTGTTCACATGGCTGATCACACCCCTATCACGTGACTGATCATGCACTGATCATGTGACTGATCATGCACTGATCACGTAGCTATCTTGCACTGATCACTTGGCTGATCATACACTCATCACGGGACTGATCATGCACTGATCACAGCGCTATCATGCATTGACTACATGACTCCACATGCACTGATCACGTGGATGATCATGCACTGATCACGTGACTGACCATGCACTGATCACGTGACTGATCAGACACTGATCACATGGCTGATCATGCACTGATCACGTGACTGATCATGTGCTGATGATGTTTGGTTTCACACACTGATCATGTGCCTCTGGAGGCAATGAACATAGAGCTGAGTAGGCATGAATCAAACAGTCAGCAGGCAATAATCATGGAACTCAGGTGTGAGGAATCATGCTGCTCAGCTGGCAATAATCAAGCAGCTGAGCAGGCAGGAAATACGCAGCACAGCTTGCAATTGTCAAGCAGATGACAGGCAGGAATCGTGCAGCTCTGCTGGCAATTGTCAAGCAGATGAGCAGGCAGTAATCACGCAGCTCAGCAGGCCCTGATCACGTGACTGAGCATGCACTGTGCACGTGGCTGATCATACACTGATCACGTGATGATCATGCACTGATCACTTGGATATCATGCACTGATCACGTGGCTGATCATACACTGTTCACGTGTCTGACCATGCACTGATCACATGGCTGATCATACACTGCTCAGGTAACTGATCATGCACTGATCACGTGGCTATCATGGACTGATCATGTGGCTGAACATGCACTGTTCACGTGGCTGATCACACACCTGTCACGTGACATATCATGCACTGATCACGTGACACTCATGCACTGATCACGTGGCTGATCATACTCTGCTCACGAAATTCATCATGCACACATCACGTGGCTATCATGCACTGCTCACGTGGCTCGTCATGGAATGATCACATAGCTACCATATACTGGTCACGTGACTGATCATGCACAGATCACGTAAATGATCATGCACTGTTCACGTGACTGATCATGCACTGATCACGTAATTGATCCTGCACTGATCACGTGGCTCATCATGCACTGATCACGTGGCTGATCACACATGTATCACGTGACTGATCATGCACTGATCATGTGGCTCTCATGCACTGATCACGTGGCTATCATGCACTAATCACGTGGATATCATGCACTGATCACGTGGCTGATCACACACGTATCACATGACTGATCATGCACTGATCACGTGGCTATCATGCACTGTTCACGTGGCTGATCATACACTGATCACCTGCCTGGTCATGCACAGATCACGTGACAAATCATGAACTGATCACATAGCTATCATGAACTGATCACCTGGCTGATCATGCACTGATCACGTGGCTGATCATGCAATGATCACCTAGCTACCATGCACTGATCACGTGACTGATCATGCACTGATCACGTGGCTGATCATGCAATGATCACGTAGCTACCATGCACTGGTCACGTGACTGATCATGCACTGATCACGTGGCTATCATGCACTGCTCACGTGGCTGATCATGCAATGATCACGCAGCTACCATGTACCGGTCACATGACTGATCATGCACTGATCACATAATTGATCATGCACTGATCACCTGGCTTATCATGCATTGATCATGTGACTGATCATGTGCTGATCATGTGTGGTGTCACACACTGATCATGTGCCTCTGGAGGCAAAGAACATAGAGCTGAGTAAGCAGGAATCAGTCAGCAGGCTATAATCATGGAACTCAGGTCTGAGAAATCATGCTGCTCAGCTGGCAATAATCAAATAGATGAGAAGGCAGGAATTACGCAGCACAGGTGGCAATTGTCAAGGAGATGTCAGGCAGGAATCGTGCAGCTCAGCTGGCAATTGTCAAGCAGATGAGCAGACAGTAATCACGCAGCTCAGCAGGCCCTGATCACGTGACTGAGAATGCACTGTTCACATGGCTGATCACACACCTATCACGTGCCTGGTCATGCACTGATCACGTGGCTGATCATGCACTGATCACGTGACTGATCATGTACTGATCTCGTGTCTGATCATGCACTGATCACGTGGCTATCATGCACTGCTCACGTGGCTGATCATGCAATGATCACACAGCTACCATGTACTGGTCACATGACTGATCATGCACTGATCACATAATTGATCATGCACTGATCACCTGGCTTATCATGCATTGATCATGTGACTGATCATGTGCTGATCATGTTTGGTGTCACACACTGATCATGTGCCTCTGGAGGCAATGAACATAGAGCTGAGTAAGCAGGAATCAGTCAGCAGGCTATAATCATGGAACTCAGCTCTGAGAAATCATGCTGCTCAGCTGGCAATAATCAAGTAGATGAGCAGGCAGGAATTGCGCAGCACAGGTGGCAATTGTCAAGGAGATGACAGGCAGGAATCGTGCAGCTCAGCTGGAAATTCTCAAGCAGATGAGCAGACAGTAATCACGCAGCTCAGCAGGCCCTGATTATGTGACTGAGCATGCACTGTTCACGTGGATGATCACACACCTATCACGTGACTGATCATGCACTGATCATGTGCCTGGTCATGCACTGATCACGTAGCTATCTTGCACTGATCACTTGGCTGATTAAACTCTCATCACGGGACTGATCGTGCACTGATCACGGCGCTATCATGCATTGACTACATGACTCCAGATGCACTGATCACATGGCTGATCATGCACTGATCACGTGGCTATCATGCACTGATCACGAGACTGATCATGCACTGATCACGTCTATATCATGCACTGATCACATGACTGCCCATGCACTGATCACGTGGATGATCATACACTAATCATGTGACAGATCATGCACTGATCACGTGGCTGATCATACACTGATCACGTGATTGATCATGCACTGATCACTTGGATATCATGCACTGATCACGTGGCTATCATGCACTGATCACGTGGCTATCATGCACTGATCACGTGGCTGATCACGCAATGATCACGTAGCTACCATGTACTGGTCACGTGACTGATCAGGCACTGATCACGTAATTGATCCTACACTGATCACGTGGCTCATCATGAATTGATCACGTGGCTGATCACACATGTATCATGTGACTGATCATGCACTGATCATGTGGCTCTCATGCACTGATCACGTGGCTATCATGGACAGATCACGTGGCTATCATGCACTGATCACTTGGCTGATCACGCAATGATCACGTAGCTACCATGTACTGGTCACGTGACTGATCATGCACTGATCACGTAATTGATCCTGCACTGATCACATGGCTCATCACGCACTGATCAGGTGGCGGATCACACACGTATCACGTGACTGATCATGTACAGATCACATGAATAATCATGAAGTGATCACGTGGCTATCCTGCACTGATCACGTGGATATCATGCACTGCTCACGTGGCTGATCATGCAATGATCACACAGCTACCATGTACTGGTCACATGACTGATCATGCACCGATCACATAATTGATCATGCACTGATCACCTGGCTTATCATGCATTGATCATGTGACTGATCATGCGCTGATCATGTTTGCTATCATACACTGATCATGTGCCTCTGGAGGCAATAAACAAAGAGCTGAGTAGGCACGAATCAAACATTCTGCAGGCAATAATCATGGAACTCAGGGGTGAGGAATCATGCTGCTCAGCTGGCAATAATCAAGCAGCTGAGCAGGCAGGAATTACGCAGCACAGCTGGCAATTGTCAAGCAGATGACAGGCAGGAATCGGGCAGCTCAGCTGGCAATTGTCAAGCAGATGAGCAGACAGTAATCACGCAGCTCAGCAGGCCCAGATCACGTGACTGAGCATGCACTGTTCACGTGGCTGATCATACACTGATCACGTGATTGATCATGCACTGATCACTTGGATATCATGCACTGATCAGGTGGCTGATCATACACTGTTCACGTGTCTGACCATGCACTGATCACGTGGCTATCATGCACTGAATACGTGGCTGAACATGCACTGTTCACGTGGCTAATCACACACCTGTCACGTGACATATCATGCACTGATCACGTGGCACTCATGCACTGATCACGTGGCTGATCATACTCTGCTCACGTAACTCATCATGCACACATCACCTGGCTATCATGCACTGCTCACGTGGTTCTTCATGGAATGATCACGAAGCTACCATATACTGGTCACGTGACTGATCATGCACTGATCACGTAAATGATCATGCACTGTTCACGTGACTGATCATGTACTGATCACGTGACTAATCCTGAAGTGATCACGTGGCTATCCTGCACTGATCACGTGGATATCATGCACTGATCACGTGGCTGATCATGCAATGATCACCTAGCTACCATGCACTGATCACGTGACTGATCATGCACTGATCACGTGGCTGATCATGCAATGATCACGTAGCTACCATGCACTGGTCACGTGACTGATCATGCACTGATCACGTGGCTATCATGCACTGCTCACGTGGCTGATCATGCAATGATCACGCAGCTACCATGTACCGGTCACATGACTGATCATGCACTGATCACATAATTGATCATGCACTGATCACCTGGCTTATCATGCATTGATCATGTGACTGATCATGTGCTGATCATGTGTGGTGTCACACACTGATCATGTGCCTCTGGAGGCAAAGAACATAGAGCTGAGTAAGCAGGAATCAGTCAGCAGGCTATAATCATGGAACTCAGGTCTGAGAAATCATGCTGCTCAGCTGGCAATAATCAAATAGATGAGAAGGCAGGAATTACGCAGCACAGGTGGCAATTGTCAAGGAGATGTCAGGCAGGAATCGTGCAGCTCAGCTGGCAATTGTCAAGCAGATGAGCAGACAGTAATCACGCAGCTCAGCAGGCCCTGATCACGTGACTGAGAATGCACTGTTCACATGGCTGATCACACACCTATCACGTGCCTGGTCATGCACTGATCACGTGGCTGATCATGCACTGATCACGTCACTGATCATGTACTGATCTCGTGTCTGATCATGCACTGATCACGTGGCTATCATGCACTGCTCACGTGGCTGATCATGCAATGATCACACAGCTACCATGTACTGGTCACATGACTGATCATGCACTGATCACATAATTGATCATGCACTGATCACCTGGCTTATCATGCATTGATCATGTGACTGATCATGTGCTGATCATGTTTGGTGTCACACACTGATCATGTGCCTCTGGAGGCAATGAACATAGAGCTGAGTAAGCAGGAATCAGTCAGCAGGCTATAATCATGGAACTCAGCTCTGAGAAATCATGCTGCTCAGCTGGCAATAATCAAGTAGATGAGCAGGCAGGAATTGCGCAGCACAGGTGGCAATTGTCAAGGAGATGACAGGCAGGAATCGTGCAGCTCAGCTGGAAATTCTCAAGCAGATGAGCAGACAGTAATCACGCAGCTCAGCAGGCCCTGATTATGTGACTGAGCATGCACTGTTCACGTGGATGATCACACACCTATCACGTGACTGATCATGCACTGATCATGTGCCTGGTCATGCACTGATCACGTAGCTATCTTGCACTGATCACTTGGCTGATTAAACTCTCATCACGGGACTGATCGTGCACTGATCACGGCGCTATCATGCATTGACTACATGACTCCAGATGCACTGATCACATGGCTGATCATGCACTGATCACGTGGCTATCATGCACTGATCACGAGACTGATCATGCACTGATCACGTCTATATCATGCACTGATCACATGACTGCCCATGCACTGATCACGTGGATGATCATACACTGATCATGTGACAGATCATGCACTGATCACGTGGCTGATCATACACTGATCACGTGATTGATCATGCACTGATCACTTGGATATCATGCACTGATCACGTGGCTATCATGCACTGATCACGTGGCTATCATGCACTGATCACGTGGCTGATCACGCAATGATCACGTAGCTACCATGTACTGGTCACGTGACTGATCAGGCACTGATCACGTAATTGATCCTACACTGATCACGTGGCTCATCATGAATTGATCACGTGGCTGATCACACATGTATCACGTGACTGATCATGCACTGATCATGTGGCTCTCATGCACTGATCACGTGGCTATCATGGACAGATCACGTGGCTATCATGCACTGATCACTTGGCTGATCACGCAATGATCACGTAGCTACCATGTACTGGTCACGTGACTGATCATGCACTGATCACGTAATTGATCCTGCACTGATCACATGGCTCATCACGCACTGATCAGGTGGCGGATCACACACGTATCACGTGACTGATCATGTACAGATCACATGAATAATCATGAAGTGATCACGTGGCTATCCTGCACTGATCACGTGGATATCATGCACTGCTCACGTGGCTGATCATGCAATGATCACACAGCTACCATGTACTGGTCACATGACTGATCATGCACTGATCACATAATTGATCATGCACTGATCACCTGGCTTATCATGCATTGATCATGTGACTGATCATGTGCTGATCATGTTTGGTGTCACACACTGATCATGTGCCTCTGGAGGCAATGAACATAGAGCTGAGTAAGCAGGAATCAGTCAGCAGGCTATAATCATGGAACTCAGCTCTGAGAAATCATGCTGCTCAGCTGGCAATAATCAAGTAGATGAGCAGGCAGGAATTGCGCAGCACAGGTGGCAATTGTCAAGGAGATGAC
Organism: Bos javanicus; assembly: GCF_032452875.1. Classification (NCBI taxonomy): domain Eukaryota; kingdom Metazoa; phylum Chordata; class Mammalia; order Artiodactyla; family Bovidae; genus Bos; species Bos javanicus. Next base: position 199,805 of record NW_026893635.1, read on the forward strand.
AGGCAGGAATCGTGCAGCTCAGCTGGAAATTCTCAAGCAGATGAGCAGACAGTAATCACGCAGCTCAGCAGGCCCTGATTATGTGACTGAGCATGCACTGTTCACGTGGATGATCACACACCTATCACGTGACTGATCATGCACTGATCATGTGCCTGGTCATGCACTGATCACGTAGCTATCTTGCACTGATCACTTGGCTGATTAAACTCTCATCACGGGACTGATCGTGCACTGATCACGGCGCTATCATGCATTGACTACATGACTCCAGATGCACTGATCACATGGCTGATCATGCACTGATCACGTGGCTATCATGCACTGATCACGAGACTGATCATGCACTGATCACGTCTATATCATGCACTGATCACATGACTGCCCATGCACTGATCACGTGGATGATCATACACTAATCATGTGACAGATCATGCACTGATCACGTGGCTGATCATACACTGATCACGTGATTGATCATGCACTGATCACTTGGATATCATGCACTGATCACGTGGCTATCATGCACTGATCACGTGGCTATCATGCACTGATCACGTGGCTGATCACGCAATGATCACGTAGCTACCATGTACTGGTCACGTGACTGATCAGGCACTGATCACGTAATTGATCCTACACTGATCACGTGGCTCATCATGAATTGATCACGTGGCTGATCACACATGTATCATGTGACTGATCATGCACTGATCATGTGGCTCTCATGCACTGATCACGTGGCTATCATGGACAGATCACGTGGCTATCATGCACTGATCACTTGGCTGATCACGCAATGATCACGTAGCTACCATGTACTGGTCACGTGACTGATCATGCACTGATCACGTAATTGATCCTGCACTGATCACATGGCTCATCACGCACTGATCAGGTGGCGGATCACACACGTATCACGTGACTGATCATGTACAGATCACATGAATAATCATGAAGTGATCACGTGGCTATCCTGCACTGATCACGTGGATATCATGCACTGCTCACGTGGCTGATCATGCAATGATCACACAGCTACCATGTACTGGTCACATGACTGATCATGCACCGATCACATAATTGATCATGCACTGATCACCTGGCTTATCATGCATTGATCATGTGACTGATCATGCGCTGATCATGTTTGCTATCATACACTGATCATGTGCCTCTGGAGGCAATAAACAAAGAGCTGAGTAGGCACGAATCAAACATTCTGCAGGCAATAATCATGGAACTCAGGGGTGAGGAATCATGCTGCTCAGCTGGCAATAATCAAGCAGCTGAGCAGGCAGGAATTACGCAGCACAGCTGGCAATTGTCAAGCAGATGACAGGCAGGAATCGGGCAGCTCAGCTGGCAATTGTCAAGCAGATGAGCAGACAGTAATCACGCAGCTCAGCAGGCCCAGATCACGTGACTGAGCATGCACTGTTCACGTGGCTGATCGTACACTGATCACGTGATTGATCATGCACTGATCACTTGGATATCATGCACTGATCAGGTGGCTGATCATACACTGTTCAGGTGTCTGACCATGCACTGATCACGTGGCTATCATGCACTGAATACGTGGCTGAACATGCACTGTTCACGTGGCTAATCACACACCTGTCACGTGACATATCATGCACTGATCACGTGGCACTCATGCACTGATCACGTGGCTGATCATACTCTGCTCACGTAACTCATCATGCACACATCACCTGGCTATCATGCACTGCTCACGTGGTTCTTCATGGAATGATCACGAAGCTACCATATACTGGTCACGTGACTGATCATGCACTGATCACGTAAATGATCATGCACTGTTCACGTGACTGATCATGTACTGATCACGTGACTAATCCTGAAGTGATCACGTGGCTATCCTGCACTGATCACGTGGATATCATGCACTGATCACGTGGCTGATCATGCAATGATCACCTAGCTACCATGCACTGATCACGTGACTGATCATGCACTGATCACGTGGCTGATCATGCAATGATCACGTAGCTACCATGCACTGGTCACGTGACTGATCATGCACTGATCACGTGGCTATCATGCACTGCTCACGTGGCTGATCATGCAATGATCACGCAGCTACCATGTACCGGTCACATGACTGATCATGCACTGATCACATAATTGATCATGCACTGATCACCTGGCTTATCATGCATTGATCATGTGACTGATCATGTGCTGATCATGTGTGGTGTCACACACTGATCATGTGCCTCTGGAGGCAAAGAACATAGAGCTGAGTAAGCAGGAATCAGTCAGCAGGCTATAATCATGGAACTCAGGTCTGAGAAATCATGCTGCTCAGCTGGCAATAATCAAATAGATGAGAAGGCAGGAATTACGCAGCACAGGTGGCAATTGTCAAGGAGATGTCAGGCAGGAATCGTGCAGCTCAGCTGGCAATTGTCAAGCAGATGAGCAGACAGTAATCACGCAGCTCAGCAGGCCCTGATCACGTGACTGAGAATGCACTGTTCACATGGCTGATCACACACCTATCACGTGCCTGGTCATGCACTGATCACGTGGCTGATCATGCACTGATCACGTGACTGATCATGTACTGATCTCGTGTCTGATCATGCACTGATCACGTGGCTATCATGCACTGCTCACGTGGCTGATCATGCAATGATCACACAGCTACCATGTACTGGTCACATGACTGATCATGCACTGATCACATAATTGATCATGCACTGATCACCTGGCTTATCATGCATTGATCATGTGACTGATCATGTGCTGATCATGTTTGGTGTCACACACTGATCATGTGCCTCTGGAGGCAATGAACATAGAGCTGAGTAAGCAGGAATCAGTCAGCAGGCTATAATCATGGAACTCAGCTCTGAGAAATCATGCTGCTCAGCTGGCAATAATCAAGTAGATGAGCAGGCAGGAATTGCGCAGCACAGGTGGCAATTGTCAAGGAGATGACAGGCAGGAATCGTGCAGCTCAGCTGGAAATTCTCAAGCAGATGAGCAGACAGTAATCACGCAGCTCAGCAGGCCCTGATTATGTGACTGAGCATGCACTGTTCACGTGGATGATCACACACCTATCACGTGACTGATCATGCACTGATCATGTGCCTGGTCATGCACTGATCACGTAGCTATCTTGCACTGATCACTTGGCTGATTAAACTCTCATCACGGGACTGATCGTGCACTGATCACGGCGCTATCATGCATTGACTACATGACTCCAGATGCACTGATCACATGGCTGATCATGCACTGATCACGTGGCTATCATGCACTGATCACGAGACTGATCATGCACTGATCACGTCTATATCATGCACTGATCACATGACTGCCCATGCACTGATCACGTGGATGATCATACACTAATCATGTGACAGATCATGCACTGATCACGTGGCTGATCATACACTGATCACGTGATTGATCATGCACTGATCACTTGGATATCATGCACTGATCACGTGGCTATCATGCACTGATCACGTGGCTATCATGCACTGATCACGTGGCTGATCACGCAATGATCACGTAGCTACCATGTACTGGTCACGTGACTGATCAGGCACTGATCACGTAATTGATCCTACACTGATCACGTGGCTCATCATGAATTGATCACGTGGCTGATCACACATGTATCACGTGACTGATCATGCACTGATCATGTGGCTCTCATGCACTGATCACGTGGCTATCATGGACAGATCACGTGGCTATCATGCACTGATCACTTGGCTGATCACGCAATGATCACGTAGCTACCATGTACTGGTCACGTGACTGATCATGCACTGATCACGTAATTGATCCTGCACTGATCACATGGCTCATCACGCACTGATCAGGTGGCGGATCACACACGTATCACGTGACTGATCATGTACAGATCACATGAATAATCATGAAGTGATCACGTGGCTATCCTGCACTGATCACGTGGATATCATGCACTGCTCACGTGGCTGATCATGCAATGATCACACAGCTAACATGTACTGGTCACATGACTGATCATGCACCGATCACATAATTGATCATGCACTGATCACCTGGCTTATCATGCATTGATCATGTGACTGATCATGCGCTGATCATGTTTGCTATCATACACTGATCATGTGCCTCTGGAGGCAATAAACAAAGAGCTGAGTAGGCACGAATCAAACATTCTGCAGGCAATAATCATGGAACTCAGGGGTGAGGAATCATGCTGCTCAGCTGGCAATAATCAAGCAGCTGAGCAGGCAGGAATTACGCAGCACAGCTGGCAATTGTCAAGCAGATGACAGGCAGGAATCGGGCAGCTCAGCTGGCAATTGTCAAGCAGATGAGCAGACAGTAATCACGCAGCTCAGCAGGCCCAGATCACGTGACTGAGCATGCACTGTTCACGTGGCTGATCATACACTGATCACGTGATTGATCATGCACTGATCACTTGGATATCATGCACTGATCAGGTGGCTGATCATACACTGTTCACGTGTCTGACCATGCACTGATCACGTGGCTATCATGCACTGAATACGTGGCTGAACATGCACTGTTCACGTGGCTAATCACACACCTGTCACGTGACATATCATGCACTGATCACGTGGCACTCATGCACTGATCACGTGGCTGATCATACTCTGCTCACGTAACTCATCATGCACACATCACCTGGCTATCATGCACTGCTCACGTGGTTCTTCATGGAATGATCACGAAGCTACCATATACTGGTCACGTGACTGATCATGCACTGATCACGTAAATGATCATGCACTGTTCACGTGACTGATCATGTACTGATCACGTGACTAATCCTGAAGTGATCACGTGGCTATCCTGCACTGATCACGTGGATATAATGCACTGATCACGTGGCTGAACATGCAATGATCACGTAGCTATCATGCACTGATCACGTGACTGATCATGCACTGATCACGTGGCTGATCATGCAATGATCACGTAGCTACCATGCACTGGTCACGTGACTGATCATGCACTGATCACGTGGCTATCATGCACTGCTCACGTGGCTGATCATGCAATGATCACGCAGCTACCATGTACTGGTCACATGACTGATCATGCACTGATCACATAATTGATCATGCACTGATCACCTGGCTTATCTTGCATTGATCATGTGACTGATCATGTGCTGATCATGTTTGGTGTCACACACTGATCATGTGCCTCTGGAGGCAAAGAACATAGAGCTGAGTAAGCAGGAGTCAGTCAGCAGGCTATAATCATGGAACTCAGCTCTGAGAAATCATGCTGCTCAGCTGGCAATAATCAAATAGATGAGCAGGCAGGAATTACGCAGCACAGGTGGCAATTGTCAAGGAGATGGCAGGCAGGAATCGTGCAGCTCAGCTGGCAATTGTCAAGCAAATGAGCAGACAGTAATCACGCAGCTCAGCAGGCCCTGATCACGTGACTGAGAATGCACTGTTCACATGGCTGATCACACACCTATCACGTGACTGATCATGCACTGATCACGTGGCTCTCATGCACTGATCACGTGATTGTGCATGCATTGTTCACGTAATAGTATGCACTGATCACGTGGCTATCATGCACTGATGACGAGGCTAATCATGCACTGATCATATGACTGATCATGCACTGATCACGTAGCTATCTTGCACTGATCACTTGGCTGATCATACACTCATCACGGGACTGATCGTGCACTGATCAAGGCGCTATCATGCATTGATTACATGACTCCACATGCACTGATCACGTGGATGATCATGCACTGATCACGTGACTGACCATGCACTGATCACGTGACTGATCTTGCACTGATCACGTGGCTATCATGCACTGATAACCTGGCTATCATGCACTGATCACGTGACTGATCATGCACTGATCACGTGACTGATCATGCACTGATCACGTGACTGATCATGCACTGATCACGTGGCTATCATGCACTGATCACTTGGCTGGACATACACTGATCACGTGCCTGGTCATGCACTGATCACGTGGCTGATCATGCACTGATCACGTGACTGATCATGCACTGATGTCGTGTCTGATCATGCACTGATCACGTGGCTATCATGCACTGCTCACGTGGCTGATCATGCAATGATCACGCAGCTACCATGTACTGGTCACATGACTGATCATGCACTGATCGCATGACTGATCATGCACTGCTCACGTGGCTGATCATGCATTGATCATGTGACTGATCATGTGCTGATCATGTTTGGTGTCACACACTGATCATGTGCCTCTGGAGGCAATGAACATAGAGCTGAGTAAGCAGGAATCAGTCAGCAGGCTATAATCATGGAACTCAGCTCTGAGAAATCATGCTGCTCAGCTGGCAATAATCAAGTAGATGAGCAGGCAGGAATTGCGCAGCACAGGTGGCAATTGTCAAGGAGATGACAGGCAGGAATCGTGCAGCTCAGCTGGAAATTCTCAAGCAGATGAGCAGACAGTAATCACGCAGCTCAGCAGGCCCTGATCATGTGACTGAGCATGCACTGTTCACGTGGATGATCACACACCTATCACGTGACTGATCATGCACTGATCATGTGCCTGGTCATGCACTGATCACGTAGCTATCTTGCACTGATCACTTGGCTGATCAAACTCTCATCACGGGACTGATCGTGCACTGATCACGGCGCTATCATGCATTGACTACATGACTCCAGATGCACTGATCACATGGCTGATCATGCACTGATCACGTGGCTATCATGCACTGATCACGAGACTGATCATGCACTGATCACGTCTATATCATGCACTGATCACATGACTGCCCATGCACTGATCACGTGGATGATCATACACTAATCATGTGACAGATCATGCACTGATCACGTGGCTGATCATGCACTGATACCGTGACTGAGCATGGACTGATCACATGAGTATCATGTAGTGATCACGTGACTTAATGGCTCTGATCATGTGACTGATCATGCACTGATCACGTGACTTATCATGCACTGATCACGTGACTGATCATGCACTGATCACGTGGCTATCATGCACTGATCACTTGTCTGGACATACACTGATCACGTGCCTGGTCATGCACTGATCACGTGGTGATCATGCACTGATCACGTGACTGATCATGCACTGATTTCGTGTCTGATCATGCACTGATCACGTGGCTATCATGCACTGCTCACGTGGCTGATCATGCGATGATCACGCAGCTACCATGTACTGGTCACATGACTGATCATGCACTGATCACGTGACTGATCATGCAGTGATCACGTGGCTATCATGCACTACTCACGTGGCTGATCATGCAATGATCATGTAGCTACCATGTACAGGTCACGTGAATGATCATACACCCAACAGGTGACTGATCATGCACTGATCACGTGGCTGATCATGCACTGTTCACGTAATTGATCATGCACTTATCATTTGGCTGATCATGCACAGATCACGAAAATGATCACGGACTGTTCACATGATTGATCATGTACTGATCACTTAATTGATCATGCACTGATCACGTGGCTGATCATGCAATGATCACGTGACTGACCATGCACTGATCACGTGACTGATCATGCACTGAACACGTGACTGATCATGCACTGCTCACGTGGCTGATCATGCAATGATCACACAGCTACCATGTACTGGTCACATGACTGATCATGCACTGATCACATAATTGATCATGCACTGATCACCTGGCTTATCATGCATTGATCATGTGACTGATCATGTGCTGATCATGTTTGGTGTCACACACTGATCATTTGCCTCTGGAGGCAATGAACATAAAGCTGAGTAAGCAGGAATCAGTCAGCAGGCTATAATCATGGAACTCAGCTCTGACAAATCATGCTGCTCAGCTGGCAATAATCAAGTAGATGAGCAGGCAGGAATTACGCAGCACAGGTGGCAATTGTCAAGGAGATGACAGGCAGGAATCGTGCAGCTCAGCTGGCAATTGTCAAGCAGATGAGCAGACAGTAATTATGCAGCTCAGCAGGCACTGATCACATGACTGAGCATGCACTGTTCACATGGCTGATCACACCCCTATCACGTGACTGATCATGCACTGATCATGTGACTGATCATGCACTGATCACGTAGCTATCTTGCACTGATCACTTGGCTGATCATACACTCATCACGGGACTGATCATGCACTGATCACAGCGCTATCATGCATTGACTACATGACTCCACATGCACTGATCACGTGGATGATCATGCACTGATCACGTGACTGACCATGCACTGATCACGTGACTGATCAGACACTGATCACATGGCTGATCATGCACTGATCACGTGACTGATCATGTGCTGATGATGTTTGGTTTCACACACTGATCATGTGCCTCTGGAGGCAATGAACATAGAGCTGAGTAGGCATGAATCAAACAGTCAGCAGGCAATAATCATGGAACTCAGGTGTGAGGAATCATGCTGCTCAGCTGGCAATAATCAAGCAGCTGAGCAGGCAGGAAATACGCAGCACAGCTTGCAATTGTCAAGCAGATGACAGGCAGGAATCGTGCAGCTCTGCTGGCAATTGTCAAGCAGATGAGCAGGGAGTAATCACGCAGCTCAGCAGGCCCTGATCACGTGACTGAGCATGCACTGTGCACGTGGCTGATCATACACTGATCACGTGATGATCATGCACTGATCACTTGGATATCATGCACTGATCACGTGGCTGATCATACACTGTTCACGTGTCTGACCATGCACTGATCACGTGGCTGATCATACACTGCTCAGGTAACTGATCATGCACTGATCACGTGGCTATCATGGACTGATCATGTGGCTGAACATGCACTGTTCACGTGGCTGATCACACACCTGTCACGTGACATATCATGCACTGATCACGTGACACTCATGCACTGATCACGTGGCTGATCATACTCTGCTCACGAAATTCATCATGCACACATCACGTGGCTATCATGCACTGCTCACGTGGCTCGTCATGGAATGATCACATAGCTACCATATACTGGTCACGTGACTGATCATGCACAGATCACGTAAATGATCATGCACTGTTCACGTGACTGATCATGCACTGATCACGTAATTGATCCTGCACTGATCACGTGGCTCATCATGCACTGATCACGTGGCTGATCACACATGTATCACGTGACTGATCATGCACTGATCATGTGGCTCTCATGCACTGATCACGTGGCTATCATGCACTAATCACGTGGATATCATGCACTGATCACGTGGCTGATCACACACGTATCACATGACTGATCATGCACTGATCACGTGGCTATCATGCACTGTTCACGTGGCTGATCATACACTGATCACCTGCCTGGTCATGCACAGATCACGTGACAAATCATGAACTGATCACATAGCTATCATGAACTGATCACCTGGCTGATCATGCACTGATCACGTGGCTGATCATGCACTGATACCGTGACTGAGCATGGACTGATCACATGACTATCATGTAGTGATCACGTGACTTAATGGCTCTGATCATGTGACTGATCATGCACTGATCATGTTTGCTATCATACACTGATCATGTGCCTCTGGAGGCAATAAACAAAGAGCTGAGTAGGCACGAATCAAACAGTCAGCAGGCAATAATCTTGGAAATCAGCTATGAGGAATCATGCTGCTCAGCTGGCAATAATCAAGCAGCTGAGCAGGCAGGAATTACGCAGCACAGGTGGCAATTGTCAAGCAGATGACAGGCAGGAATCGTGCAGCTCAGCTGGCAATTGTCAAGCAGATGAGCAGACAGTAATCACGCAGCTCAGCAGGCCCAGATCACGTGACTGAGCATGCAGTGTTCACATGGCTGATCACACACCTATCACGTGACTGATCATGCACTGATCACGTGGCTCTCATGCACTGATCACGTGATTGCGCATGCATTGTTCACGTAATATTATGCACTGATCCCGTGGCTATCATGCACTGATGACGTGGCTAATCATGCACTGATCATATGACTGATCATGCACTGATCACGTAGCTATCTTGCACTGATCACTTGGCTGATCATACATTCATCACGGGACTGATCGTGCACTGATCAATGCGCTATCATGCATTGATTACATGACTCCACATGCACTGATCACGTGGATGATCATGCACTGATCACGTGACTGACCATGCACTGATTACGTGACTGATCATGCACTGATCACGTGTCTTTCATGCACTGATCACTTGGCTGGATATACACTGATTACGTGCCTGGTCATGCACTGATCACGTGGCTGATCATGCACTGATCACGTGACTGATCATGCACTGATTACGTGACTATCATGCACTGATCACCTGGCTATCATGCACTGATAACGTGACTGATCATGCACTGATCACGTGACTGATCATGCACTGATCACGTGTCTATCATGCACTGATCACTTGGCTGGACATACACTGATCACGTGCCTGGTCATGCATTGATCACGTGGCTGATCATGCACTGATCACGTGATTGATCATGCACTGATCACGTGGCTATCAGGCACTGATCACTTGGCTATCATGCACAGATCACGTGACTGATCACACACCTATCAGGTGACTGATCATGCACTGATCACGTGGCTCTCATGCACTTATCACGTGATTTCGCATGCATTGTTCACGTAATAGTATGCACTGATCACGTGGCTATCATGCACTGATGACGTGGCTAATCATGCACTGATCATATGACTGATCATGCACTGATCACGTAGCTATCTTGCACTGATCACTTGGCTGATCATACACACATCACGGGACTGATGGTGCACTGATCAAAGCGCTGTCATGCATTGATTACATGACTCCACATGCACTGATCACGTGGATGATCATGCACTGATCACGTGACTGACCATGCACTGATCACGTGACTGATCATGCACTGATCACCTGTCTATCATGCACTGATCACTTGGCTGGACATACACAGATCACGTGCCTGGTCATGCACTGATCACGTGGCTGATCATGCACTGATCACGTGATATATCATGCACTGATCACGTGGCTATCATGCACTGATCACGTGGCTATCATGCACTGATCTCGTGACTGATCGTGCACTGATCACGTGACTGATCATGCACTGATCACGTGTCTATCATGCACTGATCACGTGGCTATCATGCACTGATCACCTGGCTATCATGCACAGATCACATGACTGATCATGCACTGATCACGTGACTGATAATGCACTGATCACGTGGCTATCATGCACTGATCACTTGGCTGGACATACACTGATCACGTGCATGGTCATGCACTGATCACGTGGCTGATCATGCACTTATCACGTGACTGATCATGCACTGATCTCGTGTCTGATCATGCACTGATCACGTGGCTATCATGCACTACTCACGTGGCTGATCATGCAATGATCATGTAGCTACCATGCACTGATCACGTGACTGATCATGCACTGATCCTGTGGCTGATCATGCACTGATCATGTGACTGATCATGCACTGAACACGTGAGTGATCATGCACTGATCACGTGGCTATCATGCACTGTTAACGTGGCTGATCATGAAATGATCACACAGCTACCATGTACTGGTCACGTGACTGATCATGCACTGATCCTGTGGCTGATCATGCACTGATCATGTGACTGATCATGCACTGAACACGTGAGTGATCATGCACTGATCACGTGGCTATCATGCACTGATCACTTGGCTGGTCATACACTGATCACGCAGCTACGATGTACTTGTCACGTGACTGATCATGCACTGATCATGTGGCTGATCATGCACTGATCTCGTGATTGATCATGCACTGATCACGTAACTTATCATGCACTGATCACGTGGCTATCATGCACTGATCACATGGCTGGTCATACACTGATCACGTGCCTGGTCATGCACAGATTACATGACTGATCATGCACTCATCAGGTCACTGATCATGCACTGATCACGTGGCTATCATGCACAGTTCACGTGGCTGGTCATACACTGAACACGTGCCTGGTCATGCACAGATTACATGACTGATCATGTACTGAACACGTAACTGATCATGCAATGATCACGTGGCTATCATGCACTACTCACGTGGCTGATCATGCAATGATCATGTAGCTACCATGTACCGGTCAGGTGACTGATCATACACCCATCAGGTGACGGATCATGCACTGATCACATGGCTGATCATACACTGATCACCTGCCTGGTCATGCACAGATCACGTGACAAATCATGAACTGATCACATAGCTATAATGAACTGATCACCTGGCTGATCATGCACTGATCACGTGGCTCATCATGCACTGATACCGTGACTGAGCATGGACTGATCACATGACTATCATGTAGTGATCACGTGACTTAATGGCTCTGATCATGTGACTGATCATTCGCTGATCATGTTTGCTATCACACACTGATCATGTGCCTCTGGAGGCAATAAACAAAGAGCTGAGTAGGCACGAATGAAACAGTCAGCAGGCAATAATCATGGAACTCAGCTGTGAGGAATCATGCTGCTCAGCTGGCAATAATCAAGCAGCTGAGCAGGCAGGAATTACGCAGCACAGCTGGCAATTGTCAAGCAGATGACAGGCAGGAATCGTGCAGCTCAGCTGGCAATTGTCAAGCAGATGAGCAGACAGTACTCACGCAGCTCAGCAGGCCCAGATCACGTGACTGAGCTTGCACTGTTCACGTGGCTGATCATACACTGATCACGTGATTGATCATGCACTGATCACTTGGATATCATGCACTGATCACGTGGCTGATCATACACGGTTCTCGTGTCTGACCATGCACTGATCACGTGGCTGATCATACACTGATCACGTAACTGATCATGCACTGATCACGTGGCTATTATGCAATGATCAAGTGGCTGAACATGCAGTGTTCATGTGGCGGATCACACACCTGTCACGTAACTGATCATGCACTGATCACGTGGCACTCATGCACTGATCACGTGGCTGATCATATTCTGCTCACGTAACTCATCATGCACACAACAAGTTTCTATCATGCACTGCTCACGTGGCTGGTCATGGAATGATCACGTAGCTACCATATACTGGTCACGTGACTGATCATGCACAGATCACGTAAATGATCATGCACTGTTCTCGTGACTGATCATGTACTGATCACGTGACTGATCATGCAATGATCACGTGGGTGAACATGCACTGATCACGTAATTGATCATGCACTTATCATTTGGCTGATCATGCACTGATCACATGGCTGATCATACACTGATCACGTGACTGATCATGCACTGATCACGTGACTGATCATGCACTGATCACGTGGCTATCATGCACTAATCACTTGGCTGGTCATACACAGATCACGTAAATGATCACGCACTGTTCACGTGACTGATCATGTACTGATCACCTGACTGATCATGCACTGATCACGTGGCTGATCATGCACTGATCACGTGGCTGATCATGCACTGTTCACGTAATTGATCATGCACTTATCATTTGCTTGATCATGCACAGATCACGTAAATGATCACGGACTGTTCACGTGACTGATCATGCACTGATCACGTGGCTATCATGCACTGATCACTTGGCTGGACATACACTGATCACGTGACTGGTCATGCACTGATCACGTGGCTGATCATGCACTTATCACGTGACTGATCATGCACTGATCTCGTGTCTGATCATGCACTGATCACGTGGCTATCATGCACTGCTCACGTGGCTGATCATGCGATGATCACGCAGCTACCATGTACTGGTCACATGACTGATCATGCACTGATCACGTGATTGATCATGCAGTGATCACGTGGCTATCATGCACTACTCACGTGGCTGATCATGCAATGATCATGTAGCTACCATGCACTGATCACGTGACTGATCATGCACTGATCACGTGGCTGATCATGCACTGATCACGTGACTGATCATGCACTGATCACGTGACTGATCATGCACTGATCACGTGGCTATCATGCACTGATCACGTGGCTGATCATGCACTGATCACACAGCTATCATGCACTGATCACGTGACTGATCATGCACTGATCACGTGGCTGATCATGCACTGATCACGTGACTGATCATGCACTGATCACGTGACTGATCATGCACTGATCACGTGGCTATCATGCACTGATCACGTGGCTGATCATGCACTGATCACGCAGCTACGATGTACTGGTCACGTGACTGATCATGCACTGATCACGTGGCTGATCATGCACTGATCACGTGACTGATCATGCACTGATCACGTGACTGATCATGCACTGATCACGTGGCTATCATGCACTGATCACGTGGCTGATCATGCACTGATCACGTGCCTGATCATGCACTGATCACGTGACTGATCATGCACTGATCACGTGACTGATCATGCACTGATCACGTGGCTATCATGCACTGATCACGTGGCTGATCATGCACTGATCACGTGCCTGATCATGCACTGATCACATGACTGATCATGCACTGATCACGTGACTGATCATGCACTGATCACGTGGCTATCATGCACTACTCACGTGGCTGATCATGCAATGATCATGTAGCTACCATGTACTGGTCACGTGACTGATCATGCACTGATCACGTGGCTGATCATGCACTGATCACGTGCCTGATCATGCACTGATCACGTGACTGATCATGCACTGATCACATAGCTATCATGCACTGATCACGTGGCTGATCATGCACTGATCACGTGGCTGATCATGCACTGATACCGTGACTGAGCATGGACTGATCACATGACTATCATGTAGTGATCACGTGACTTAATGGCGCTGATCATGTGACTGATCATGCGCTGATCATGTTTGCTATCATACACTGATCATGTGCCTCTGGAGGCAATAAACAAAGAGCTGAGTAGGCACGAATCAAACAGTCAGCAGGCAATAATCATGGAACTCAGCTGTGAGGAATCATGCTGCTCAGCTGGCAATAATCAAGCAGCTGAGCAGGCAGGAATTACGCAGCACAGCTGGCAATTGTCAAGCAGATGACAGGCAGGAATCGTGCAGCTCAGCTGGCAATTGTCAAGCAGATGAGCAGACAGTACTCACGCAGCTCAGCAGGCCCAGATCACGTGACTGAGCTTGCACTGTTCACGTGGCTGATCATACACTGATCACGTGATTGATCATGCACTGATCACTTGGATATCATGCACTGATCACGTGGCTGATCATACACTGTTCTCGTGTCTGACCATGCACTGATCACGTGGCTGATCATACACTGCTCACGTAACTGATCATGCACTGATCACGTGGCTATCATGCACTGATCACGTGGCTGAACATGCACTGTTCACGTGGCGGATCACACACCTGTCACGTGACTGATCATGCACTGATCACGTGGCACTCATGCACTGATCACGTGGCTGATCATACTCTGCTCACGTAACTCATCATGCACACAACACGTGGCTATCATGCACTGCTCACGTGGCTGATCATGGAATGATCACGTAGCTACCATATACTGGTCACGTGACTGATCATGCACTGATCACGTAAATGATCATGCACTGTTCTCGTGACTGATCATGCACTGATCACGTGACTGATCATGCACTGATCACGTGGCTGATCATGCACTGATCACGTGGCTGATCATGCACTGATCACGTGGCTGATCATGCACTGATCACGTGGCTGATCATGCACTGATCACGTGACTGATCATGCACTGATCACGTGACTGATCATGCACTGATCACGTGGCTATCATGCACTGATCACGTGGCTGATCATGCACTGATCACGTAACTGATCATGCACTGATCACGTGACTGATCATGCACTGATCACGTGACTGATCATGCACTGATCACGTGGCTGATCATGCACTGATCACGTGGCTGATCATGCACTGATCACGTAACTGATCATGCACTGATCACGTGCTGATCATGCACTGATCACGTAACTGATCATGCACTGATCACGTGACTGATCATGCACTGATCACGTGGCTATCATGCACTGATCACGTGGCTGATCATGCACTGATCACGTGACTGATCATGCACTGATCACGTGGCTGATCATGCACTGATCACGTGACTGATCATGCACTGATCACGTGACTGATCATGCACTGATCACGTGGCTATCATGCACTGATCACGTGGCTGATCATGCATGATCACGCAGCTACCATGCACTGATCACATGACTGATCATGCACTGATCACGTGACTGATCATGCACTGATCACGTGGCTATCATGCACTGATCACGTGGCTGATCATGCACTGATCACGTAGCTATCATGCACTGATCACGTGACTGATCATGCACTGATCACGTGGCTGATCATGCACTGATCACGTGACTGATCATGCACTGATCACGTGACTGATCATGCACTGATCACGTGGCTATCATGCACTGATCACGTGGCTGATCATGCACTGATCACGCAGCTATCATGCACTGGTCACGTGACTGATCATGCACTGATCACGTGGCTGATCATGCACTGATCACGTGACTGATCATGCACTGATCACGTGACTGATCATGCACTGATCACGTGGCTATCATGCACTGATCACGTGGCTGATCATGCACTGATCACGCAGCTACGATGCACTGATCACGTGACTGATCATGCACTGATCACGTGGCTGATCATGCACTGATCACGTGACTGATCATGCACTGATCACGTGACTGATCATGCACTGATCACGTGGCTATCATGCACTGATCACGTGGCTGATCATGCACTGATCACGTGCTGATCATGCACTGATCACGTGACTGATCATGCACTGATCACGTGACTGATCATGCACTGATCACGTGGCTATCATGCACTGATCACGTGGCTGATCATGCACTGATCACGTGCCTGATCATGCACTGATCACATGACTGATCATGCACTGATCACGTGACTGATCATGCACTGATCACGTGGCTATCATGCACTACTCACGTGGCTGATCATGCAATGATCATGTAGCTACCATGTACTGGTCACGTGACTGATCATACACCCATCAGGTGACTGATCATGCACTGATCACGTGGCTGATCATGCACTGATCACGTGACTGATCATGCACTGATCACGTGACTGATCATGCACTGATCACATGGCTATCATGAACTGATCACGTGGCTGATCATGCACTGATCACGTGGCTGATCATGCACTGATACCGTGACTGAGCATGGACTGATCACATGACTATCATGTAGTGATCACGTGACTTAATGGCGCTGATCATGTGACTGATCATGCGCTGATCATGTTTGCTATCATACACTGATCATGTGCCTCTGGAGGCAATAAACAAAGAGCTGAGTAGGCACGAATCAAACAGTCAGCAGGCAATAATCATGGAACTCAGCTGTGAGGAATCATGCTGCTCAGCTGGCAATAATCAAGCAGCTGAGCAGGCAGGAATTACGCAGCACAGCTGGCAATTGTCAAGCAGATGACAGGCAGGAATCGTGCAGCTCAGCTGGCAATTGTCAAGCAGATGAGCAGACAGTACTCACGCAGCTCAGCAGGCCCAGATCACGTGACTGAGCTTGCACTGTTCACGTGGCTGATCATACACTGATCACGTGATTGATCATGCACTGATCACTTGGATATCAAGCACTGATCACGTGGCTGATCATACACGGTTCTCGTGTCTGACCATGCACTGATCACGTGGCTGATCATACACTGCTCACGTAACTGATCATGCACTGATCACGTGGCTATTATGCAATGATCAAGTGGCTGAACATGCACTGTTCATGTGGCGGATCACACACCTGTCACGTAACTGATCATGCACTGATCACGTGGCACTCATGCACTGATCACGTGGCTGATCATATTCTGCTCACGTAACTCATCATGCACACAACAAGTTTCTATCATGCACTGCTCACGTGGCTGGTCATGGAATGATCACGTAGCTACCATATACTGGTCACGTGACTGATCATGCACAGATGACGTAAATGATCATGCACTGTTCTCGTGACTGATCATGTACTGATCACGTGACTGATCATGCAATGATCACGTGGGTGAACATGCACTGATCACGTAATTGATCATGCACTTATCATTTGGCTGATCATAAACTGATCACATGGCTGATCATACACTGATCACGTGACTGATCATGCACTGATCACGTGACTGGTCATGTACTGATCACGTGGCTATCATGCACTAATCACTTGGCTGATCATACACAGATCACGTAAATGATCACGCACTTTTCACGTGACTGATCATGTACTGATCACCTGACTGATCATGCACTGATCACCTGGCTGATCATGCACTGATCACGTGGCTGATCATGCACTGATCACGTAATTGATCATGCACTTATAATTTGCTTGATCATGCACAGATCACGTAAATGATCACGGACTGTTCACGTGACTGATCATGTTCTGATCACGTAATTGATCATGCACTGATCACGTGGCTGATTATGCAATGATCACGTGACTGACCATGCACTGATCACGTGACTGATCATGCACAGCTCACGCGGCTGTTCATGCAATGATCACGTAGCTACCATGTACTGGTCACATGAGTGATCATGCACTGATCACGTAATGATCATGCACTGATCAGGTGACTTATCATGCACTGTTAACATGAGTGATCATGCACTGATCACGTGACTGATCATGCACTGATCTCGTGGCTATCATGCACGGCTCATGTGGCTGATCATGCAATGATCACCTAGCTACCATATACTGGTCACCTGACTGATCATGCACTGATCACGTAACTGATCATGCACTGATCATGTGGCTGATCATGCACTGATCACGTGGCTGATCATCCACTGATCACGTGACTGATCATCCACTGATCACGTGACTGATCATGCACTGATCACGTGGCTATCATGCACTGATCACTTTGCTGGTCATACACTGATCACGTGCCTGGTCATGCATAGATTACATGACTGATCATGCACTGAACACGTGACTGATCATGCACTGATCACGTGGCTATCATGCACTACTCACATGGCTGATCATGCAATGATCATGTAGCTACCATGTACCGTTCAGGTGACTGATCATACACCCATCAGGTGATGGAACATGCACTGATCTCGTGGCTATCATGCACTGATCACGTGGCTGATCATACACTGATCACCGCCTGGTCATGCACAGATCACGTGACAAATCATGAACTGATCACATAGCTATCATGAACTGATCACCTGGCTGATCATGCACTGATCACCTGGCTGATCATGCACTGATACCGTGACTGAGCATGGACTGATCACATGACTATCATGTAGTGACCACGTGACTTAATGGTTCTGATCATGTGACTGATCATGCCCTGATCATGTTTGCTATCATACACTGATCATGTGCCCCAGGAGGCAATAAACAAAGAGCTGAGTAGGCACGAATCAAACAGTCAGCAGGCAATAATCATGGAACTCAGGAGTGAGGAATCATGCTGCTCAGCTGGCAATAATCAAGCAGCTGAGCAGGCAGGAATTACGCAGCACAGCTGGCAAATGTCAAGCAGATGACAGGCAGGAATCGTGCAGCTCAGCTGGCAATTGTCAAGCAGATGAGCAGACAGTAATCACGCAGCTCAGCAGGCCCTGATCACGTGACTGAGCATGCACTGTTCACGTGGCTGATCATACACTGATCACGTGGCTGATCACACATGTATCACGTGACTCATCATGCACTGATCACGTGGCTCTCATGCACTGATCACGTGGCTGATCATACACTGTTCACGTGTCTGACCATGCACTGATCACGTGGCTGATCATACACTGCTCACGTAACTGATCATGCACTGATCACGTGGCTATCATGCACTGAATACGTGGATGAACATGCACTGTTCACGTGGCTGATCACACACCTGTCACGTGACATATCATGCACTGATCACGTGGCACTCATGCACTGATCACGTGGCTGATCATACTCTGCTCACGTAACTCATCATGCACACATCACGTGGCTATCATGCACTGCTCACGTGGTTCTTCTTGGAATGATCACGAAGCTACCATATACTGGTCACGTGACTGATCATGCACTGATCACGTAAATGATCATGCACTGTTCACGTGACTGATCATGTACTGATCACGTGACTAATCCTGAATTGATCACGTGGCTATCCTGCACTGATCACGTGGATATCATGCACTGATCACGTGGCTGATCATGCAATGTTCACGTAGCTACCATGCATTGATCACGTTACTGATCATGCACTGATCACGTGGCTGATCATGCAATGATCACGTAGCTACCATGCACTGGTCATGTGACTGATCATGCACTGATCACGTGGCTATCATGCACTGCTCACGTGGCTGATCATGCAATGATCACGCAGCTACCATGTACTGGTCACGTGACTGATCATGCACTGATCATGTGACAGATCATGCACTGATCACGTAGCTATCTTGCACTGATCACGTGGCTGATCATACACTGATCACGGGACTGATCCTGCACTGATCACGGCGCTATCATGCATTGACTACATGACTCGACATGCACTGATCACGTGGATGATCATGCACTGATCACGTGACTGACCATGCACTGATCACGTGACTGACCAGGCCCTGATCACATGGCTGATCTTGCACTGACCACGTGGCTTTCATGCACTGCTCACGTGGCTGATCAGGCTATGATCACGTAGCTACCATGTACTGGTCACGTGACTGATCATGCACTGATCACGTAATTGATCATGCACTGATCATGTGGCTGATCATGCACTGATCACGTGGCTGATCATACACTGATCACGTGACTGATCATGCACTGATCACGTGGCTATCATGATCACTTTGGCTGGACATACACTGATCACGTGCCTGGTCATGCACTGATCACGTGGCTGATCATGCACTGATCACGTGACTGATCATGCACTGATCTCGTGTCTGATCATGCAATAATCACGTGGCTATCATGCGCTGCCAACGTGGTGATCATGCGATGATCACGCAGGTACCATGTACTCGTCACATGACTGATCATGCACTGATCACGTGACTGATCATGCAATGATCACGTGGCTATCATGCACTGATCACGTGGCTGATCATGCGATGTTCACGCAGCTACCATGAACTGGTCACCTGACTGATCATGCAATGATCTCGTGTCTGATCATGCACTGATCACGTGGCTATCATGCACTGCTCACGTGGCTGATCATGCGATGATCACGTAGCTACCATGTAATGGTCACATGACTGATCATGCACTGATCACGTGACTGATCATGCAGTGATCATGTGGCTATCATGCACTGATCACGTGGCTGATCATGCAATGATCATGTAGCTACCATGTACTGATCACGTGAATGATCATACACCCATCAGGTGACTGATCATGCACTGATCACGTGGCTATAATGCACTGATCACGTGACTGATCATGCACTGATCACGTGGCTATCATGCACTGATCACTTGGCTGGTCATACACTGATCACACAGCTACCATGTACTTGTCACGTGACTGATCATGCACTGATCATGTGGCTGATCATGCACTGATCTCGTGATTGATCATGCACTGATCACGTGACTTATCATGCACTGATCACGTGGCTATCATGCACTGATCACATGCCTGGACATGCACTGATCACGTGGCTGATCATGCACTGATCACGTGACTGATCATGCACTGATCACGTGACTGATCATGCACTGATCACGTGGCTATCATGCACTGCTCACGTGGCTGATCATGCACTGATCACGTGGCTATCATGCACTGATCACGTGGCTGATCATCTGATCATGCACTGATCACGTGACTGATCATGCACTGATCACGTGGCTGATCATGCACTGATCACGTGTGATCATGCACTGATCATCATCATGCACTGATCACGTGGCTGATCATGCACTGATCACGTGGATCATGCAGCTACCATGTACTGGTCACATGACTGATCATGCACTGATCACGTGATTGATCATGCACTGATCACCTGGCTTATCACGTGCATTGATCATGTGACTGATCATGTGCTGATCATGTTTGGTGTCACACACTGATCATGTGCCTCTGGAGGCAAAGAAAATAGAGCTGAGTAGGCAGGAAACAGTCAGCAGGCTATAATCATGGACCTCAGCTCTGAGAAATCATGCTGCTCAGCTGGCAATAATTAAATAGATGAGCAGGCAGGAATTACGCAGCACAGGTGGCAATTGTCAAGGAGATGGCAGGCAGGAATCGTGCAGCTCAGCTGGCAATTGTCCAGCAGATGAGCAGACAGTAATCACGCAGCTCAGCAGGCCCTGATCATGTGACTGAGCATGCACTGATCACATGGCTGATCACACACTGATCACGTGACTGATCATGCACTGATCACGTGGCTATCATGCACTGATCACGTGATTGCGCATGCATTGTTCACGTAATAGTATACACTGATCACGTGGCTATCATGCACTGATGACGTGGCTAATCATGCACTGATCCTATGACTAATCATGCACTGATCACGTAGCTATCTTGCACTGATCACTTGGCTGATCATACACTCATCACGGGACTGATTGTGCACTGATCAAGGCGCTACCATGCATTGATTACATGACTCCACATGCACTGATCACGTGGATGATCATGCACTGATCACGTGACTGACCATGCACTGATTACGTGCCTGGTCATGCACTGATCCGGTGGCTGATCATGTACTGATCACGTGACTGATCATGCACTGTTCACGTGGCTGATCATGCACTGATCACCTGGCTGATCATGCACAGATCACGTGACTGATCATGCACTGATCACGTGCTGATCATGCACTGATCACGTGGCTATCATGCACTGATCACTTGGCTGGACATACACTGATCACGTGCCTGATCATCCACTGATCACGTGGCTGATCATGCACTGATCACGTGACTGATCATGCACTGATCTCGTGTCTGATCATGCACTGATTACGTGGCTATCATGCACTGCTCACGTGGCTGATCATGAGATGATCACGCAGCTACCATGTACTGGTCACATGACTGATCATGCACTGATCACGTGACTGATCATGCAGTGATCACGTGGCTATCATGCACTACTCACGTGGCTGATCATGCAATGATCATGTAGCTACCATGTACAGGTCACGTGAATGATCATACACTGATCAGGTGACTGATCATGCACTGATCACGTGGCTATCATGCACTGATCACGTACCGATCATGCACTGATCACGTCTATATCAGGCACTGATCACATGACTGCCCATGCACTGATCACGTGGCTGATCATGCACTGATACCGTGACTGAGCATGGACTGATCAGATGACTATCATGTAGTGATCACGTGACTTAATGGCGCTGATCATGTGACTGATCTTGCGCTGATCATGTTTTCTATCATACACTGATCATGTGCCTCTGGAGGCAATAAACAAAGAGCTGAGTAGGCATGAATGAAACAGTCAGCAGGCAATAATCATGGAACTCAGCTGTGAGGAATCATGCTGCTCAGCTGGCAATAATCAAGCAGCTGAGCAGGCAGGAATTACGCAGCACAGCTGGCAAGTGTCAAGCAGATGACAGGCAGGAATCGTGCAGCTCAGCTGGCAATTGTCAAGCAGATGAGCAGACAGTAATCACGCAGCTCAGCAGGCCCAGATCACGTGACTGATCATGCACTGATCACGTAGCTGATCTTGCACTGATCACTTGGCTGATCATACACTCATCACGGGACTGATCATGCACTGATCACAGCGCTATCATGCATTGACTACATGACTCCACATGCACTGATCACGTGGATGATCATGCACTGATCACGTGACTGACCATGCACTGATCACGTGACTGATCAGACACTGATCACATGGCTGATCATGCACTGATCACGTGACTGATCATGTGCTGATCATGTTTGGTTTCACACACTGATCATGTGCCTCTGGAGGCAATGAACATAGAGCTGAGTAGGCATGAATCAAACAGTCAGCAGGCAATAATCATGGAACTCAGGTGTGAGGAATCATGCTGCTCAGCTGGCAATAATCAAGCAGCTGAGCAGGCAGGAAATACGCAGCACAGCTTGCAATTGTCAAGCAGATGACAGGCAGGAATCGTGCAGCTCTGCTGGCAATTGTCAAGCAGATGAGCAGGCAGTAATCACGCAGCTCAGCAGGCCCTGATCACGTGACTGAGCATGCACTGTGCACGTGGCTGATCATACACTGATCACGTGATGATCATGCACTGATCACTTGGATATCATGCACTGATCACGTGGCTGATCATACACTGTTCACGTGTCTGACCATGCACTGATCACGTGGCTGATCATACACTGCTCAGGTAACTGATCATGCACTGATCACGTGGCTATCATGGAGTGATCATGTGGCTGAACATGCACTGTTCACGTGGCTGATCACACACCTGTCACGTGACATATCATGCACTGATCACGTGACACTCATGCACTGATCACGTGGCTGATCATACTCTGCTCACGAAATTCATCATGCACACATCACGTGGCTATCATGCACTGCTCACGTGGCTGTCATGGAATGATCACGTAGCTACCATATACTGGTCACGTGACTGATCATGCACAGATCACGTAAATGATCATGCACTGTTCACGTGACTGATCATGCACTGATCACGTAATTGATCCTGCACTGATCACGTGGCTCATCATGCACTGATCACGTGGCTGATCACACATGTATCACGTGACTGATCATGCACTGATCATGTGGCTGATCATGCACTGATCACGTGGCTGATCATGCACTGATCACGTGGATATCATGCACTGATCACGTGGCTGATCACACACGTATCACATGACTGATCATGCACTGATCACGTGGCTATCATGCACTGTTCACGTGACTGATCATACACTGATCACCTGCCTGGTCATGCACAGATCACGTGACAAATCATGAACTGATCACATAGCTATCATGAACTGATCACCTGGCTGATCATGCACTGATCACGTGGCTGATCATGCACTGATACCGTGACTGAGCATGGACTGATCACATGACTATCATGTAGTGATCACGTGACTTAATGGCGCTGATCATGTGACTGATCATGCACTGATCATGTTTGCTATCATACACTGATCATGTGCCTCTGGAGGCAATAAACAAAGAGCTGAGTAGGCACGAATCAAACAGTCAGCAGGCAATAATCTTGGAAATCAGCTATGAGGAATCATGCTGCTCAGCTGGCAATAATCAAGCAGCTGAGCAGGCAGGAATTACGCAGCACAGGTGGCAATTGTCAAGCAGATGACAGGCAGGAATCGTGCAGCTCAGCTGGCAATTGTCAAGCAGATGAGCAGACAGTAATCACGCAGCTCAGCAGGCCCTGATCACGTGACTGAGCATGCACTGTTCACGTGGCTGATCATACACTGATCACGTGACTGATCATGCACTGATCACGTGGCTATCATGCACTGATCACGTGGCTGATCATGCACTGTTCACGTAATGATCATGCACTGATCACGTGGCTGATCATGCACTGATCACGTGGCTGATCATGCACTGATCACGTGACTGATCATGCACTGATCACGTGGCTATCATGCACTGATCACGTGGCTGATCATACACTGATCACGTGACTGATCATGCACTGATCAATGGCTATCATGCACTGATCACGTGACTGATCATGCACTGATCACGTGGCTGATCATGCACTGATCACGTGACTGATCATGCACTGATCACGTGACTGATCATGCACTGATCACGTGGCTATCATGCACTGATCACGTGGCTGATCATGCACTGATCACGTGACTGATCATGCACTGATCACGTGGCTGATCATGCACTGATCACGTGACTGATCATGCACTGATCACGTGACTATCATGCACTGATCACGTGGCTATCATGCACTGATCACGTGACTGATCATGCACTGATCACGTGACTGATCATGCACTGATCACGTGGCTATCATGCACTGATCACGTGGCTGATCATGCACTGATCACGTGGCTGATCATGCACTGATCACGTGGCTGATCATGCACTGATCACGTGACTGATCATGCACTGATCACGTGGCTATCATGCACTGATCACGTGGCTATCATGCACTGATCACGTGACTGATCACACACCTATCACGTGACTGATCATGCACTGATCACGTGGCTATCATGCACTGATCACGTGATTGATCATGCACTGATCACGTAATATCATGCACTGATCACGTGGCTATCATGCACTGATCACGTGGCTGATCATGCACTGATCACGTGACTGATCATGCACTGATCACGTAGCTATCATGCACTGATCACGTGGCTGATCATGCACTGATCACGGGACTGATCATGCACTGATCACGCTGTCATGCACTGATCACATGACTGATCATGCACTGATCACGTGGATGATCATGCACTGATCACGTGACTGATCATGCACTGATCACGTGACTGATCATGCACTGATCACGTGGCTATCATGCACTGATCACGTGGCTGATCATGCACTGATCACGTGACTGATCATGCACTGATCACGTGGCTGATCATGCACTGATCACGTGATATATCATGCACTGATCACGTGGCTATCATGCACTGATCACGTGGCTATCATGCACTGATCACGTGACTGATCATGCACTGATCACGTGACTGATCATGCACTGATCACGTGGCTATCATGCACTGATCACGTGGCTATCATGCACTGATCACGTGGCTATCATGCACTGATCACGTGACTGATCATGCACTGATCACGTGACTGATCATGCACTGATCACGTGGCTATCATGCACTGATCACGTGGCTGAACATGCACTGATCACGTGCTGATCATGCACTGATCACGTGGCTGATCATGCACTGATCACGTGACTGATCATGCACTGATCACGTGGCTGATCATGCACTGATCACGTGGCTATCATGCACTGATCACGTGGCTGATCATGCACTGATCACGTAGCTATCATGCACTGATCACGTGACTGATCATGCACTGATCACGTGACTGATCATGCACTGATCACGTGACTGATCATGCACTGATCACGTGACTGATCATGCACTGATCACGTGGCTATCATGCACTGATCACGTGGCTGATCATGCAATGATCACGCAGCTACCATGCACTGATCACGTGACTGATCATGCACTGATCACGTGGCTGATCATGCACTGATCACGTGACTGATCATGCACTGATCACGTGACTGATCATGCACTGATCACGTGGCTATCATGCACTGATCACGTGGCTGATCATGCACTGATCACGTAGCTACATGCACTGTCACGTGACTGATCATGCACTGATCACGTGGCTGATCATGCACTGATCACGTGACTGATCATGCACTGATCACGTAACTGATCATGCACTGATCACGTGGCTATCATGCACTGATCACGTGGCTGATCATGCACTGATCACGTGGCTGATCATGCACTGATCACGTGACTGATCATGCACTGATCACGTGACTGA
This sequence comes from Bos javanicus, assembly GCF_032452875.1. Taxonomy (NCBI): domain Eukaryota; kingdom Metazoa; phylum Chordata; class Mammalia; order Artiodactyla; family Bovidae; genus Bos; species Bos javanicus. The sequence goes on from NW_026893635.1 coordinate 227,448, forward strand.
TCATGCACTGATCACGTGGCTATCATGCACTGATCACGTGGCTGATCATGCACTGATCACGTGCCTGATCATGCACTGATCACATGACTGATCATGCACTGATCACGTGACTGATCATGCACTGATCACGTGGCTATCATGCACTACTCACGTGGCTGATCATGCAATGATCATGTAGCTACCATGTACTGGTCACGTGACTGATCATACACCCATCAGGTGACTGATCATGCACTGATCACGTGGCTGATCATGCACTGATCACCTGACTGATCATGCACTGATCACGTGACAAATCATGCACTGATCACATAGCTATCATGAACTGATCACGTGGCTGATCATGCACTGATCACGTGGCTGATCATGCACTGATACCGTGACTGAGCATGGACTGATCACATGACTATCATGTAGTGATCACGTGACTTAATGGCGCTGATCATGTGACTGATCATGCGCTGATCATGTTTGCTATCATACACTGATCATGTGCCTCTGGAGGCAATAAACAAAGAGCTGAGTAGGCACGAATCAAACAGTCAGCAGGCAATAATCATGGAACTCAGCTGTGAGGAATCATGCTGCTCAGCTGGCAATAATCAAGCAGCTGAGCAGGCAGGAATTACGCAGCACAGCTGGCAATTGTCAAGCAGATGACAGGCAGGAATCGTGCAGCTCAGCTGGCAATTGTCAAGCAGATGAGCAGACAGTAATCACGCAGCTCAGCAGGCCCAGATCACGTGACTGAGCTTGCACTGTTCACGTGGCTGATCATACACTGATCACGTGATTGATCATGCACTGATCACTTGGATATCATGCACTGATCACGTGGCTGATCATACACTGTTCTCGTGTCTGACCATGCACTGATCACGTGGCTGATCATACACTGATCACGTAACTGATCATGCACTGATCACGTGGCTATCATGCACTGATCACGTGGCTGAACATGCACTGTTCACGTGGCGGATCACACACCTGTCACGTGACTGATCATGCACTGATCACGTGGCACTCATGCACTGATCACGTGGCTGATCATACTCTGCTCACGTAACTCATCATGCACACAACACGTGGCTATCATGCACTGCTCACGTGGCTGATCATGGAATGATCACGTAGCTACCATATACTGGTCACGTGACTGATCATGCACTGATCACGTAAATGATCATGCACTGTTCTCGTGACTGATCATGTACTGATCACGTGACTGATCATGCACTGATCACGTGGCTGATCATGCACTGATCACGTGGCTGATCATGCACTGATCACGTGGCTGATCATGCACTGATCACGTGGCTGATCATGCACTGATCACGTGACTGATCATGCACTGATCACGTGACTGATCATGCACTGATCACGTGGCTATCATGCACTGATCACGTGGCTGATCATGCACTGATCACGTAACTGATCATGCACTGATCACGTGACTGATCATGCACTGATCACGTGACTGATCATGCACTGATCACGTGGCTGATCATGCACTGATCACGTGGCTGATCATGCACTGATCACGTAACTGATCATGCACTGATCATTGCTGATCATGCACTGATCACGTGGCTGATCATGCACTGATCACGTGACTGATCATGCACTGATCACGTGGCTATCATGCACTGATCACGTGGCTGATCATGCACTGATCACGTGACTGATCATGCACTGATCACGTGGCTGATCATGCACTGATCACGTGACTGATCATGCACTGATCACGTGACTGATCATGCACTGATCACGTGGCTATCATGCACTGATCACGTGGCTGATCATGCATGATCACGCAGCTACCATGCACTGATCACATGACTGATCATGCACTGATCACGTGACTGATCATGCACTGATCACGTGGCTATCATGCACTGATCACGTGGCTGATCATGCACTGATCACGTAGCTATCATGCACTGATCACGTGACTGATCATGCACTGATCACGTGGCTGATCATGCACTGATCACGTGACTGATCATGCACTGATCACGTGACTGATCATGCACTGATCACGTGGCTATCATGCACTGATCACGTGGCTGATCATGCACTGATCACACAGCTATCATGCACTGATCACGTGACTGATCATGCACTGATCACGTGGCTGATCATGCACTGATCACGTGACTGATCATGCACTGATCACGTGACTGATCATGCACTGATCACGTGGCTATCATGCACTGATCACGTGGCTGATCATGCACTGATCACGCAGCTACATGCACTGTCACGTGACTGATCATGCACTGATCACGTGGCTGATCATGCACTGATCACGTGACTGATCATGCACTGATCACGTGACTGATCATGCACTGATCACGTGGCTATCATGCACTGATCACGTGGCTGATCATGCACTGATCACGTGGCTGATCATGCACTGATCACGTGACTGATCATGCACTGATCACGTGACTGATCATGCACTGATCACGTGGCTATCATGCACTGATCACGTGGCTGATCATGCACTGATCACGTGCCTGATCATGCACTGATCACATGACTGATCATGCACTGATCACGTGACTGATCATGCACTGATCACGTGGCTATCATGCACTACTCACGTGGCTGATCATGCAATGATCATGTAGCTACCATGTACTGGTCACGTGACTGATCATGCACTGATCACGTGGCTGATCATGCACTGATCACGTGCCTGATCATGCACTGATCACGTGACTGATCATGCACTGATCACATAGCTATCATGCACTGATCACGTGGCTGATCATGCACTGATCACGTGGCTGATCATGCACTGATACCGTGACTGAGCATGGACTGATCACATGACTATCATGTAGTGATCACGTGACTTAATGGCGCTGATCATGTGACTGATCATGCGCTGATCATGTTTGCTATCATACACTGATCATGTGCCTCTGGAGGCAATAAACAAAGAGCTGAGTAGGCACGAATCAAACAGTCAGCAGGCAATAAACATGGAACTCAGCTGTGAGGAATCATGCTGCTCAGCTGGCAATAATCAAGCAGCTGAGCAGGCAGGAATTACGCAGCACAGCTGGCAATTGTCAAGCAGATGACAGGCAGGAATCGTGCAGCTCAGCTGGCAATTGTCAAGCAGATGAGCATACAGTAATCACGCAGCTCAGCAGGCCCAGATCACGTGACTGAGCTTGCACTGTTCACGTGGCTGATCATAAACTGATCACGTGATTGATCATGCACTGATCACTTGGATATCATGCACTGATCACGTGGCTGATCATACACTGTTCTCGTGTCTGACCATGCACTGATCACGTGGCTGATCATACACTGCTCACGTAACTGATCATGCACTTATCACGTGGCTATCATGCACTGATCACGTGGCTGAACATGCACTGTTCACGTGGCGGATCACACACCTGTCACGTGACTGATCATGCACTGATCACGTGGCACTCATGCACTGATCACGTGGCTGATCATACTCTGCTCACGTAACTCATCATGCACACAACACGTGGCTATCATGCACTGCTCACGTGGCTGATCATGGAATGATCACGTAGCTACCATATACTGGTCACGTGACTGATCATGCACAGATCACGTAAATGATCATGCACTGTTCTCGTGACTGATCATGTACTGATCACGTGACTGATCATGCACTGATCACGTGGCTGATCATGCACTGATCACGTGGCTGATCATGCACTGATCACGTGGCTGATCATGCACTGATCACGTGGCTGATCATGCACTGATCACGTGACTGATCATGCACTGATCACGTGACTGATCATGCACTGATCACGTGGCTATCATGCACTGATCACGTGGCTGATCATGCACTGATCACGTAACTGATCATGCACTGATCACGTGACTGATCATGCACTGATCACGTGACTGATCATGCACTGATCACGTGGCTGATCATGCACTGATCACGTGGCTGATCATGCACTGATCACGTGGCTGATCATGCACTGATCATTGCTGATCATGCACTGATCACGTGGCTGATCATGCACTGATCACGTGACTGATCATGCACTGATCACGTGGCTATCATGCACTGATCACGTGGCTGATCATGCACTGATCACGTGACTGATCATGCACTGATCACGTGGCTGATCATGCACTGATCACGTGACTGATCATGCACTGATCACGTGACTGATCATGCACTGATCACGTGGCTATCATGCACTGATCACGTGGCTGATCATGCATGATCACGCAGCTACCATGCACTGGTCACATGACTGATCATGCACTGATCACGTGACTGATCATGCACTGATCACGTGGCTATCATGCACTGATCACGTGGCTGATCATGCACTGATCACGTAGCTATCATGCACTGATCACGTGACTGATCATGCACTGATCACGTGGCTGATCATGCACTGATCACGTGACTGATCATGCACTGATCACGTGACTGATCATGCACTGATCACGTGGCTATCATGCACTGATCACGTGGCTGATCATGCACTGATCACGCAGCTATCATGCACTGGTCACGTGACTGATCATGCACTGATCACGTGGCTGATCATGCACTGATCACGTGACTGATCATGCACTGATCACGTGACTGATCATGCACTGATCACGTGGCTATCATGCACTGATCACGTGGCTGATCATGCACTGATCACGCAGCTACATGCACTGATCACGTGACTGATCATGCACTGATCACGTGGCTGATCATGCACTGATCACGTGACTGATCATGCACTGATCACGTGACTGATCATGCACTGATCACGTGGCTATCATGCACTGATCACGTGGCTGATCATGCACTGATCACGTGGCTGATCATGCACTGATCACGTGACTGATCATGCACTGATCACGTGACTGATCATGCACTGATCACGTGGCTATCATGCACTGATCACGTGGCTGATCATGCACTGATCACGTGCCTGATCATGCACTGATCACATGACTGATCATGCACTGATCACGTGACTGATCATGCACTGATCACGTGGCTATCATGCACTACTCACGTGGCTGATCATGCAATGATCATGTAGCTACCATGTACTGGTCACGTGACTGATCATACACCCATCAGGTGACTGATCATGCACTGATCACGTGGCTGATCATGCACTGATCACGTGACTGATCATGCACTGATCACGTGACTGATCATGCACTGATCACATGGCTATCATGAACTGATCACGTGGCTGATCATGCACTGATCACGTGGCTGATCATGCACTGATACCGTGACTGAGCATGGACTGATCACATGACTATCATGTAGTGATCACGTGACTTAATGGCGCTGATCATGTGACTGATCATGCGCTGATCATGTTTGCTATCATACACTGATCATGTGCCTCTGGAGGCAATAAACAAAGAGCTGAGTAGGCACGAATCAAACAGTCAGCAGGCAATAATCATGGAACTCAGCTGTGAGGAATCATGCTGCTCAGCTGGCAATAATCAAGCAGCTGAGCAGGCAGGAATTACGCAGCACAGCTGGCAATTGTCAAGCAGATGACAGGCAGGAATCGTGCAGCTCAGCTGGCAATTGTCAAGCAGATGAGCAGACAGTACTCACGCAGCTCAGCAGGCCCTGATCACGTGACTGAGCTTGCACTGTTCACGTGGCTGATCATACACTGATCACGTGATTGATCATGCACTGATCACGTGACTGATCATGCACTGATCACGTGGCTGATCATACACTGTTCTCGTGTCTGACCATGCACTGATCACGTGGCTGATCATACACTGCTCACGTAACTGATCATGCACTGATCACGTGGCTATTATGCAATGATCAAGTGGCTGAACATGCACTGTTCATGTGGCGGATCACACACTGTCACGTAACTGATCATGCACTGATCACGTGGCACTCATGCACTGATCACGTGGCTGATCATATTCTGCTCACGTAACTCATCATGCACACAACAAGTTTCTATCATGCACTGCTCACGTGGCTGGTCATGGAATGATCGCGTAGCTTCCATATACTGGTCACGTGACTGATCATGCACAGATCACGTAACTGATCATGCACTGATCACGTGACTGATCATGTACTGATCACGTGACTGATCATGCACTGATCACGTGGGTGAACATGCACTGATCACGTAATTGATCATGCACTTATCATTTGGCTGATCATGCACTGATCACATGGCTGATCATACACTGATCACGTGACTGATCATGCACTGATCACGTGACTGGTCATGCACTGATCACGTGGCTATCATGCACTAATCACTTGGCTGGTCATACACTGATCACGTAAATGATCACGCACTTTTCACGTGACTGATCATGTACTGATCACGTGACTGATCATGCACTGATCACGTGGCTGATCATGCACTGATCACGTGGCTGATCATGCACTGATCACGTGGCTGATCATGCACTGATCACGTGCTGATCATGCACTGATCACGTGAATGATCACGGACTGTTCGCGTGACTGATCATGTACTGATCACGTAATTGATCATGCACTGATCACGTGGCTGATTATGCACTGATCACGTGACTGATCATGCACTGATCACGTGACTGATCATGCACAGCTCACGCGGCTGTTCATGCAATGATCACGTAGCTACCATGTACTGGTCACGTGAGTGATCATGCACTGATCACGTGATTGATCATGCACTGATCAGGTGACTTATCATGCACTGTTAACATGAGTGATCATGCACTGATCACGTGACTGATCATGCACTGATCTCGTGGCTATCATGCATGGCTCATGTGGCTGATCATGCAATGATCACCTAGCTACCATGCACTGGTCACCTGACTGATCATGCACTGATCACGTAGGTGATCATGCACTGATCATGTGGCTGATCATGCACTGATCACGTGGCTGATCATGCACTGATCACGTGACTGATCATGCACTGATCACGTGACTGATCATGCACTGATCACGTGGCTATCATGCACTGATCACGTTGCTGGTCATGCACTGATCACGTGCCTGATCATGCACTGATTACATGACTGATCATGCACTGAACACGTGACTGATCATGCACTGATCACGTGGCTATCATGCACTACTCACGTGGCTGATCATGCAATGATCATGTAGCTACCATGTACCGTTCAGTTGACTGATCATACACCCATCAGGTGATGGAACATGCACTGATCTCGTGGCTATCATGCACTGTTCACGTGGCTGATCATACACTGATCACCGCCTGGTCATGCACAGATCACGTGACAAATCATGAACTGATCACATGGCTATCATGAACTGATCACCTGGCTGATCATGCACTGATCACGTGGCTGATCATGCACTGATACCGTGACTGAGCATGGACTGATCACATGACTATCATGTAGTGATCACGTGACTTAATGGTTCTGATCATGTGACTGATCATGCCCTGATCATGTTTGCTATCATACACTGATCATGTGCCTCTGGAGGCAATAAACAAAGAGCTGAGTAGGCACGAATCAAACAGTCAGCAGGCAATAATCATGGAACTCAGGTGTGAGGAATCATGCTGCTCAGCTGGCAATAATCAAGCAGCTGAGCAGGCAAGAATTACGCAGCACAGCTGGCAAATGTCAAGCAGATGACAGGCAGGAATCGTGCAGCTCAGCTGGCAATTGTCAAGCAGATGAGCAGACAGTAATCACGCAGCTCAGCAGGCCCTGATCACGTGACTGAGCATGCACTGTTCACGTGGCTGATCATACACTGATCACGTGGCTGATCACACATGTATCACGTGACTCATCATGCACTGATCACGTGGCTCTCATGCACTGATCACGTGGCTGATCATACACTGTTCACGTGTCTGACCATGCACTGATCACGTGGCTGATCATACACTGCTCACGTAACTGATCATGCACTGATCACGTGGCTATCATGCACTGAATACGTGGATGAACATGCACTGTTCACGTGGCTGATCACACACCTGTCACGTGACATATCATGCACTGATCACGTGGCACTCATGCACTGATCACGTGGCTGATCATACTCTGCTCACGTAACTCATCATGCACACATCACGTGGCTATCATGCACTGCTCACGTGGTTCTTCATGGAATGATCACGAAGCTACCATATACTGGTCACGTGACTGATCATGCACTGATCACGTAAATGATCATGCACTGTTCACGTGACTGATCATGTACTGATCACGTGACTAATCCTGCACTGATCACGTGGCTATCATGCACTGATCACGTGGCTGATCATGCACTGATCACGTGGCTGATCATGCAATGTTCACGTGGCTGATCATGCATTGATCACGTTACTGATCATGCACTGATCACGTGGCTGATCATGCACTGATCACGTGGCTGATCATGCACTGGTCATGTGACTGATCATGCACTGATCACGTGGCTATCATGCACTGCTCACGTGGCTGATCATGCAATGATCACGCGGCTACCATGCACTGATCACGTGACTGATCATGCACTGATCATGTGACTGATCATGCACTGATCACGTGGCTATCTTGCACTGATCACGTGGCTGATCATACACTGATCACGGGACTGATCATGCACTGATCACGGCGCTATCATGCATTGACTACATGACTGATCATGCACTGATCACGTGGATGATCATGCACTGATCACGTGACTGACCATGCACTGATCACATGACTGATCATGCCCTGATCACGTGGCTGATCTTGCACTGACCATGTGGCTATCATGCACTGCTCACGTGGCTGATCAGGCTATGATCACGTAGCTACCATGTACTGGTCACGTGACTGATCATGCACTGATCACGTAATTGATCATGCACTGATCATGTGGCTGATCATGCACTGATCACGTGGCTGATCATGCACTGATCACGTGACTGATCATGCACTGATCACGTGGCTATCATGATCACGTGGCTGGACATGCACTGATCACGTGCCTGGTCATGCACTGATCACGTGGCTGATCATGCACTGATCACGTGACTGATCATGCACTGATCACGTGTCTGATCATGCAATAATCACGTGGCTATCATGCGCTGCCAACGTGGTGATCATGCGATGATCACGCAGGTACCATGCACTGGTCACATGACTGATCATGCACTGATCACGTGACTGATCATGCACTGATCACGTGGCTATCATGCACTGCTCACGTGGCTGATCATGCGATGTTCACGCAGCTACCATGAACTGGTCACCTGACTGATCATGCAATGATCACGTGTCTGATCATGCACTGATCACGTGGCTATCATGCACTGATCACGTGGCTGATCATGCATGATCACGTAGCTACCATGTAATGGTCACATGACTGATCATGCACTGATCACGTGACTGATCATGCAGTGATCATGTGGCTATCATGCACTGATCACGTGGCTGATCATGCAATGATCACGTAGCTACCATGTACAGGTCACGTGAATGATCATACACCCATCAGGTGACTGATCATGCACTGATCACGTGGCTATAATGCACTGATCACGTGACTGATCATGCACTGATCACGTGGCTATCATGCACTGATCACTTGGCTGGTCATACACTGATCACACAGCTACCATGTACTTGTCACGTGACTGATCATGCACTGATCATGTGGCTGATCATGCACTGATCTCGTGATTGATCATGCACTGATCACGTGACTTATCATGCACTGATCACGTGGCTATCATGCACTGATCACGTGGCTGATCATACACTGATCACGTGCCTGGTCATGCACTGATTACATGACTGATCATGCACTCATCACGTCACTGATCATGCACTGATCACGTGGCTATCATGCTCTGCTCACGTGGCTGATCATGCAAGGATCACGTAGCAATCATGTAGTGGTCTCGTGACTGATCATGCACTGATCATGTAATTGATCCTGCACTGATCATCACACACTGTGTGTGTGTGGCTCATCACACACTGATCCGGTGGCTGATCACACACGTATCACGTGACAGGTCATGTACAGATCCCGTGACTAATCATGAAGTGATCACGTGGCTATCCTACACTGATCACGTGGATATCATGCACAGATCACGTGGCTGATCACACATGATCACGTGACTGATCATGCACTGATCACGTGGCTATCATGCACTGATCACGTGACTGATCATGCACTGATCACGTGACTGATCATGCACTGATCGCGTGGCTATCATGCACTGATCACGTGGCTGATCCTGCAATGATCACGTAGCTACCATGCACTGATCACGTGGCTTATCATGCAATGATCACGTAGCTACCATGCACTGATCACGTGACTGATCATGCACTGATCACGTGGTTGATCATGCAATGATCACGTAGCTAACATGCACTGGTCACGTGACTGATCATGCACTGATAACGTGGCAATCATGCACTGCTCACGTGGCTGATCATCCAATGATCATGCAGCTACCATGTACTGGTCACATGACTGATCATGCACTGATCACGTAATTGATCATGCACTGATCACCTGGCTTATCATGCATTGATCATGTGACTGATCATGTGCTGATCATGTTTGGTGTCATACACTGATCATGGGCCTCTGGAGGCAAAGAAAATAGAGCTGAGTAGGCAGGAAACAGTCAGCAGGCTATAATCATGGACCTCAGCTCTGAGAAATCATGCTGCTCAGCTGGCAATAATTAAATAGATGAGCAGGCAGGAATTACGCAGCACAGGTGGCAATTGTCAAGGAGATGGCAGGCAGGAATCGTGCAGCTCAGCTGGCAATTGTCCAGCAGATGAGCAGACAGTAATCACGCAGCTCAGCAGGCCCTGATCATGTGACTGAGCATGCACTGATCACATGGCTGATCACACACCTATCACGTGACTGATCATGCACTGATCACGTGGCTCTCATGCACTGATCACGTGATTGCGCATGCATTGTTCACGTAATAGTATACACTGATCACGTGGCTATCATGCACTGATGACGTGGCTAATCATGCACTGATCCTATGACTAATCATGCACTGATCACGTAGCTATCTTGCACTGATCACTTGGCTGATCATACACTCATCACGGGACTGATTGTGCACTGATCAAGGCGCTACCATGCATTGATTACATGACTCCACATGCACTGATCACGTGGATGATCATGCACTGATCACGTGACTGACCATGCACTGATTACGTGCCTGGTCATGCACTGATCCGGTGGCTGATCATGTACTGATCACGTGACTGATCATGCACTGTTCACGTGGCTATCATGCACTGATCACCTGGCTATCATGCACAGATCACGTGACTGATCATGCACTGATCACGTGCTGATCATGCACTGATCACGTGGCTATCATGCACTGATCACTTGGCTGGACATACACTGATCACGTGCCTGGTCATCCACTGATCACGTGGCTGATCATGCACTGATCACGTGACTGATCATGCACTGATCTCGTGTCTGATCATGCACTGATTACGTGGCTATCATGCACTGCTCACGTGGCTGATCATGAGATGATCACGCAGCTACCATGTACTGGTCACATGACTGATCATGCACTGATCACGTGACTGATCATGCAGTGATCACGTGGCTATCATGCACTACTCACGTGGCTGATCATGCAATGATCATGTAGCTACCATGTACAGGTCACGTGAATGATCATACACACATCAGGTGACTGATCATGCACTGATCACGTGGCTATCATGCACTGATCACGATACCGATCATGCACTGATCACGTCTATATCAGGCACTGATCACATGACTGCCCATGCACTGATCACGTGGCTGATCATGCACTGATACCGTGACTGAGCATGGACTGATCAGATGACTATCATGTAGTGATCACGTGACTTAATGGCGCTGATCATGTGACTGATCTTGCGCTGATCATGTTTTCTATCATACACTGATCATGTGCCTCTGGAGGCAATAAACAAAGAGCTGAGTAGGCATGAATGAAACAGTCAGCAGGCAATAATCATGGAACTCAGCTGTGAGGAATCATGCTGCTCAGCTGGCAATAATCAAGCAGCTGAGCAGGCAGGAATTACGCAGCACAGCTGGCAAGTGTCAAGCAGATGACAGGCAGGAATCGTGCAGCTCAGCTGGCAATTGTCAAGCAGATGAGCAGACAGTAATCACGCAGCTCAGCAGGCCCAGATCACGTGACTGATCATGCACTGATCACGTAGCTATCTTGCACTGATCACTTGGCTGATCATACACTCATCACGGGACTGATCGTGCACTGATCACGGCGCTATCATGCATTGACTACTTGACTCCACATGCACTGATCACGTGGATGATCATGCACTGATCACGTGACTGACCATGTACTGATCACGTGACTGATCAGGCACTGACCACATGGCTGATCATGCACTGATCAGTGGCTATCATGCACTGCTCACGTGGCTGATAAGGCAATGATCACGTAGCTACCATGTACTGGTCACGTGACTGATCATGCACTGATCACGTAATTGATCATGCACTGATCATGTGGCTGATCATGCACTGATCACGTGACTGATCATGCACTGATCACGTGACTGATCATGCACTGATCACGTGGCTATCATGCTCTGATCACTTGGCTGGACATACACTGATCACGTGCCTGGTCATGCACTGATCACGTGGCTGATCATGCACTGATCACGTGACTGATCATGCACTGATCTCGTGTCTGATCATGCATTGATCACGTGGCTATCATGCGCTGCCAACGTGGTGATCATGCGATGATCACGCAGCTACCATGTCCTGGTCACATGACTGATCATGCACTGATCACGTGACTGATCATGCAATGATCACGTGGCTATCATGCACTGCTCACGTGGCTGATCATGCGATGTTCACGCCGCTACCATGAACTGGTCACCTGACTGATCATGCAATGATCTCGTGTCTGATCATGCACTGATTACGTGGCTATCATGCACAGATCACATAAATGATCATGCACTGTTCACGTGACTGATCATGCACTGATCACCTAATTGATCCTGCACTGATCACGTGGCTCATCATGCACTGATCACGTGGCTGATCACACACGTATCACATGACTGATCATGCACTGATCACGTGGCTATCATGCACTGTTCAAGTGGCTGATCATACACTGATCACCTGCCTGGTCATGCACAGATCACGTGACAAATCATGAACTGATCACATAGCTATCATGAACTGATCACCTGGCTGATCATGCACTGAACACGTGGCTGATGATGCACTGATACCGTGACTGAGCATGGACTGATCACATGACTATCATGTAGTGATCACGTGACTTAATGGCGCTGATCATGTGACTGATCATGCGCTGATCATGTTTGCTATCATACACTGATCATGTGCCTCTGGAGGCAATAAACAAAGAGCTGAGTAGGCACGAATCAAACAGTCAGCAGGCAATAATCTTGGAACTCAGGTGTGAGGAATCATGCTGCTCAGCTGGCAATAATCAAGCAGCTGAGCAGGCAGGAATTACGCAGCACAGCTGGCAATTGTCAAGCAGATGACAGGCAGGAATCGTGCAGCTCAGCTGGCAATTGTCAAGCAGATGAGCAGACAGTAATCACGCAGCTCAGCAGGCCCAGATCACGTGACTGAGCATGCACTGTTCACGTGGCTGATCATACACTGATCACGTGATTGATCATGCACTGATCACTTGGATATCATGCACTGATCACGTGGCTGATCATACACTGTTCACGTGTCTGACCATGCACTGCTCACGTGGCTGATCATACACTGCTCACGTAACTGATCATGCACTGATCACGTGGCTATCATGCACTGAATACGTGGCTGAACATGCACTGTTCACGTGGCAGATCACACACCTGTCACGTGACATATCATGCACTGATCACGTGGCACTCATGCACTGATCACGTGGCTGATCATACTCTGCTCACGTAACTCATCATGCATACATCACGTGGCTATCATGCACTGCTCACGTGGTTCTTCATGGAATGATCACGAAGCTACCATATACTGGTCACGTGACTGATCATGCACTGATCACGTAAATGATCATGCACTGTTCACGTGACTGATCATGTACTGATCACGTGACTAATCCTGAATGATCACGTGGCTATCCTGCACTGATCATGTGGATATCATGCACTGATCCCGTGGCTGATCATGCAATGATCACGTAGCTACCATGCACTGATCACGTGACTGATCATGCACTGATCACTTGGCTGATCATGCAATGATCACGTAGCTACCATGCACTGGTCACGTGACTGATCATGCACTGATCACGTAGCTATCATGCACTGCTCACGTGGCCTATCATGCAATAATCACGCAGCTACCATGTACTGGTCACATGACTGATCATGCACTGATCATGTAATTGATCAGGCACTGATAATGTGGCTGATCATGCACTGATCACGTGGCTGATCATCCACTGATCACGTGACAGATCATGCACTGATCACGTGACTGATCATGCACTGATCACGTGGCTATCATGCACTGATCACTTGGCTGGTCATGCACTGACCACGTGCCTGGTCATGCACATATTACATGACTGATCATGCACTGAACACGTGACTGATCATTCACTGATCACGTGGCTATCATGCACTACTCACGTGGCTGATCATGCAATGATCATGTAGCTACCATGTACCCGTCAGGTGACTGATCATACACCCATCAGGTGATGGATCATGCACTGATCACGTGGCTATCATGCACTGTTCACGTGGCTGATAATACACTGATCACCTGCCTGGTCATGCACAGATCACGTGACAAATCATGAACTGATCACACAGCTATCATGAACTGATCACCTGGCTGATCATGCACTGATCACGTGGCTGATCATGCACTGATACCGTGACTGAGCATGGACTGATCACATGACTATCATGTAGTGATCACGTGACTTAATGTCTCTGATCATGTGACTGATCATGCGCTGATCATGTTTGCTATCATACACTGATCATGTGCCTCTGGAGGCAATAAACAAAGAGCTGAGTAGGCACGAATCAAACAGTCAGCAGGCAATAATCATGGAACTCAGCTGTGAGGAATCATGCTGCTCAGCTGGCAATAATCAAGCACGTGACCAGGCAGGAATCACGCAGCTCAGCTGGCAATTGTCAAGCAGATGAGCCGACAGGAATCACGCATGTCAGATGGCAATTGTCATGCAGATGAGCCGGCAGGAATCACGCAGCTCAGCAGGCCCTGATCACGTGACTCTCCAGGCACTGATCACGTGGCTGATCAAGTACAGATCACGTGACTGATCATGCACTGATCTCGTGTCTGATCATGCACTGATCACGTGACTGATCATGCACTGATCACGTGGCTGATCATGCACTGATCAGGTGACTGATCATACACTGATCACGTGCCTGATCATGCACTGATCTCGTGTCTGATCATGCACTGATCACGTGGCTGTCATGCACCGCTCACGTGGCTGATCATGCGATGATCACGCAGCTACCATATACTGGTCACATGACTGATCATGCACTGATCGCGTGACTGATCATGCACTGCTCACGTGGCTGATCATGCATTGATCATGTGACTGATCATGTGCTGATCATGTTTGGTGTCACACTCTGATCATGTGCCTCTGGAGGCAATGAACATAGAGCTGAGTAAGCAGGAATCAGTCAGCAGGCTATAATCATGGAACTCAGCTCTGAGAAATCATGCTGCTCAGCTGGCAATAATCAAGTAGATGAGCAGGCAGGAATTACGCAGCACAGGTGGCAATTGTCAAGGAGATGACAGGCAGGAATCGTGCAGCTCAGCTGGAAATTGTCAAGCAGATGAGCAGACAGTAATCACGCAGCTCAGCAGGCCCTGATCACGTGACTGATCATGCACTGATCACGTGGCTATCATGCACTGATCACTTGGCTGGACATACACTGATCACGTGCCTGGTCATGCACTGATCACGTGGCTGATCATGCAATGATCACACAGCTACCATGTACTGGTCACATGACTGATCATGCACTGATCACATAATTGATCATGCACTGATCACCTGGCTTATCATGCATTGATCATGTGACTGATCATGTGCTGATCATGTTTGCTATCATACACTGATCATGTGCCTCTGGAGGCAATAAACAAAGAGCTGAGTAGGCACGAATCAAACATTCTGCAGGCAATAATCATGGAACTCAGGGGTGAGGAATCATGCTGCTCAGCTGGCAATAATCAAGCAGCTGAGCAGGCAGGAATTACGCAGCACAGCTGGCAATTGTCAAGCAGATGACAGGCAGGAATCATGCAGCTCAGCTGGCAATTGTCAAGCAGATGAGCAGACAGTAATCACGCAGCTCAGCAGGCCCAGATCACGTGACTGAGCATGCACTGTTCACGTACCTGATCATACACTGATCACGTGATTGATCATGCACTGATCACTTGGATATCATGCACTGATCACGTGGCTGATCATACACTGCTCACGTAACTGATCATGCACTGATCACGTGGCTATCATGCACTGAATACGTGGCTGAACATGCACTGTTCACGTGGCTGATCACACACCTGTCACGTGACATATCATGCACTGATCACGTGGCACTCATGCACTGATCACGTGGCTGATCATACTCTGCTCACGTAACTCATCATGCACACATCACGTGGCTATCATGCACTGCTCACGTGGTTCTTCATGGAATGATCACGAAGCTACCATATACTGGTCACGTGACTGATCATGCACTGATCACGTAAATGATCATGCACTGTTCACGTGACTGATCATGTACTGATCAGGTGACTAATCCTGAAGTGATCACGTGGCTATCCTGCACTGATCACGTGGATATCATGCACTGATCACGTGGCTGATCATGCAATGATCACGTAGCTACCATGCACGGGTCACGTGACTGATCATGCACTGATCACGTGGCTATCATGCACTGCTCACGTGGCTGATCATGCAATGATCACGCAACTACCATGTACTGGTCACATGACTGATCATGCACTGATAACATAATTGATTATGAACTGATCACCTGGCTTATCATGCATTGATCATGTGACTGATCATGTGCTGATCATGTTTGGTGTCTCACACTGATCATTTGCCTCTGGAGGCAATGAACATAGAGCTGAGTAAGCAGGAATCAGTCAGCAGGCTATAATCATGGAACTCAGCTCTGACAAATCATGCTGCTCAGCTGGCAATAATCAAGTAGATGAGCAGGCAGGAATTACGCAGCACAGGTAGCAATTGTCAAGGAGATGACAGGCAGGAATCGTGCAGCTCAGCTGGAAATTGTCAAGCAGATGAGCAGACAGTAATCACGCAGCTCAGCAGCACTGATCACGTGACTGAGCATGCACTGATCACGTGACTGACCATGCACTGATCACGTGACTGATCATGTACTGATCACGTGACTGATCATGCAATGATCACGTAGCTGATCATGCACTGATCACGTAATTGATCATGCACTTATCATTTGGCTGATCATGCACTGATCATGTGGCTGATCATACACTGATCACGTGACTGATCATGCACTGATCACGTGACTGATCATGCACTGATCACGGTGCTATCATGCACTGATCACTTGGCTGGTCATACACAGATCAGGTAAATGATCACGCACTGTTCACGTGACTGATCATGTACTGATCACCTGACTGATCATGCACTGATCACGTAGCTGATCATGCACTGATCACGTAATTGATCATGCACTTATCATTTGGCTGATCATGCACTGATCATGTGGCTGATCATACACTGATCACGTGACTGATCATGCACTGATCACGTGACTGATCATGCAATGATCACGTGGCTGATCATGCACTGATCACGTAATTGATCATGCACTTAGCATTTGGCTGATCATGCACTGATCATGTGGCTGATCATACACTGATCACGTGACTGATCATGTACTGATCACGTGGCTGGTCATGCACTGATCACATGGCTGATCATGCACTGTTCACGTAATTGATCATGCACTTATCATTTGGCTGATCATGCACAGATCACGTAAATGATCACGGACTGTTCACGTGACTGATCATGTACTGATCACGTAATTGATCATGCACTGATCACGTGGCTGATCATGCAATGATCACCTGACTGATCATGCACAGATCACGTGACTGATCATGCACTGATCACGTGGCTGATCATGCACTGCTCACGTGGCTGATATTGCAATGATCACACAGCTACCATGTACTGGTCACATGACTGATCATGCACTGATCACATAATTGATTATGAACTGATCACCTGGCTTATCATGCATTGATCATGTGACTGATCATGTGCTGATCATGTTTGGTGTCACACACTGATCATGTGCCTCTGGAGGCAATGAACATAGAGCTGAGTAAGCAGGAATCAGTCAGCAGGCTATAATCATGGAACTCACCTCTGAGAAATCATGCTGCTCAGCTGGCAATAATCAAGTAGATGAGCAGGCAGGAATTACGCAGCACAGCTGGCAATTGTCAAGCAGATGACAGGCAGGAATCCTGCAGCTCAGCTGGCAATTGTCAAGCAGATGAGCAGACAGTAATCACGCAGCTCAGCAGGCCCTGATCACGTGACTGAGCATGCACTGTTCACATGGCTGATCACACACCTATCACGTGACTGATCATGCACTGATCATGTGACTGATCATGCACTGATCACGTAGCTATCTTGCACTGATCACTTGGCTGATCATACACTCATCACGGGACTGATTCTGCACTGATCATGGCGCTATCAAGCATTGACTACATGACTCCACATGCACTGATCACGTGGATGATCATGCACTGATCACGTGACTGACCATGCACTGATCACGTGACTGATCAGGCACTGATCAAATGGCTGATCATTCACTGATCACCTGGCACTCATGCACTGATCACTTGGCTGATCATACTCTGCTCACGAAACTCATCATGCACACATCACGTGGCTATCATGCACTGCTCACTTGGTTCGTCATGGAATGATCACGAATCTACCATATACTGGTCACGTGACTGATAATGCACAGATCACGTAAATGATCATGCACTGTTCACGTGACTGATCATGTACTGATCACGTGACTGATAATGCACTGATCACGTGGCTATCATGCTCTGCTCACGTGGCTGATCATGCAACGATCACGTAGCAACCATGTAGTGGTCTCGTGACTGATCATGCACTGATCTCGTAATTGATCCTGCACTGATCACATGGCTCATCACGCACTGATCCGGTGGCTGAACACACACGTATCACGTGACTGATGATGTACAGATCACGTGACTAATCATGAAGTTGTCACGTGGTATCCTGCACTGATCACGTGGAAATCATGCACTGATCACGTGGCTGATCACACACGTATCACGTGACTGATCATGCACTGATCACGTAGCTATCATGCACTGATCACGTGGATGATCATACACTAATCATGTCACAGATCATGCACTGATCACGTGGCTGATCATGCCCTGATACCGTGACTGAGAATGGACTGATCACATGACTATCATGTAGTGATCACGTGACTGAATGGCTCTGATCATGTTACTGATCATGCGCTGATCATGTTTGCTATCATACACTGATCATGTGCCTCTGGAGGCAATAAACAAAGAGCTGAGTAGGCACGAATCAAACAGTCAGCAGGCAATAATCATGGAACTCAGCTGTGAGGAATCATGCTGCTCAGCTGGCAATAATCAAGCAGCTGAGCAGGCAGGAATTACGCAGCACAGCTGGCAATTGTCAAGCAGATGACAGGCAGGAATCGTGCAGCTCAGCTGGCAATTGTCAAGCAGATGAGCAGACAGTAATCACCCAACTCAGCAGGCCCAGATCACGTGACTGAGCATGCACTGTTCACGTGGCTGATCATACACTGATCACGTGATTGATCATGCACTGATCACTTGGATATCATGCACTGATCACGTGGCTGATCATACACTGTTCACGTGTCTGACCATGCACTGCTCACGTGGCTATCATGCACTGATCACGTGGCTGATCATACACTGCTCACGTAACTGATCATGCACTGATCACGTGGCTATCATGCACTGATCACGTGGCTGAACATGCACTGTTCACGTGGCTGATCACACACCTGTCACGTGACATATCATGCACTGATCACGTGGCACTCATGCACTGATCACGTGGCTGATCATACTCTGCTCACGTAACTCATCATGCACACATCACGTGGCTACCATGCCCTGCTCAAGTGGTTCGTCATGGAATGATCACGAACCTACCATATACTGGTCACGTGACTGATCATGCACAGATCACGTAAATGATCATGCACTGTTCACGTGACTGATCATGTACTGATCACGTGACTAATCATGAAGTGATCACGTGGCTATCCTGCACTGATCACGTGGATATCATGCACTGATCACGTGGCTGATCATGCAATGATCACGTAGCTACCATGCACTGATCACGTGACTGATCATGCACTGATCACGTAATTGATCATGCACTGATCACCTGGCTTATCATGCATTGATCATGTGACTGATCATGTGCTGATCATGTTCGGTGTCACACACTGATCATGTGCCTCTAGAGGCAAAGAACATAGAGCTGAGTAGGCAGGAAACAGTCAGCAGGCTATAATCATGGAACTCAGCTCTGAGAAATCATGCTGCTCAGCTGGCAATAATCTAATAGGTGAGCAGGCAGGAATTACGCAGCACAGGTGGCAATTGTCAAGGAGATGGCAGGCAGGAATCGTGCAGCTCAGCTGGCAATTGTCAAGCAGATGAGCAGACAGTAATCACGCAGCTCTGCAGGCCCTGATCACGTGACTGAGCATGCACTATTCACATGGCTGATCACACACCTGTTACGTGACTGATCATGCACTGATCACGTGGCTCTCATGCACTGATCACGTGATTGCGCATGCATTGTTCACGTAATAGTATGTACTGATCACGTGGCTATCATGCACTGATGACGTGGCTAATCATGCACTGATCATATGACTGATCATGCACTGATCACGTAGCTATCTTGCACTGATCACTTGGCTGATCATACACTCATCACGGGACTGATCGTGCACTGATCAAGGTGCTATCATGCATTGATTACATGACTCCACATGCACTGATCACGTGGATGATCATGCACTGATCACGTGACTGACCATGCACTGATCACGTGACTGAACATGCACTGATCACGTGTCTTTCATGCACTGATCACTTGGCTGGACATACACTGATCACGTGCCTGGTCATGCACTGATCACGTCTATATCATGCACTGATCACATGACTGCCCATGCACTGATCACCCGGATGATCATACACTGATCATGCGACAGATCATGCACTGATCACGTGGCTATCATGCACTGCTCATGCGGCTGTTCATGCAATGATCACGTAGCCACCATGTACTGGTCACGTGAGTGATCATGCACTGTTGACCTAATTGTTCATGCACTGATCAGGTGACTTATCATGCACTGTTAACATGAGTGATCATGCACTGATCACGTGACTGATCATGCACTGATCTCGTGGCTATCATGCACGGCTCATGTGGCTGATCATGCAATGATCACCTAGCTACCATATACTGCTCACGTGACTGATCATGCACTGATCATGTAATTGATCAGGCACTGATCATGTGGCTGATCATGCACTGATCACGTGGCTGATCATCCACTGATCACGTGACTGATCATGCACTGATCACGTGACTGATCATGCACTGATCACTTGGCTATCATGCACTGATCACTTGGCTGGTCATACACTGATCACGTGCCTGGTCATGCACAGATTACATGACTGATCATGCACTGAACACGTGACTGATCATTCACTGATCACGTGGCTATCATGCACTACTCACGTGGCTGATCATGCAATGATCATGTAGCTACCATGTACCGGTCAGGTGACTGATCATACACCCATCAGGTGACGGATCATGCACTGATCACGTGGCTATCATGCACTGTTCACGTGGCTGATCATACACTGATCACCTGCCTGGTCATGCACAGATCACGTGACAAACCATGAACTGATCACATAGCTATCATGAACTGATCACCTGGCTGATCATGCACTGATCACGTGGCTGATCATGCACTGATACCGTGGCTGAGCATGGACTGATCACATGACTATCATGTGGTGATCACGTGACTTAATGTGTCTGATCATGTGACTGATCATGCGCTGATCATGTTTGCTATCATACACTGATCATGTGCCTCTGGAGGCAATAAACAAAGAGCTGAGTAGGCACGAATCAAACAGTCAGCAGGCAATAATCATGGAACTCAGCTGTGAGGAATCATGCTGCTCAGCTGGCAATAATCAAGCACGTGACCAGGCAGGAATCACGAAGCTCAGCTGGCAATTGTCAAGCAGATGAGCGACAGGAATCACGCAGCTCAGATGGCAATTGTCATGCAGATGAGCCGGCAGGAATCACGCAGCTCAGCAGGCCCTGATCACGTGACTCTGCAGGCACTGTTCACGTGGCTGATCAAGTACAGATCACGTGACTGAGCATGCACTGATCACGTGGCTATCATGCACTGATGACGTGACTGCGCATGCACTGATGACGTGGCTGATCAGGCACTGATCACATGGCTCATCATGCACTGATCACGTGTTTATCAGGCAATGATCAGTGACTGACAGGCGCTGATCATGGGACTGTGCACGCACTGATCACGTGGCTATCATGCACTACTCACGTGGCTGATCATCCACTGATCACGTGACTGATCATGCACTGATCACGTGACTGATCATGCACTGATCACGTGGCTATCATGCACTGATCACTTGGCTGGTCATACACTGATCACGTGCCTGGTCATGCACAGATTACATGACTGATCATGCACTGAACACGTGACTGATCATTCACTGTTCACGTGACTATCATGCACTACTCACGTGGCTGATCATGCAATGATCATGTAGCTACCATGTACCGGTCAGGTGACTGATCATACACCCATCAGGTGACGGATCATGCACTGATCACATAGCTATCATGCACTGTTCACGTGGCTGATCATACACTGATCACCTGCCTGGTCATGCACAGATCACGTGACAAATCATGAACTGATCACATAGCTATCATGAACTGATCACCTGGCTGATCATGCACTGATCACGTGGCTGATCATGCACTGATACCGTGGCTGAGCATGGACTGATCACATGACTATCATGTAGTGATCACGTGACTTAATGTCTCTGATCATGTGACTGATCATGCGCTGATCATGTTTGCTATCATACACTGATCATGTGCCTCTGGAGGCAATAAACAAAGAGCTGAGTAGGCACGAATCAAACAGTCAGCAGGCAATAATCATGGAACTCAGCTGTGAGGAATCATGCTGCTCAGCTGGCAATAATCAAGCACGTGACCAGGCAGGAATCACGCAGGTCAGCTGGCAATTGTCAAGCAGATGAGCCGACAGGAATCACGCAGCTCAGATGGCAATTGTCATGCAGATGAGCCGGCAGGAATCACGCAGCTCAGCAGGCCCTGATCACGTGACTCTGCAGGCACTGATCTCGTGGCTGATCAAGTACAGATCATGTGACTGAGCATGCACTGATCACGTGGCTATCATGCACTGATGACGTGACTGCGCATGCACTGATGACGTGGCTGATCAGGCACTGATCACATGGCTCATCATGCACTGATCACGTGTTTATCACGCAATGATCAGTGACTGACAGGCGCTGATCATGGGACTGTGCACGCACTGATCACGTGGCTATCATGCACTACTCACGTGGCTGATCATGCAATGTTCATGTAGCTACCATGTACAGGTCACGTGAATGATCATACACCCATCAGGTGACTGATCATGCACTGATCACGTGGCTCTCATGCACTGATCACGAGACTGATCATGCACTGATCACGTCTATATCATGCACTGATCACATGAGTGCCCATGCACTGATCACGGGGATGATCATACACTAATCATGTGACAGATCATGCACTGATCACGTGGCTGATCATGCACTGATACCGTGGCTGAGCATGGACTGATCACATGACTATCATGTGGTGATCACGTGACTTAATGTGTCTGATCATGTGACTGATCATGCGCTGATCATGTTTGCTATCATACACTGATCATGTGCCTCTGGAGGCAATAAACAAAGAGCTGAGTAGGCACGAATCAAACAGTCAGCAGGCAATAATCATGGAACTCAGCTGTGAGGAATCATGCTGCTCAGCTGGCAATAATCAAGCACGTGACCAGGCAGGAATCACGAAGCTCAGCTGGTAATTGTCAAGCAGATGAGCCGACAGGAATCACGCAGCTCAGATGGCAATTGTCATGCAGATGAGCCGGCAGGAATCACGCAGCTCAGCAGGCCCTGATCACGTGACTCTGCAGGCACTGTTCACGTGGCTGATCAAGTACAGATCACGTGACTGAGCATGCACTGATCACGTGGCTATCATGCACTGATGACGTGACTGGGCATGCACTGATGACGTGGCTGATCAGGCACTGATCACATGGCTCATCATGCACTGATCACGTGTTTATCAGGCAATGATCAGTGACTGACAGGCGCTGATCATGGGACTGTGCACGCACTGATCACGTGGCTATCATGCACTACTCACGTGGCTGATCATCCACTGATCACGTGACTGATCATGCACTGATCACGTGACTGATCATGCACTGATCACGTGGCTATCATGCACTGATCACTTGGCTGGTCATACACTGATCACATGCCTGGTCATGCACAGATTACATGACTGATCATGCACTGAACACGTGACTGATCATTCACTGTTCACGTGGCTATCATGCACTACTCACGTGGCTGATCATGCAATGATCATGTAGCTACCATGTACCGGTCAGGTGACTGATCATACACCCATCAGGTGACGGATCATGCACTGATCACATGGCTATCATGCACTGTTCACGTGGCTGATCATACACTGATCACCTGCCTGGTCATGCACAGATCACGTGACAAATCATGAACTGATCACATAGCTATCATGAACTGATCACCTGGCTGATCATGCACTGATCACGTGGCTGATCATGCACTGATACCGTGGCTGAGCATGGACTGATCACATGACTATCATGTAGTGATCACGTGACTTAATGTCTCTGATCATGTGACTGATCATGCGCTGATCATGTTTGCTATCATACACTGATCATGTGCCTCTGGAGGCAATAAACAAAGAGCTGAGTAGGCACGAATCAAACAGTCAGCAGGCAATAATCATGGAACTCAGCTGTGAGGAATCATGCTGCTCAGCTGGCAATAATCAAGCACGTGACCAGGCAGGAATCACGCAGGTCAGCTGGCAATTGTCAAGCAGATGAGCCGACAGGAATCACGCAGCTCAGATGGCAATTGTCATGCAGATGAGCCGGCAGGAATCACGCAGCTCAGCAGGCCCTGATCACGTGACTCTGCAGGCACTGATCTCGTGGCTGATCAAGTACAGATCATGTGACTGAGCATGCACTGATCACGTGGCTATCATGCACTGATGACGTGACTGCGCATGCACTGATGACGTGGCTGATCAGGCACTGATCACATGGCTTATCATGCACTGATCACGTGTTTATCACGCAATGATCAGTGACTGACAGGCGCTGATCATGGGACTGTGCACGCACTGATCACGTGGCTATCATGCACTACTCACGTGGCTGATCATGCAATGTTCATGTAGCTACCATGTACAGGTCACGTGAATGATCATACACCCATCAGGTGACTGATCATGCACTGATCACGTGGCTCTCATGCACTGATCACGAGACTGATCATGCACTGATCACGTCTATATCATGCACTGATCACATGAGTGCCCATGCACTGATCACGGGGATGATCATACACTAATCATGTGACAGATCATGCACTGATCACGTGGCTGATCATGCACTGATACCGTGACTGAGCATGGACTGATCACATGACTATCATGTAGTGATCACGTGACTTAATGGCGCTGATCATGTGACTGATCATGCGCTGATCATCTTTGCTATCATACACTGATCATGTGCCTATGGAGGCAATAAACAAAGAGCTGAGTAGGCACGAATCAGTCAGCAGGCAATAATCATGGAACTCAGGTGTGAGGAATCATGCTGCTCAGCTGGCAATAATCAAGCAGCTGAGCAGGCAGGAATTACGCAGCACAGCTGGCAATTGTCAAGCAGATGACAGGCAGGAATCGTGCAGCTCAGCTGGCAAATGTCAAGCAGATGAGCAGACAGTAATCACGCAGCTCAGCAGGCCCAGATCACGTGACTGAGCATGCACTGTTCACGTGGCTGATCATACACTGATCACGTGATTGATCATGCACTGATCACTTGGATATCATGCACTGATCACGTGGCTGATCATACACTGTTCACGTGTCTGACCATGCACTGCTCACGTGGCTGATCATACACTGCTCACATAACTGATCATGCACTGATCACGTGGCTATCATGCACTGAATACGTGGCTGAACATGCACTGTTCACGTGGCTGATCACACACCTGTCACGTGAAATATCATGCACTGATCACGTGGCACTCATGCACTGATCACGTGGCTGATCATACACTGATCAGTTGGCTATCATGCACTGATTACTTTGCTGATCATACACTGATCACGTGACTGATAATGCACTGATCATCTGGCTATCGTGCACTCATTACCTGGCTATCGTGCACTGATCACGTGGTTGATCATAAACTGATCACGAGACTGATCATGCACTAATCACGTCTATATCATGCACTGATCACATGACTTCCCATGCACTGTTCACCCGGATGATCATACACTGATCATGCGACAGATCACACACTGATAATGTGGCTATCATGCACTGCTCACGAGGCTGTTCATGCAATGATCACGTAGCTACCATGTACTGGTCACGTGAGTGAACATGCACTGATCACGTAATTGATCATGCACTGATCAGGAGACTTATCATGCACTGTTTACGTGAGTGATCATGCACTGATCACGTGACTGATCATGCACTGATCTCGTGGCTATCATGCACGGCTCATGTGGCTGATCATGCAATGATCACCTAGCTACCATATACTGGTCACGTGACTGATCATGCACAGATCACGTAAATTATCATGCACTGTTCACGTGGCTGATCATGCAATGATCACGTGGCAACCATGTACTGGTCATGTGACTGATCATGCACTGATCACATAATTGATCCTGCACAGATCACGTGGCTCATCATGCACTGATCACGTGGCTTATCACACATGTATCACGTGACTGATCATGCACTGATCACGTGGCTGATCATACTCTGCTCACGTAACTCATAATGCACACATCACGTGGCTATCATGCACTGCTCACGTGGCTCGTCATGGAATGATCACATAGCTACCATATACTGGTCACATGACTGATCATGCACAGATCACGTAAATGATCATGCACTGTTCACGTGACTGATCATGCACTGATCACGTAATTGATCCTGCACTGATCACGTGGCTCATCATGCACTGATCACGTGGCTGATCACACATGTATCAGGTGACTGATCATGCACTGATCACGTGGCTCTCATGCACTAATCACGTGGCTATCATGCACTAATCACGTGGATATCATGCACTGATCACGTGGCTTATCACACACGTATCACATGACTGATCATGCACTGTAAACGTGGCTATCATGCACTTATTACGTGGCTATCATGCACTGATCACGTGGCTGATCACGCAATGATCACGTAGCTACCATGTACTGGTCACGTGACTGATCATGCACTGATCACGTAATTCATCCTGCACTGATCACATGGCTCATCAGGCACTGATCAGGTGGCTGATCACACACGTATCACGTGACTGATCATGTACAGATCACGTGAATAATCATGAAGTGATCACTTGGCTATCCTGCATTGATCACGTGGTATCATGCATTGATCACGTGGCTGATCACTCACATATCACGTGACTGATCATGCACTGATCACGTGACTGATCATGCACTGCTCACCTGGCTGATCATGCAATGATCACACAGCTACCATGTACCGGTCACATGACTGATCATGCACTGATCACATAATTGATCATGCACTGATCACCTGGCTTATCATGCATTGATCATGTGACTTAACATGTGCTGATCATGTTTGGTGTCACACCCTGATCATGTGCCTCTGGAGGCAATGAACATAGAGCTGAGTAAGCAGGAATCAGTCAGCAGGCTATAATCATGGAACTCAGCTCTGAGAAATCATGCTGCTCAGCTGGCAACAATCAAGTAGATGAGCAGGCAGGAATTACGCAGCACAGGTGGCAATTGTCAAGGAGATGACAGGCAGGAATCGTGCAGCTCAGCTGGAAATTGTCAAGCAGATGAGCAGACAGTAATCACGCAGCTCAGCAGGCCCTGATCACGTGACTGAGCATGCACAGTTCACATGGATGATCACACACCTATCACGTGACTGATCATGCACTGATCATGTGACTGATCATGCACTGATCACGTAGCTATCTTGCACTGATCACTTGGCTGATCATACACTCATCACGGGACTGATCGTGCACTGATCACGGGGCTATCATGCATTGACTACATGACTGGACATGCACTGATCACGTGGATGATCATGCACTGATCACGTGACTGACCATGCACTGATCACGTGACTGATCAGGCACTGATCACATGGCTGAACTTGCACTGACCACGTGGCTTTCATGCACTGCTCACATGGCTGATCAGGCAATGATCACGTAGCTACCATGTACTGGTCACGTGACTGATCAGGCACTGATCACGTAATTGATCAAGCACTGATCATGTGGCTGATCATGCACTGATCACGTGGCTGATCATACACTGATCACGTGACTGATCATGCACTGATCACGTGGCTATCATGCACTGATCACTTGGCTGGACATACACTGACCACGTGCCTGGTCATGCACTGATCACGTGGCTGATCATGCACTGATCACGTGACTGATCATGCACTGATCTCGTGTCTGATCATGCACTGATCACGTGGCTATCATGCACTGCTCACCTGGCTGATCATGCGATGATCACGCAGCTACCATGTACTGGTCACATGACTGATCATGCACTGATCACGTGACTGATCATGCAGTGATCACGTGGCTATCATGCACTACTCACGTGGCTGATCATGCAATGTTCATGTAGCTACCATGTACAGGTCACGTGAATGATCATACACCCATCAGGTGACTGATCATGCACTGATCACGTGGCTATCATGCACTGATCACGAGACTGATCATGCACTGATCACGTCTATATCATGCACTGATCACATGACTGCCCATGCACTGATCACGTGTATGATCATACACTAATCATGTGACAGATCATGCACTGATCACGTGGCTGATCATGCACTGATACCGTGACTGAGCATGGACTGATCACATGACTATCATGTAGTGATCACGTGACTTAATGGCGCTGATCATGTGACTGATCATGCGCTGATCATGTTTGCTATCATACACTGATCATGTGCCTCTGGAGGCAATAAACAAAGAGCTGAGAAGGCACGAATCAAACAGTCAGCAGGCAATAATCATGGAACTCAGGTGTGAGGAATCATGCTGCTCAGCTGGCAATAATCAAGCAGCTGAGCAGGAAGGAATTACGCAGCACAGCTGGCAATTGTCAAGCAGATGACAGGCAGGAATCGTGCAGCTCAGCTGGCAAATGTCAAGCAGATGAGCAGACAGTAATCACGCAGCTCAGCAGGCCCAGATCACGTGACTGAGCATGCACTGTTCACGTGGCTGATCATACACTGATCACGTGATTGATCATGCACTGATCACTTGGATATCATGCACTGATCACGTGGCTGATCATACACTGTTCACGTGTCTGACCATGCACTGATCACGTGGCTGATCATACACTGCTCACGTAACTGATCATGCACTGATCACGTGGCTATCATGCACTGATCACGTGGCTGAACATGCCCTGTTCACGTGGCTGATCACACACCTGTCACATGACATATCATGCACTGATCACGTGGCACTCATGCACTGATCACGTGGCTGATCATACTCTGCTCACGAAACTCATCATGCACAAATCACGTGGCTATCATGCACTGCTCACGTGGTTCGTCATGGAATGATCACGAAGCTACCATATACTGGTCACGTGACTGATCATGCACAGATCACGTAAATGATCATGCACTGTTCACGTGACTGATCATGTACTGATCACGTGACTGATAATGCACTGATCACGTGGCTATCATGCTCTGCTCACGTGGCTGATCATGCAACGATCACGTAGCAACCATGTAGTGGTCTCGTGACTGATCATGCACTGATCACGTAATTGATCCTGCACTGATCACGTGGCTCATCATGCACTGATCACGTGGCTGATCACACACGTATCACGTGACTGATCATGCACTGATCACGTGACTAATCATGCACTGATCACGTGGCTATCATGCACTGATCACGTGGCTGATCATGCACTGATCACGTGACTGATCATGCACTGATCACGTGACTGATCATGCACTGATCACGTGACTGATCATGCACTGATCACGTGGCTATCATGCACTGATCACGTGGCTGATCATGCAATGATCACACAGCTACCATGTACTGGTCACATGACTGATCATGCACTGATCACATAATTGATCATGCACTGATCACGTGGCTTATCATGCATTGATCATGTGACTGATCATGTGCTGATCATGTTTGGTGTCACACACTGATCATGTGCCTCTGGAGGCAATGAACATAGAGCTGAGTAGGCAGGAATCAGTCAGCAGGCTATAATCATGGAACTCAGCTCTGAGAAATCATGCTGCTCAGCTGGCAATAATCAAGCAGATGAGCAGGCAGGAATTACGCAGCACAGCTGGCAATTGTCAAGCAGATGACAGGCAGGAATCGTGCAGCTCAGCTGGCAATTGTCAAGCAGATGAGCAGACAGTAATCACGCAGCTCAGCAGGCCCTGATCACGTGACTGAGCATGCACTGTTCACGTGGCTGATCACACACTGATCACGTGACTGATCATGCACTGATCACGTGACTGATCATGCACTGATCACGTAGCTATCATGCACTGATCACGTGGCTGATCATGCACTGATCACGGGACTGATCATGCACTGATCACGGCGCTATCATGCACTGACTACATGACTGACATGCACTGATCACGTGGCTGATCATGCACTGATCACGTGACTGATCATGCACTGATCACGTGACTGATCATGCACTGATCACGTGGCTGATCATGCACTGATCACGTGGCACTCATGCACTGATCACGTGGCTGATCATACACTGATCACGAATGATCATGCACTGATCACGTGGCTATCATGCACTGATCACGTGGCTGTCATGCAATGATCACGAAGCTACCATATACTGATCACGTGACTGATCATGCACTGATCACGTAAATGATCATGCACTGATCACGTGACTGATCATGCACTGATCACGTGACTGATCATGCACTGATCACGTGGCTATCATGCACTGCTCACGTGGCTGATCATGCAATGATCACGTAGCAACCATGTAGTGGTCTCGTGACTGATCATGCACTGATCACGTAATTGATCATGCACTGATCACGTGGCTCATCATGCACTGATCACGTGGCTGATCACACACGTATCACGTGACTGATCATGTACAGATCACGTGACTGATCATGCACTGTCACGTGGCTATCATGCACTGATCACGTGGCTATCATGCACTGATCACGTGGCTGATCACACACTGATCACGTGACTGATCATGCACTGATCACGTGCTATCATGCACTGATCACGTGGATGATCATACACTAATCATGTGACAGATCATGCACTGATCACGTGGCTGATCATGCACTGATACCGTGACTGAGCATGGACTGATCACATGACTATCATGTAGTGATCACGTGACTTAATGGCGCTGATCATGTTACTGATCATGCGCTGATCATGTTTGCTATCATACACTGATCATGTGCCTCTGGAGGCAATAAACAAAGAGCTGAGTAGGCACGAATCAAACAGTCAGCAGGCAATAATCATGGAACTCAGCTGTGAGGAATCATGCTGCTCAGCTGGCAATAATCAAGCAGCTGAGCAGGCAGGAATTACGCAGCACAGCTGGCAATTGTCAAGCAGATGACAGGCAGGAATCGTGCAGCTCAGCTGGCAATTGTCAAGCAGATGAGCAGACAGTAATCACGCAGCTCAGCAGGCCCAGATCACGTGACTGAGCATGCACTGTTCACGTGGCTGATCATACACTGATCACGTGATTGATCATGCACTGATCACTTGGATATCATGCACTGATCACGTGGCTGATCATACACTGTTCACGTGTCTGACCATGCACTGATCACGTGGCTGATCATACACTGCTCACGTAACTGATCATGCACTGATCACGTGGCTATCATGCACTGATCACGTGGCTGAACATGCACTGTTCACGTGGCTGATCACACACCTGTCACGTGACATATCATGCACTGATCACGTGGCACTCATGCACTGATCACGTGGCTGATCATACACTGCTCACGTAACTCATCATGCACACATCACGTGGCTATCATGCACTGCTCACGTGGTTCGTCATGGCATGATCACGAAGCTACCATAGACTGGTCACGTGACTGATCATGCACTGATCACGTAAATGATCATGCACTGTTCACGTGACTGATCATGTACTGATCACGTGACTGATCATGCACTGATCACGTGGCTATCATGCACTGATCACGTGGCTGATCATGCACTGATCACGTGGCTGATCATGCACTGATCACGTGACTGATCATGCACTGATCACGTGGCTGATCATGCACTGATCACGTGGCTGATCATGCACTGATCACGTGACTGATCATGCACTGATCACGTGGCTATCATGCACTGATCACGTGGCTGATCATGCACTGATCACGTGGCTGATCATGCACTGATCACGTGACTGATCATGCACTGATCACGTGACTGATCATGCACTGATCACGTGGCTATCATGCACTGCTCACGTGGCTGATCATGCGATGATCACACAGCTACCATGTACTGGTCACATGACTGATCATGCACTGATCACGTGACTGATCATGCAGTGATCACGTGGCTATCATGCACTACTCACGTGGCTGATCATGCAATGATCATGTAGCTACCATGCACTGATCACGTGACTGATCATGCACTGATCACGTGGCTGATCATGCACTGATCACGTGGCTATCATGCACTGATCATGAGACTGATCATGCACTGATCACGTCTATATCATGCACTGATCTCATGACTGCCCATGCACTGACAACGTGGATGATCATACACTAATCATGTGACAGATCATGCACTTATCACGTGGCTGATCATGCACTTATACCGTGACTGAGCATGGACTGATCACATGACTATCATGTAGTGATCACGTGACTTAATGGCGCTGATCATGTGACTGATCATGCGCTGATCATCTTTGCTATCATACACTGATCATGTGCCTATGGAGGCAATAAACAAAGAGCTGAGAAGGCACGAATCAAACAGTCAGCAGGCAATAATCATGGAACTCAGGTGTGAGGAATCATGCTGCTCAGCTGGCAATAATCAAGCAGCTGAGCAGGAAGGAATTACGCAGCACAGCTGGCAATTGTCAAGCAGATGACAGGCAGGAATCGTGCAGCTCAGCTGGCAAATGTCAAGCAGATGAGCAGACAGTAATCACGCAGCTCAGCAGGCCCAGATCACGTGACTGAGCATGCACTGTTCACGTGGCTGATCATACACTGATCACGTGATTGATCATGCACTGATCACTTGGATATCATGCACTGATCACGTGGCTGATCATACACTGTTCACGTGTCTGACCATGCACTGATCACGTGTTTGATCATACACTGCTCACATAACTGATAATGCACTGATCACGTGGATATCATGCACTGAATACGTGGCTGAACATGCCATGTTCACGTGGCTGATCACACACCTGTCACATGACATATCATGCACTGATCACCTGGCACTCATGCACTGATCACGTGGCTGATCATACTCTGCTCACGAAACTCATCATGCACAAATCACATGGCTATCATGCACTGCTCACGTGGTTCGTCATGAAATGATCACGAACCTACCATATACTGGTCACGTGACTGATCATGCACAGATCACGTAAATGATCATGCACTGTTCACGTGACTGATCTTGTACTGATCACGTGACTGATAATGCACTGATCACGTGGCTATCATGCTCTGCTCACGTGGCTGATCATGCAACGATCACGTAGCAACCATGTAGTGGTCTCGTGACTGATCATGTACTGATCACGTAATTGATCCTGCACTGATCACATGGCTCATCACGCACTGATCCGGTGGCTGATCACATAAGTATCACGTGACTGATCATGTACAGATCCCGTGACTAATCATGAAGTGATCACGTGGCTATCCTGCACTGATCACGTGGATATCATGCACTGATCACGTGACTGATCATGCACTGATCACATGACTATCATGCACTGATCACGTGACTTATCATGCACAGTTCACCTGACTGATCATGCACAGATCACGGGACTGATCATGCACTGATCACGTGGCTATCATGCACTGCTCACGTGGCTGATCATGCAATGATCACACAGCTACCATGTACTGGTCACATGACTGATCATGCACTGATCACGTAAATGATCATGCACTGTTCACGTGACTGAACATGTACTGATCACGTGACTAATCTTGAAGTGATCACGTGGCTATCCTGCACTGATCACGTGGATATCATGCACTGATCACGTGGCTGATCATGCAATGATCACCTAGCTACCATGCACTGATCACTTGACTGATCATGCACTGATCACGTAATTGATCATGCACTGATCACCTGGCTTATCATGCATTGATCATGTGACTGATCATGTGCTGATCATGTTCGGTGTCACACACTGATCATGTGCCTCTAGAGGCAAAGAACATAGAGCTGAGTAGGCAGGAAACAGTCAGCAGGCTATAATCATGGAACTCAGCTCTGAGAAATCATGCTGCTCAGCTGGCAATAATCAAATAGTTGAGCAGGCAGGAATTACGCAGCACAGGTGGCAATTGTCAAGGAGATGGCAGGCAGGAATCGTGCAGCTCAGCTGGCAATTGTCAAGCAGATGAGCAGACAGTAATCACGCAGCTCTGCAGGCCCTGATCACGTGACTGAGCATGCACTGTTCACATGGCTGATCACACACCTATCACGTGACTGATCATGCACTGATCACGTGGCTCTCATGCACTGATCACGTGATTGCGCATGCATTGTTCACGTAATAGTATGTACTGATCACGTGGCTATCATGCACTGATGACGTGGCTAATCATGCACTGATCATATGACTGATCATGCACTGATCACGTAGCTATCTTGCACTGATCACTTGGCTGATCATACACTCATCACGGGACTGATCGTGCACTGATCAAGGCGCTATCATGCATTGATTACATGACTCCACATGCACTGATCACGTGGATGATCATGCACTGATCACGTGACTGAACATGCACTGATCACGTGTCTTTCATGCACTTATCACTTGGCTGGACATACACTGATCATGTGCCTGGTCATGCACTGATCATGTGGCTGATCATGCACTGCTCACCTGACTGATTATGCACTGATTACGTGGCTATCATGCACTGATCACGTGGCTATCATGCACTGATCACGTGACTGATCGTGCACTGATCACGTGACTGATCATGCACTTATCACGTGTCTATCATCCACTGATCACGTGGCTATCATGCACTGATCACCTGGCTATCATGCACAGATCACGTGGCTGATCATGCACTGATCACGTGACTGATCATGCACTGATGTCGTGGCTATCATGCACTGATCATTTGGCTGGACATACACTGATCACGTGCCTGGTCATGCACTGATCACGTGGCTGATCATGCACTGATCACGTGACTGATCATGCACTGATCTCGTGTCTGATCATGCACTGATCACGTGGCTATCATGCACTACTCACGTGGCTGATCATGCAATGATCATGTAGCTACCATGCACTGGTCACGTGACTGATCATGCACCGATCACGTGGCTGATCATGCACTGATCACATGGCTGTCATGCACTGATCATGAGAGTGATCATGCAATGATCACGTCTATATCATGCACTGATCACATGACTGCCCATGCACTGATCACGTGGATGATCATACACTAATCATGTGACAGATCATGCACTGATCACGTGGCTGATCATGCACTGATACCGTGACTGAGCATGGACTGATCACATGACTATCATGTAGTGATCACGTGACTTAATGGCGCTGATCATGTGACTGATCATGCGCTGATCATGTTTGCTACCATACACTGATCATATGCCTCTGGAGGCAGTAAACAAAGACCTGAGTAGGCACGAATCAAACAGTCAGCAGGCAATAATCATGGAACTCAGCTGTGAGGAATCATGCTGCTCAGCTGGCAATAATCAAGCAGCTGAGCAGGCAGGAATTACGCAGCACAGCTGGCAATTGTCAAGCAGATGACAGGCAGGAATCGTGCAGCTCAGCTGGTAATTGTCAAGCAGATGAACAGACAGTAATCACGCAGCTCAGCAGGCCCAGATCACGTGACTGAGCATGCACTGTTCACGTGGCTGATCATACACTGATCACGTGATTGATCATGCACGGATCACTTGGATATCATGCACTGATCACGTGGCTGATCATACACTGTTCACGTGTCTGACCATGCACTGCTCACGTGGCTGATCATACACTGCTCACGTAACTGATCATGCACTGATCACGTGGCTATCATGCACTGAATACGTGGCTGAACATGCACTGTTCACGTGGCTGATCACACACCTGTCACGTGACATATCATGCACTGATCACGTGGCACTCATGCACTGATCACGTGGCTGATCATACTCTGCTCTCGTAACTCATCATGCACACATCACGTTTCTATCATGCACTGCTCACGTGGCTCGTCATGGAATGATCTCGCAGCTACATTATTCTGGTCACGTGACTGATCATGCACAGATCACGTAAATGATCATGCACTGTTAACCTGAATGATCATGCACTGATCACGTGGCTCTCATGCACAGATCACGTGATTGCGCATGCACTGATCACGTAATTGTATGCACTGATCACGTGGCTATCATGCACTGATGACGTGGCTGATCATGCACTGATCATGTGACTGATCATGCACTGATCACGTAACTATCTTGCACTGGTCACTTGGCTGATCATACATTCATCACGGGACTGATCGTGCACTGATTGCGGTGCTATCATGCATTGACTACATGACTCCACATGCACTGATCATGTGCATGATCATGCACTGCTCCCGTGACTGACCATGCACTGACCACGTGACTGATCATGCACTGATCACCTGGCTATCATGCACTGATCATTTGGATGGTCATACACTGATCATGTGCCTGGTCATGCACTGATCATGTGGCTGATCATGCACTGCTCACGTGGCTGGTCATGCAATGATCACGTAGCTACCGTATACTGGTCACGCGACTGATCATGCACAGATCACGTAAATGATCATGCACTGTTCCCGTGACTGATCATGTACTGATCACGTGACTGATCATGCACTGACCACGTGGCTATCATGCTCTCCTCACGTGGGTGATCATGCAATGATCACGTAGCAACCATGTACTGGTCACCTGACTGATCATGCACTGATCATGTAATTGATCCAGCACTGATCACGTGGCTCATCATGCACTGATCACGTGACTGTTCACGCACTGATCACTTGACTGATCATGCACTGATCACGTGGCTATAATGCCCTGTGTACGTGGCTGATAAAACACATTTCACGTGCCTGGTCATGCACAGATCACGTGACTAATCATGAACTTATCACGTGGCTATAATGCACTGATCATGTGGCTGATCATACACTGTTCAAGTTCCTGGTCATGCACAGATCACGTGATTAATGATGAACTGATCACGGGGCTATAATTCACTGATCACGTGGATATCATGCACTGATTATGAGCCTGTCATGCACAGATCACGTGACTAATCATGAACTGATCACTTAGGTATCATGCACTGATCACGTGGCTGATCATACACTGCTCACGTAGCTGATCATGCACTGATCACGTGTCTATCATGCAATGCTCACGTGGCTGATCCTGCAATGATCACGTAGCTTACATG
This sequence comes from Bos javanicus, assembly GCF_032452875.1. Classification (NCBI taxonomy): domain Eukaryota; kingdom Metazoa; phylum Chordata; class Mammalia; order Artiodactyla; family Bovidae; genus Bos; species Bos javanicus. The sequence continues at coordinate 266,003 of NW_026893635.1, forward strand.
TACGGTCACGTGACTGATCATGCAATGGTAACGTAATTGATCATGCACTGATCACGTGACTGATCATGTACTGATCACGTGATTGATCATGCACTGATCACGTGTCTATCATGCACTTCTTACGTGGCTGATCATACAATGTTCACATAGCTACCATGTAATGGTCACATGACTGATCATGCACTGATCACGTAATTGATCATGCACTGATCAAGTGGGTGATCATACACTGCTCACGTGACTGATCATGCACTCTTCACGAGACTCATCATGCACTGATCACGTGGCTATCATGCACTGATCACGTGACTGATCATACACTGATCACGTGACTGATCATGCACTGTTCACGAGAGTGATCATGCACTGTTCTCGTGGATATCATGCACTGATCACGTGTTTGATCATACACTGTTCACGTGTCTGACCATGCACTGCTCACGTGGCTGATCATACTCTGTTCACGAAACTGTTCATGCACTGATCACGTGGATATCATGCACTGATCACGTGGCTAAACATGCACTGTTCACGTGGCTTACCACACACCTGTCACGTGACTGATCATGCACTGATCACGTGGCACTCATGCACTGATCACGTGGCTGATCACACTCTGCTCACGTAACTGAACATGCACACATCAGGTGGCTATCATGCACTTCTCACCTGGCTGGTCATGCAAAGTTCACGTAGCTTCCATATACTGCTCACGTGACTCATCATGCACAGATCACATAAATGATCATGCACTGTTCACGTGACTGATCATGTACGTTTCACGTGAGTGATCATGCACTGATCACGTGGCTATCATGCACTGCTCACGTCGCTGATCATGCAATGATAACGTAGCAACTATGTACTGGTCACGTGACTGATCATGCACTGATCATGTAATTAATCCTGCACTGATCACCTGACTCATCATGCACTGATCACGTGGCTGATCACACACGTATCACGTGACTGATCATGCACTGATCACGTGGTTATCATACACTGATCACGTGGCTATCATTCACTGATCACGTGGATATCATGCACGGATCACGTGGCTGATCACACACGTATCACGTGACTGATCATGCACTGTTCACGTGGCTATCATGCACTGATCACGTGGCTGATCATGCACTGATCATGTGGCTGATCATGCACTGATCACGTGACTGATCATGCACTGAACACGTGACTGATCATGCACTGATCACGTGACTGATCATGCACTGAACACGTGACTGATCATGCACTGATCACGTGGCTATCATGCACTGATCACTTGGCTGGTCATACACTGATCACGCAGCTACCATGTACTTGTCACGTGACTGATCATGCACTGATCATGTGGCTGATCATGCACTGATCTCGTGATTGATCATGCACTGATCACGTGACTTATCATGCACTGATCACGTGGCTATCATGCACTGATCACATGCCTGGTCATACACTGATCACGTGCCTGGTCATGCACAGATTACATGACTGATCATGCACTCATCACGTCACTGATCATGCACTGATCACGTGGCTATCATGCACTGTTCACGTGGCTGATCATACACTGATCACCTGCCTGGTCATGCACAGATCACGTGACTAATCATGAACTGATCACGTAGCAATCATTCACTGATCACCTGGCTGATCATGCACTGATCACGTGGCTATCATGCAATGATCACGTAGCTATCATGCACTGATCACGTGGCGGATCATGCACTGATACCGAGACTGAGCATGGACTGATCACATGACTATCATGTAGTGATCACGTGACTTAATGGGGCTGACCATGTGACTGATCATGCGCTGAGCATGTTTGCTATCATACACTGATCATGTGCCTCTGGAGGCAATAAACAAAGAGCTGAGTAGGTATGAATCAAACAGTCAGCAGGTAATAATCATGGAACTCAGCTGTGAGGAATCATGCTGCTCAGCTGGCAATAATCAAGCAGCTGAGCAGGCAGGAATTACACAGCACAGCTGGCAATTCTCAAGCAGATGACAGGCAGGAATCATGCAGCTCAGCTGGCAATTGTCAAGCAGATGAGCAGACAGTAATCACGCAGCTCAGCAGGCCCTGGTCACGTGACTGAGCATGCACTGTTCACCTGGCTGATCATACACTGATCACGTGATTGATCATGCACTGATCACTTGGATATCATGCACTGATCACGTGGCTCATCATACACTGTTCACGGGTCTGACCATGCACTATCACGTGGCTGATCATACACTGCTCACGTAACTGATCATGCACTGATCACCTAATTGATCATGCACTGATCACGTGGCTGATCATGCAATGATCACATAGCTACCATGTACGGGTCTCGTGAGTGATCATGCACTGATCACGTAATTCATCATGCACTGATCACGTGGCTGATCATGCACTGAACACGTGACTGATCATGCACTGATCACGTGACTGATCATGCACTGATCACGTGGCTATCATGCACTGCTCACGTGGCTGATCAAGCAGTGATCATGCAGCTACCATGTAGTGGTCACATGACTGATCATGCACTGATCATGTAATTGATCCTGCACTGATCACGTGGCTCATCACCCACTGATCCGGTGGCTGATCACACACGTATCACGTGACTGGTCATGTACAGATCCCGTGACTAATCATGAAGTGATCACGTGGCTATCCTGCACTGATCAGGTGGATATCATGCACTGATCACGTGGCTGATCACACACGTATCACCTGACTGATCATGCACTGATCACATGGCTATCATGCAATGATCACGTGACTGATCATGCACAGATCACGTGACTGATCATGCACAGATCACGTGACTGATCATGCACTGATCACGTGGCTATCATGCACTGCTCACTTGGCTGATCATGCGATGATCACGCAGCTACCATGTACTGGTCACATGACTGATCATGCACTGATCACGTGGCTATCATGCACTGATCACTTGGCTGGTCATACACTGATCACGTGCCTGGTCATGCACAGATTACATGACTGATCATGCACTGAACACGTGACTGAGCATGCACTGATCACGTGGCTATCATGCACTGATGACGTGACTGCGCATGCACTGATGACGTGGCTCATCAGGCACTGATCACATGGCTCATCATGCACTGATCACGTGTTTATCAGGCAATGATCAGTGGCTGACAGGCGCTGATCATGGGACTGTGCACGCACTGATCACGTGGCTATCATGCACTGATCACGTGACTGCGCATGCACTGATGACGTGGCTGTTCGGGCACTGATCACGTGTTTATCAGGCAGTGATCAGTGACTGACAGGCGCTGATCAGGGGACTCTGCACGCACTGATCAGGTGGCTGATCAGGAACTGACCACCTGACTGCGCATGCAGTGATCACGTGGCTGGTCGTTCACTGATCACGTGTTTATCATACGGTGATCACGTGACTGAGAGGCGCTGATCACGTGACTGTGCCGTCAGTGATCACGTGGCTGAGCAGGCACTGATACCGTGACTGAGCATGCACTGATCATGTGCCGGGAGCCGGGGAGGCATTCCACTCTGGACAAAGGTCATGAGGAAGGAGGCTCGGCATACGCAAATGCGGGATCGAGCCTCAGGAGTCCACCCGGATATTTTCGAGCATCTCCCCCCAAAAAACCCAGAGTCTGCCTACTGTATTGTTTTGTGCTCTCACCTCTGATTTCACTGCGGGCTGTCCCCCACCACCATCTCGCTCTCTCTGTCAAAGAGTTAACTTACAGCTCCAATTCATAAAGTTCCTTGTCATTCTTCCCTTTAACTTCCAGCTGAGTCTCCATCTGGAGCGCGGAACCCACCACGCTCACTAATTATGCCTGGGCTGCTAAGACCCACTCGAGAAGGTGTCTAGGGTGAGGCACCTTTCGCTATTCGAGAGGGCGCCTGCGGCCTACGTAAGTGGTGCAAACTTCTTGTCTTGAAGTTTGATTGGTCTTCCGCGTAAACCAAGCTACTCAGTCTCTTTTCTCCACCGAATTTTCCTACTGAGCTCTCCTCATACTATTATTCTTGACATCTCTGATTAGCATATAAGTAGTCGCCTAGGCCATCTCTCCTTCGAATACCCTGGATCAGTTGGGGCTGGTCCCCGGCAGGTGGCGACCGAACAGGGACCTCAGGAGGCGATACTCAAAGAGCTGAGCAGACCCGAACCACGCAATCAGCAGGCAATAAGCATGGAGCTCAGCAGTGACAAATCATGCTGCTCAATTGGCAATAATCAAGCACGTGACCAGGCAGGAATCACGCAGCTCAGCTGGCAATTGTCAAGCAGATGAGCCGACAGGAATCACGCAGCTCAGATGGCAATTGTCATGCAGATGAGCCGGCAGGAATCACGCAGCTCAGCAGGCCCTGATCACGTGACTCTGCAGGCGCTGATCACGTGGCTGATCAAGTACAGATCACGTGACTGAGCATGCACCGATCACGTGGCTATCATGCACTGATGACGTGGCTGATCAGGCACTGATCACATGGCTCATCATGCACTGATCACTTGTTTATCAGGCAATGATCAGTGACAGACAGGCACTGATCATGGGACTGTGCACGCACTGATCATGTGGCTATCATGCACTGATCACGTGACTGTGCATGCACTGATGACGTGGCTGTTTGGGCACTGATCACGTGTTTATCAGGCAGTGATCAGTGACTGACAGGCGCTGATCAGGGGACTGTGCACGCACTGATCAGGTGGCTGATCAGGAACTGACCACCTGACCGCGCATGCAGTGATCACGTGGCTGGTCGTTCACTGATCACGTGTTTATCATACGGTGATCACGTGACTGAGAGGCGCTGATCACGTGACTGTGCCGTCAGTGATCACGTGGCTGAGCAGGCACTGATATCGTGACTGAGCATGCACTGATCATGTGCCGGGAGCCGGGGAGGCCTTCCACTCTGGACAAAGGTCATGAGGAAGGAGGCTCGGCATACGCAAATGCGGGATCGAGCCTCAGGAGTCCACCCGGATATTCTCGAGCATCTCCCCCCCCAAAAAACCAGAGTCTGCCTACTGTATTGCTTTGTGCTCTCACCTCTGATTTCACTGGGGGCTGTCCCCCACCACCATCTCGCTCTCTCTGTCAAAGAGTTAACTTACAGCTCCAATTCATAAAGTTCCTTGTCATTTTTCCCTTTAACTTCCAGCTGAGTCTCCATCTGGAGCGCGGAACCCACCACGCTTACTAATTATGCCTGGGCTGCTAAGACCCACTCGAGAAGGTGTCTAGGGTGAGGCACCTTTCGCTATTCGAGAGGGCGCCTGCGGCCTACGTAAGTGGTGCAAACTTCTTGTCTTGAAGTTTGATTGGGCTTCCGCGTAAACCAAGCTACTCAGTCTCTTTTCTCCACCGAATTTTCCGACTGAGCTCTCCTCATACTATTATTCTTGACATCTCTGATTAGCATATAAATAGTCGCCTAGGCCATCTCTCCTTCGAATACCTTGGATCAGTTGGGGCTGGTCCCCGGCAGGTGGCGACCGAACAGGGACCTCAGGAGGCAATACTCAAAGAGCTGAGCAGACACGAACCTCGCAATCAGCAGGTAATAAGCATGGAGCTCAGCAGTGACGAATCATGCTGCTCAGTGGCAATAATCAAGCATGTGACCAGGCAGGAATCACGCGCTCAGCTGGCAATTGTCAAGCAGATGAGCCGGCAGGAATCACGCAGCTCAGCAGGCCCTGATCACGTGACTGAGCATGCACTGTACACGTGGCTGATCATACACTTATCACGTGATTTATTATGCACTGATCACTTGGATATCATGCACTGATCACGTGGCTGATCATGCAATGATCACGCAGCTACCATGTACTGGTCACATGACTGATCATGCACTGATCACATAATTGATCATGCTCTGATCACCTGGCTTATCATGCATTGATCATGTGACTGATCATGTGCTGATCATGTTTGGTGTCACACACTGATCATGTGCATCTGCAGGCAATGAACAAAGAGCTGAGTAGACAGGAATCAGTCAGCAGGCTATAATTATGGAACTCAGCTTTGAGAAATCATGCTGCTCAGCTGGCAATAATCAAGTAAATGAGCAGGCAGGAATTATGCTGCACAGGTGGCAATTGTCAAGGAGATGACAGGCAGGAATCGTACAGCTCAGCTGGCAAATTTCAAGCAGATGAGCAGACAGTAATCACGCAGCTCAGCAGGCCCTTATCACGTGACTGAGCATGCAATGTTCACGTGGCTGATCACACACCTTTCACGTGAATAATCATGCACTGATCACGTGGCTCTCATGCACTGATCACTTGTCTGGTCATACACTGATCACGCAGCTACCATGTACTGGTCACGTGACTGATCATGCAATGATGACGTAATTGATCATGCACTGATCATGTGGCTGATCATGCACTGATCACGTGACTGATCATGCACTGATCACGTGGGTGATCATGCACTGATCACGTGGCTATCATACACTTATCACATGGCAGGTCATACACTGATCATATAGCTACCATGTACTGGTCACGTTAATGATCTTACACCCATCAGGTGACTGATCATGCACTGATCACATGGCTATCATGCACTGACCACGAGACTGAAAATTCACTGATAACATCTAATCATGCACTGATCACATGACTGCCCATGCACTGATCATGTGGATGATCATGCACTGATACCGTGACTGAGCATGGACTGATCACATGACTATCATGTAGTGATCACGTGACTTAATGGCGCTGATCATGTGACTGATCATGCGCTGATCATGTTTGCTATCATACACTGATCATTTGCCTCTGGAGGCAATAAACAAAGAGTTGAGTAGGCACGAATCAAACAGTCAGCAGGCAAGAATCATGGAACTCAGCTGTGAGGAGTCATGCTGCTCAGCTGGCAATAATCAAGCAGCTGAGCAGGCAGGAATTATGCAGCACAGCTGGCAATTGTCAAGCAGATGACAGGCAGGAATCATGCAGCTCAGCTGGCAATTTTCAAGCAGATGAGCAGACAGTAATCACGCAGCTCAGCAGGCCCTTATCACGTGACTGAGCATGCACTATTCACGTGGCTGATCATACACTGATCACGTGATGATCATGCACTGATCACTTGGATATCATTCACTGATCACGTGGCTGATCATACACTGTTCACGTGTCTGACCATGCACTGATCACGTGGCTGATCATACACTGCTCAGGTAACTGATCATGCACTGATCACGTGGCTATCATGCACTGATCACGTGGATGAACATGCAATGTTCACGTGGGTGATCACACACCTGTCACGTGACATATCATGCACTGATCATGTGGCACTCATGCACTGATCACGTGGCTGATCATACTCTGCTCACGTAACTGATCATGCACACATCACGTGGCTATCATGCACTGCTTACGTGGCTCGTCATGGAATGATCACGTAGCTACCATATACTGGTCACGTGACTGATCATGCACAGATCATGTCAATGATCATGCACTGTTCAAGTGACTGATCATGTACTGATCACGTGACTGATCATGCACTGATCACGTGGCTATCATGCACTGCTTACGTGGCTGATCATGCAAGGATCACGTAGCAACCATGTACTGGTCACGTGACTGATCATGCACTGATCACGTAATTGATCCTGCACTCATCACGTGGCTCATCATGCACTGATCACGTGGCTGATCACACATGTATCACGTGACTGATCATGCAATGATCACGTGGCTCTCATGCACTGATCATGTGGCTATCATGCACTGATCACGTAGTTGTCATGCACTGATCACGTGGCTGATCACGCAATGATCACGTAGCTACCATGTACTGGTCAAGTGACTGATCATGCACTGAAAACCTAAATGATCCAGCACTGATCACATGGCTCATCACGCACTGATCCGGTAGCTGATCACACAGGTATCACTTGACAGATCATGTACAGATCACGTAAATAATCATGAAGTGATCACGTGGCTATCCTGCACTGATCAAGTGGATAACATGCACTGATCACGTGGCTGATCACGCACGTATCACGTGACTGATCATGCACTGATCACGTGGCTATCATGCACTTGCACGGTGGCTGACCATGCACTGGTCACGTGACTGATCATGCACTGATCAGGTAATTGATCATGCACTGATCACGTGACTGATCATGCAGAGATCACGTGACTGATCATGCACAGATCACGTGACTGATCAGGCACTGATCACTTGGATATCATGCACTGCTCACGTGGCTGATCATGCAATGATCACGCAGCTACCATGTACTGGTCACATGACTGATCATGCACTGATCACATAATTGATCATGCACTGATCACCTGGCTTATCATGCCTTGATTATGTGACTGATCGTGTGCTGATAATGTTTGGTGTCACACACTGATCATGTGCCTCTGGAGGCAATGAACATAGAGCTGAGGAGGCAGGAATCAGTCAGCAGGCTATAATCATGGAACTCACGTCTGAGAAATCATGCTGCTCAGCTGGCAATAATCAAGTAGATGAGCAGGCAGGAATTACGCAGCACAGGTGGCAATTGTCAAGGAGATGACAGGCAGGAATCGTGCAGCTCAGCTGGAAATTGTCAAGCAGATGAGCAGACAGTAATCACGCAGCTCGGCAGGCCCTGATCACGTGACTGAGCATGCACTGTTCACGTGGCTGATCACACACCTATCACATGACTGATCATGCACTGATCATGTGACTGATCATGCACTGATCACGTGTCTATCATGCACTGATCACTTGGCTGGACATACATTGATCACGTGCCTGGTCATGCACTGATCACGTGGGTGATCATGCACTGATCACGTGACTGATCATGCACTGATCTCTTGTCTGATTATGCACTGATCACGTGGCTGATCATGCGATGATCACGCAGCTACCATGTACTGGTCACATGACTGATCATGCACTGATCACGTGACTGATCATGCACTGATCACGTGGCTATCATGCACTGATCACGTGGCTGATCATACACTGATCACGTGATTGATCATGCACTGATCACTTGGATAGCATGCACTGATCACGTGGCTGATCATACAGTGTTCACGTGTCTGACCATGCACTGATCACGTGGCTGATCATACACTGCTCACGTAACTGATCATGCACTGATCACGTGGCTATCATGCACTGAATACGTGGCTGAACATGCACTGTTCACGTGGCTGATCACACACCTGTCACGTGACTGATCATGCACTGATCATGTGACTGATCATGCACTGATCACGTAGCTATCTTGCACTGATCACTTGGCTGATCATACACTCATCACGGGACTGATCGTGCACTGATCACGGCACTATCGTGCATTGACTACATGACTCCACATGCACTGATCACGTGGATGATCATGCACTGATCACGTGACTGACCATGCACTGATCACGTGACTGATCATGCACTGATCACATGGCTGATCATGCACTGATCACGTAGCTATCATGCACTGCTGACGTGGCTGATCTGGCAATGATCACGTAGCTACGATATACTGGTCACGTGACTGATCATGCACTGATCACATAATTGATCATGCACTGATCATGTGGCTGATCATGCACTGATCACGTGGCTGATCATGCACTGATCACGTGACTGATCATGCAGTGATCACGTGGCTATCATTCACTACTCACGCGGCTGATCATGCAATGATCATGTAGCTACCATGTACAGGTCACGTGAATGATCATACACCCATCAGGTGACTGATCACGTGGCTATCATGCACTGATCACGAGCCTGATCATGCACTGATCACGTCTATATCATGCACTGATCACATGACTGCCCATGCACTGATCACGTGGGTGATCATACACTAATCATGTGACAGATCGTGCACTGATCACGTGGCTGATCATGCACTGATACCGTGACTGAGCATGGACTGATCACATGACTATCATGTAGTGATCACGTGACTTAATGGCGCTGATCATGTGACTGATCATGCGCTGAGCATATTTGCTTTCATACACTGATCATGTGCCTCTGGAGGCAATAAACAAGGAGCTGAGTAGGCACGAATCAAACAGTCAGCAGGCAATAATCATGGAACTCAGCTGTGAGGAATCATGCTGCTCAGCTGGCAATAATCAAGCAGCTGAGCAGGCAGGAATTACGCAGCACAGCTGGCAATTGTCAAGCAGATGACAGGCAGGAATCTTGCAGCTCAGCTGGCAATTTTCAAGCAGATGAGCAGACAGTAATCCCGCAGCTCAGCAGGCCCTTATCACGTGACTGAGCATGCACTATTCACGTGGCTGATCATACACTGATCACGTGATGACCATGCACTGATCACTTGGATATCATGCACTGATCACGTGGCTGATCATACACTGTTAACGTGTCTGACCCTGCACTGATCACGTGGCTGATCATACACTGCTCAGGTAACTGATCATGCACTGATCACGTGGGTATCATGCACTGATCACTTGTCTGATCATACACTCATCACGGGACTGATCGTGCACTGATCACGGCGCTATCGTGCATTGACTACATGACTCCACATGCACTGATCACCTGGATGATCATGCACTGATCACGTGACTGACCATGCACTGATCACGTGACTGATCATGCACTGATCACATGGCTGATCATGCACTGATCACGTGGCTATCATGCACTGCTGACTTGGCTGATCTGGCAATGATCACGTAGCTACCATATACTGGTCACGTGACTGATCATGCACTGATCACATAATTGATCATGCACTGATCATGTGGCTGATCATGCACTGATCACGTGGCTGATCATGCACTGATCACGTGACTGATCATGCAGTGATCACGTGGCTATCATTCACTACTCACGCGGCTGATCATGCAATGATCATGTAGCTACCATGTACAGGTCACGTGAATGATCATACACCCATCAGGTGACTGATCACGTGGCTATCATGCACTGATCACGAGCCTGATCATGCACTGATCACGTCTATATCATGCACTGATCACATGACTGCCCATGCACTGATCACGTGGGTGATCATACACTAATCATGTGACAGATCGTGCACTGATCACGTGGCTGATCATGCACTGATACCGTGACTGAGCATGGACTGATCACATGACTATCATGTAGTGATCACGTGACTTAATGGCGCTGATCATGTGACTGATCATGAGCTGATCATGTTTGCTATCATACACTGATCATGTGCCTCTGGAGGCAATAAACAAAGAGCTGAGTAGGCACGAATCAAACAGTCAGCAGGCAATAATCATGGAACTAAGGTGTGAGGAATCATGCTGCTCAGCTGGCAATAATCAAGCAGCTGAGCAGGCAGGAATTACGCAGCACAGCTGGCAATTGTCAAGCAGATGACAGGCAGGAATCGTGCAGCTCAGCTGGCAATTGTCAAGCAGATGAGCAGACAGTAATCACGCAGCTCAGCAGGCCCTGGTCACGTGACTGAGCATGCACTGTTCACGTGGCTGATCAATACTGATCACGTGATTGATCATGGACTGATCACTTGGATATCATGTACTCATCACGTGTCTGACCATGCACTGATCACGTGGCTGATCATACACTGCTCAGGTAACTGATCATGCACTGATCACGTGGCTGAACATGCACTGTTCACGTGGCTGATCAAACACCTGTCACGTGGCTATCATGCACTGCTCACGTGGCTCGTCATGGAATGATAACGTAGCTACCATATACTGGTCCCGTGACTGATCATGCACAGATCACGTCAATGATCATGCACTGTTCAAGTGACTGATCAAGTACTTATCACGTGACTGATCATGCACTGAGCACGTGGCTATCATGCTCTGATCACGTGGCTGATCGTGCAAGGATCACGTAGCAACCATGTACTGGTCACGTGATTGTTCATGCACTGATCACGTAATTGATCCTGCACTGATCACGTGGCTGATCATGAACAGATCACGTGGCTGATCACACATGTATCACGTGACTGATCATGCACTGATCACGTGGCTCTCATGCACTGATCATGTGGCTCTCATGCACTGATCACGTAGCTATCATGCACTGATCACGTGGCTGATCACGCAATGATCACGTAGCTACCATGTAGTGCTCATGTGACTGATCATGCACTGATCACGTAATTGATCCTGCACAGATCACATGGCTCATCACGCACTGATCCGGTGGCTGATCACACACGAATCACGAGACTGATCATGCACTTATCACGTGGCTGATCATGCACTGACCACGTAATTGATCATGCACTTATCATTTGGCTGATCATGCACTGATCACGTGGCTGATCATACACTGATCACGTGACTGATAATGCACTGATCACGTGACTGATCTTGCACTGATCACGTGGCTATCATGCACTGATCACTTTGCTGGTCATACACTGATCACATGACTGATCATGCACTGTTCACGTGACTGATCATGTACAGATCACGTGAATAATCATGAAGTGATCACGTGGTTATTCTGCACTGATCACGTGGATATCATGCACTGATCGCGTGGCTGATCACACACGAATCACGTGACTGATCATGCACAGATCACATGACTGATCATGCACAGATCAAGTGACTGATCATGCACTGATCACGTGGCTATCATGCACTGCTCACGTGGCTGATCATGCAATGATCACGCAGCTACCATGTACTGGTCACATGACTGATCATGCACTGATCACATAATTGATCATGCACTGATCACCTGGCTTATCATGCATTGATCATGTGACTGATCATGTGCTGATCATGTTTGGTGTCACACACTGATCATGTGCCTCTGGAGGCAATGAACATAGAGCTGAGTAGGCAGGAATCAGTCAGCAGGCTATAATCATGGAACTCAAATCTGAGAAATCATGCTGCTCAGCTGGCAATAATCAAATAGATGAGCAGGCAGGAGTTACGCAGCTCAGGTGGCAATTGTCAAGGAGATGACAGGCAGGAATCGTGCAGCTCACCTGGAAATTGTCAAGCAGATGAGCAGACAGTAATCACGCAGCTCAGCAGGCCCTGATCACGTGACTGAGCATGCACTGTTCACATGGCTGATCACACAGCTATCACGTGACTGATCATGCACTGATCATGTGACTGATCATGCACTGATCACGTAGCTATCTCGCACTGATCACTTGGCTGATCATACACTCATCACGGGACTGATCGTGCACTGATCACGGCGCTATCATGCATTGACTACATGACTCCACATGCACTGATCACGTGGATGATCATGCACTGATCACGTGACTGACCATGCACTGATCACGTGGCTGATCATGCACTGATCACGTGGCTGATCATGCACTGATCACGTGGCTATAATGCACTGCTGACGTGGCTGATCTGGGAATGATCACGTAGCTACCATGTACTGGTCACATGACTGATTATGCACTGATCACGTAATTGATCATGCACTGATCATGTGGCTGATCATGCACTGATCACGTGGCTGATCATACACTGATCACGTGACTGATCATGCAATGATCATGTGGCTGATCATGCACTGATCACGTGGCTGATCATACACTGATCACGTGACTGACATGCACTGATCACGTGGCTATCGTGCACTACTCACGTGACTGATAATGCACTGATCACGTGACTGATCATGCACTGATCACGTGGCTATCATGCACTGCTCACGTGGCTGATCATGCAATGATCACGCAACTACCATGTACTGGTCACATGACTGATCATGCACTGATCACATAATTGATTATGAACTGATCACCTGGCTTATCATGCATTGATCATGTGACTGATCATGTGCTGATCATGTTTGGTGTCTCACACTGATCATTTGCCTCTGGAGGCAATGAACATAGAGCTGAGTAAGCAGGAATCAGTCAGCAGGCTATAATCATGGAACTCAGCTCTGACAAATCATGCTGCTCAGCTGGCAATAATCAAGTAGATGAGCAGGCAGGAATTACCCAGCACAGGTAGCAATTGTCAAGGAGATGACAGGCAGGAATCGTGCAGCTCAGCTGGAAATTGTCAAGCAGATGAGCAGACAGTAATCACGCAGCTCAGCAGCACTGATCACGTGACTGAGCATGCACTGTTCACATGGCTGATCACACACCTATCACGTGACTGACCATGCACTGATCACGTAACTGATCATGTACTGATCACGTGACTGATCATGCAATGATCACGTAGCTGATCATGCACTGATCACGTAATTGATCATGCACTTATCATTTGGCTGATCATGCACTGATCACGTGGCTGATCATACACTGATCACGTGACTGATCATGCACTGATCACGTGACTGATCATGCACTGATCACGTGGCTATCATGCACTGATCACTTGGCTGGTCATACACAGATCAGGTAAATGATCACGCACTGTTCACGTGACTGATCATGTACTGATCAACTGACTGATCATGCACTGATCACGTGGCTGATCATGCACTGATCACGTGGCTGATCATGCACTGTTCACGTAATTGATCATGCACTTATCATTTGGCTGATCATGCACAGATCACGTAAATGATCACGGACTGTTCACGTGACTGATCATGTACTGATCACGTAATTGATCATGCACTGATCACGTGGCTGATCATGCAATGATCACGTGACTGACCATGCACTGATCACGTGACTGATCATGCACTGATCACGTGACTGATCATGCACTGCTCACGTGGCTGATATTGCAATGATCACATAGCTACCATGCATTGGTCACATGACTGATCATGCACTGATCACATAATTGATTATGAACTGATCACCTGGCTTATCATGCATTGATCATGTGACTGATCATGTGTTGATCATGTTTGGTGTCACACACTGATCATTTGCCTCTGGAGGCAATGAACATAGAGCTGAGTAAGCAGGAATCAGTCAGCAGGCTATAATCATGGAACTCAGCTCTGACAAATCATGCTGCTCAGCTGGCAATAATCAAGTAGATGAGTAGGCAGGAATTACGCAGCACAGGTAGCAATTGTCAAGGAGATGACAGGCAGGAATCATGCAGCTCAGCTGGAAATTGTCAAGCAGATGAGCAGACAGTAATCACGCAGCTCAGCAGCACTGATCACGTGACTGAGCATGCACTGTTCACATGGCTGATCACACACCTATCACGTGACTGATCATGCACTGATCATGTGACTGATCATGCACTGATCACGTAGCTATCTTGCACTGATGACTTGGCTGATCATACACTCATCACGGGACTGATCGTGCACTGATCACGGCGCTATCATGCATTGACTACATGACTCCACATGCACTGATCACGTGGATGATCATGCACTGATCACGTGACTGACCATGCACTGATCACGTGACTGATCAGGCACTGATCACATGGCTGATCATGCACTGATCACGGGGCTATCATGCACTGCTCACGTGGCTGATCAGGCAATGATCACGTGGCTATCATGCACTGATCACTTGGCTGGACATACAGTGATCACGTGCCTGGTCATGCACTGATCACGTGGCTGATCATGCACTGATCACGTGACTGATCATGCACTGATCTCGTGTCTGATCAGGCACTGATCACGTGGCTATCATGCACTGCTCACTTGACTGATCATGCGCTGGTCACGCAGCTACCATGCACTAGTCACATGACTGATCATGCACTGATCACGTGACTGATCATGCAGTGATCACGTGGCTATCATGCACTACTCACGTGGCTGATCATGCAATGATCATGTAGCTACCATGTACAGGTCACGTGAATGATCATACACCCATCAGGTGACTGATCAAGCACTGATCACGTGGCTATCATGCACTGATCACATGACTGCCCATGCACTGATCACGTGGATGATCATACACTAATCATGTGACAGATCATGCACTGATCACGTGGCTGATCATGCACTGATACAGTGACTGAGCATGGATTGATCACATGACTATCATGTAGTGATCACGTGACTTAATGGCGCTGATCATGTGACTGATCATGCGCTGATCATGTTTGCTATCATACACTGATCATGTGCCTCTGGAGGCAATAAACAAAGAGCTGAGTAGGCACGAATCAAACAGTCAGCAGGCAATAATCATGGAACTCAGCTGTGAGGAATCATGCTGCTCAGCTGGCAATAATCAAGCAGCTGAGCAGGCAGGAATTAAGCAGCACAGCTGGCAATTGTCAAGCAGATGACAGAAAGGAATCGTGCAGCTCAGCTGGCAATTGTCAAGCATATGAGCAGACAGTAATCACGCAGCTCAGCAGGCCCAGATCACGTGACTGAGCATGCACTGTTCACGTGGCTGATCATACACTGACCACGTGATTGATCATGCACTGATCACTTGGATATCATGCACTGATCACGTGGCTATCATGCACTGATCACGTGGCTATCATGCACTGATCACGTGGCTGATCTCGCAATGATCACGTAGCTACCATGTACTGGTCACGTGACTGATCATGCACTGATCACGTAATTGATCCTACACTGATCACGTGGCTCATCATGAATTGATCACGTGGCTGATCACACATGTATCACGTGACTGATCATGCACTGATCATGTGGCTCTCATGCACTGATCACGTGGCTATCATGGACTGATCACGTGGCTATCATGCACTGATCACTTGGCTGATCACGCAATGATCACGTAGCTACCATGTACTGGTCACGTGACTGATCATGCACAGATCACGTAATTGATCCTGCACTGATCACATGGCTCATCACGCACTGATCAGGTGGCTGATCACACACGTATCACGTGACTGATCATGTACAGATCACGTGAATAATCATGAAGTGATCACGTGGCTATCCTGCACTGATCACGTGGATATCATGCACTGATCACGTGGCTGATCACACACGTATCACGTGACTGATCATGCACTGATCGTGTGACTGATCATGCACTGCTCACGTGGCTGATCATGCAATGATCACACAGCTACCATGTACTGGTCACATGACTGATCATGCACTGATCACATAATTGATCATGCACTGATCACCTGGCTTATCATGCATTGATCATGTGACTGATCATGCGCTGATCATGTTTGCTATCATACACTGATCATGTGCCTCTGGAGGCAATAAACAAAGAGCTGAGTAGGCACGAATCAAACATTCTGCAGGCAATAATCATGGAACTCAGGGGTGAGGAATCATGCTGCTCAGCTGGCAATAATCAAGCAGCTGAGCAGGCAGAAACTACGCAGCACAGCTAGCAATTGTCAAGCAGATGACAGGCAGGAATCGTGCAGCTCAGCTGGCAATTGTCAAGCAGATGAGCAGACAGTAATCACGCAGCTCAGCAGGCCCAGATCACGTGACTGAGCATGCACTGTTCACATGGCTGATCACACACCTGTCACGTGACATATCATGCACTGATCACGTGGCAGTCATGCACTGATCACGTGGCTGATCATACTCTGCTCACGTAACTCATCATGCACACATCACGTGGCTATCATGCACTGCTCACGTGGTTCTTCATGGAATGATCACGAGGCTACCATATACTGGTCACGTGACTGATCATGCACTGATCACGTAAATGATCATGCACTGTTCACGTGACTGATCATGTACTGATCACGTGACTAATCCTGAAGTGATCACGTGGCTATCCTGCACTGATCACGTGGATATCATGCACTGATCACGTGGCTGATCATGCAATGATCACGTAGCTACCATGCACTGATCACGTGACTGATCATGCACTGATCACGTGGCTATCATGCAGTACTCACGTGGCTGATCATGCAATGATCATGTAGCTACCATGTACCGGTCAGGTGACTGATCATACACCCATCAGGTGACGGATCATGCACTGATCACGTGGCTATCATGCACTGTTCACGTGGCTGATAATACACTGATCACCTGCCTGGTCATGCACAGATCACGTAACAAATCATGAACTGATCACATAGCTATCATGAACTGATCACCTCGATGATCATGCACTGATCATGTGACTGATCATGCCCTGATCATGTTTGCTATCATACACTGATCATGTGCCTCTGGAGGCAATAAACAAAGAGCTGAGTAGGCACGAATCAAACAGTCAGCAGGCAATAATCATGGAACTCAGCTGTGAGGAATCATGCTGCTCAGCTGGCAAATGTCAAGCAGATGAGCAGACAGTAATCACGCAGCTCAGCAGGCCCAGATCACGTGACTGAGCATGCACTGATCACGTGGCTGATCATACACTGTTCACGTGTCTGACCATGCACTGATCACGTGGCTGATCATACACTGCTCACATAATTGATAATGCACTGATCACGTGGCTATCATGCACTGAATACGTGTCTGAACATGCCATGTTCACGTGGCTGATCACACACCTGTCACGTGACATATCATGCACTGATCACCTGGCACTCATGCACTGATCACGTGGCTGATCATACTCTGCTCAAGAAACTCATCATGCACAAATCACATGGCTATCATGCACTGCTCACGTGGTTCGTCATGAAATGATCACGAACCTACCATATACTGGTCACGTGACTGATCATGCACAGATCACGTAAATGATCATGCACTGTTCACGTGACTGATCTTGTACTGATCACGTGACTGATAATGCACTGATCACGTGGCTATCATGCTCTGCTCACGTGGCTGATCATGCAACGATCACGTAGCAACCATGTAGTGGTCTCGTGACTGATCATGCACTGATGACGTAATTGATCCTGCACTGATCACATGGCTCATCACGCACTGATCCGGTGGCTGATCACATATGTATCACGTGACTGATCATGTACAGATCACGTGACTAATCATGAAGAGATCACGTGGCTATCCTGCACTGATCACGTGGATATCATGCACTGATCACGTGGCTGATCACACACGTATCACGTGACTGATCATGCACTGATCACATGGCTATCATGCACTTATCACGTGACTTATCATGCACAGATCACCTGACTGATCATGCACAGATCACGTGACTGATCATGCACTGATCACGTGGCTATCATGCACTGCTCACGTGGCTGATCATGCAATGATCACACAGCTACCATGTACTGGTCACATGACTGATCATGCACTGATCACATAATTGATCATGCACTGATCACCTGGCTTATCATGCATTGATCATGTGACTGATCATGTGCTGATCATGTTTGGTGTCACACACTGATCATGTGCCTCTGGAGGCAATGAACATAGAGCTGAGTAGGCAGGAATCAGTCAGCAGGCTATAATCATGGAACTCAGCTCTGAGAAATCATGCTGCTCAGCTGGCAATAATCAAGTAGATGAGCAGGCAGGAATTACGCAGCACAGCTGGCAATTGTCAAGCAGATGACAGGCAGGAATCCTGCAGCTCAGCTGGCAATTGTCAAGCAGATGAGCAGACAGTAATCACGCAGCTCAGCAGGCCCTGATCACGTGACTGAGCATGCACTGTTCACATGGCTGATCACACACCTATCACGTGACTGATCATGCACTGATCATGTGACTGATCATGCACTGATCACGTAGCTATCTTGCACTGATCACTTGGCTGATCATACACTCATAACGGGACTGATTCTGCACTGATCACGGCGCTATCAAGCATTAACTACATGACTCCACATGCACTGATCACGTGGATGATCATGCACTGATCACGTGACTGACCATGCACTGATCACGTGACTGATCAGGCACTGATCAAATGGCTGATCATGCACTGATCACCTGGCACTCATGCACTGATCACTTGGCTGATCATACTCTGCTCACGAAACTCATCATGCACACATCACGTGGCTATCATGCACTGCTCACTTGGTTCGTCATGGAATGATCACGAATCTACCATATACTGGTCACGTGACTGATAATGCACAGATCACGTAAATGATCATGCACTGTTCCCGTGACTGATCATGTACTGATCACGTGACTGATAATGCACTGATCACGTGGCTATCATGCTCTGCTCACGTGGCTGATCATGCAACGATCACGTAGCAACCATGTCGTGGTCTCGTGACTGATCATGCACTGATCTTGTAATTGATCCTGCACTGATCACATGGCTCATCACGCACTGATCCGGTGGCTGAACACACACGTATCACGTGACTGATGATGTACAGATCACGTGACTAATCATGAAGTTGTCACGTGGCTATCCTGCACTGATCACGTGGAAATCATGCACTGATCACGTGGCTGATCACACACGTATCACGTGACTGATCATGCACTGATCACGTAGCTATCATGCACTGATCACGTGGATGATCATACACTAATCATGTCACAGATCATGCACTGATCACGTGGCTGATCATGCACTGATACCGTGACTGAGAATGGACTGATCACATGACTATCATGTAGTGATCACGTGACTGAATGGCTCTGATCATGTTACTGATCATGCGCTGATCATGTTTGCTATCATACACTGATCATGTGCCTCTGGAGGCAATAAACAAAGAGCTGAGTAGGCACGAATCAAACAGTCAGCAGGCAATAATCATGGAACTCAGCTGTGAGGAATCATGCTGCTCAGCTGGCAATAATCAAGCAGCTGAGCAGGCAGGAATTACGCAGCACAGCTGGCAATTGTCAAGCAGATGACAGGCAGGAATCGTGCAGCTCAGCTGGCAATTGTCAAGCAGATGAACAGACAGTAATCACCCAACTCAGCAGGCCCAGATCACGTGACTGAGCATGCACTGTTCACGTGGCTGATCATACACTGATCACGTGATTGATCATGCACTGATCACTTGGATATCATGCACTGATCACGTGGCTGATCATACACTGTTCACGTGTCTGACCATGCACTGCTCACGTGGCTGATCATACACTGCTCACGTAACTGATCATGCACTGATCACGTGGCTATCATGCACTGAAAACGTGGCTGAACATGCACTGTTCACGAGGCTGATCACACACCTGTCACGTGACATATCATGCACTGATCACGTGGCACTCATGCACTGATCACGTGGCTGATCATACACTGCTCACGTAACTCATCATTCACACATCACGTGGCTACCATGCCCTGCTCAAGTGGTTCGTCATGGAATGATCACCAACCTACCATATACTGGTCACGTGACTTATCATGCACAGATCACGTAAATGATCATGCACTGTTCACGTGACTGATCATGTACTGATCACGTGACTAATCATGAAGTGATCACGTGGCTATCCTGCACTGATCACGTGGATATCATGCACTGATCACGTGGCTGATCATGCACTGATCACGTGGCTATCATCCACTCATCACGTGGCTATCATGCACTGATCACCTGGCTATCATGCACAGATCACGTGACTGATCATGCACTGATCACGTGGCTATCATGCACTGATCACTTGGCTGGACATACACTGATCACGTGACTGGTCATGCACTGATCACGTGACTGATCATGCACTGATCTCGTGTCTGATCATGCACTGATCACGTGGCTATCATGCACTGCTCACGTGGCTGATCATGCGATGATCACGCAGCTACCATGTACTGGTCACATGACTGATCATGCACTGATCACGTGAATGATCATGCAGTGATCACGTGGCTATCATGCACTACTCACGTGGCTGATCATGCAATGATCATGTAGCTACCATGCACTGATCACGTGACTGATCATGCACCGATCACGTGGCTGATCATGCACTGATCACGTGGCTATCATGCACTGATCATGAGACTGATCATGCAATGATCACGTCTATATCATGCACTGATCACATGACTGCCCATGCACTGACCACGTGGATGATCATACACTAATCATGTGACAGATCATGCACTGATCACGTGGCTGATCATGCACTTATACCGTGACTGAGCATGGACTGATCACATGACTATCATGTAGTGTTCACGTGACTTAATGGCGCTGATCATGTGACTGATCATGCGCTGATCATGTTTGCTATCATACACTGATCATGTGCCTCTGGAGGCAGTAAACAAAGACCTGAGTAGGCACGAATCAAACAGTCAGCAGGCAATAATCATGGAACTCAGGTGTGAGGATTCATGCTGCTCAGCTGGCAATAATCAAGCAGCTGAGCAGGCAGGAATTACGCAGCACAGCTGGCAATTGTCAAGCAGATGACAGGCAGGAATCGTGCAGCTCAGCTGGTAATTGTCAAGCAGATGAACAGACAGTAATCACGCAGCTCAGCAGGCCCAGATCACGTGACTGAGCATGCACTGTTCACATGGCTGATCATACACTGATCACGTGATTGATCATGCACGGATCACTTGGATATCATGCACTGATCACGTGGCTGATCATACACTGTTCACGTGTCTGACCATGCACTGCTCACGTGGCTATCATGCACTGATCACGTGGCTGATCATACACTGCTCACGTAACTGATCATGCACTGATCACGTGGCTATCATGCACTGATCACGTGGCTGAACATGCACTGTTCACGTGGCTGATCACACACCTGTCACGTGACATATCATGCACTGATCACGTGGCACTCATGCACTGATCACGTGGCTGATCATACTCTGGTCACGTAACTCATCATGCACACATCACGTGGCTACCATGCACTGCTCAAGTGGTTCGTCATGGAATGATCACGAACCTACCATATACTGGTCACGTGACTGATCATGCACAGATCACGTAAATGATCATGCACTGTTCACGTGACTGATCATGTACTGATCACGTGACTAATCATG
Organism: Bos javanicus; assembly: GCF_032452875.1. Taxonomy (NCBI): domain Eukaryota; kingdom Metazoa; phylum Chordata; class Mammalia; order Artiodactyla; family Bovidae; genus Bos; species Bos javanicus. The sequence continues at coordinate 288,840 of NW_026893635.1, forward strand.
AAGTGATCACGTGGCTATCCTGCACTGATCACGTGGATATCATGCACTGATCACGTGGCTGATCATGCAATGATCACGTAGCTACCATGCACTGATCACGTGACTGATCATGCACTGATCACGTAATTGATCATGCACTGATCACCTGGCTTATCATGCATTGATCATGTGACTGATCATGTGCTGATCATGTTCGGTGTCACACACTGATCATGTGCCTCTAGAGGCAAAGAACATAGAGCTGAGTAGGCAGGAAACAGTCAGCAGGCTATAATCATGGAACTCAGCTCTGAGAAATCATGCTGCTCAGCTGGCAATAATCTAATAGGTGAGCAGGCAGGAATTACGCAGCACAGGTGGCAATTGTCAAGGAGATGGCAGGCAGGAATCGTGCAGCTCAGCTGGCAATTGTCAAGCAGATGAGCAGACAGTAATCACGCAGCTCTGCAGGCCCTGATCACGTGACTGAGCATGCACTATTCACATGGCTGATCACACACCTATTACGTGACTGATCATGCACTGATCACGTGGCTCTCATGCACTGATCACGTGATTGCGCATGCATTGTTCACGTAATAGTATGTACTGATCACGTGGCTATCATGCACTGATGACGTGGCTAATCATGCACTGATCATATGACTGATCATGCACTGATCACGTAGCTATCTTGCACTGATCACTTGGCTGATCATACACTCATCACGGGACTGATCGTGCACTGATCAAGGTGCTATCATGCATTGATTACATGACTCCACATGCACTGATCACGTGGATGATCATGCACTGATCACGTGACTGACCATGCACTGATCACGTGACTGAACATGCACTGATCACGTGTCTTTCATGCACTGATCACTTGGCTGGACATACACTGATCACGTGCCTGGTCATGCACTGATCACGTCTATATCATGCACTGATCACATGACTGCCCATGCACTGATCACCCGGATGATCATACACTGATCATGCGACAGATCATGCACTGATCACGTGGTTATCATGCACTGCTCATGCGGCTGTTCATGCAATGATCACGTAGCCACCATGTACTGGTCACGTGAGTGATCATGCACTGTTGACCTAATTGTTCATGCACTGATCAGGTGACTTATCATGCACTGTTAACATGAGTGATCATGCACTGATCACGTGACTGATCATGCACTGATCTCGTGGCTATCATGCACGGCTCATGTGGCTGATCATGCAATGATCACCTAGCTACCATATACTGCTCACGTGACTGATCATGCACTGATCATGTAATTGATCAGGCACTGATCATGTGGCTGATCATGCACTGATCACGTGGCTGATCATCCACTGATCACGTGACTGATCATGCACTGATCACGTGACTGATCATGCACTGATCACGTGGCTATCATGCACTGATCACTTGGCTGGTCATACACTGATCACGTGCCTGGTCATGCACAGATTAGATGACTGATCATGCACTGAACATGTGACTGATCATTCACTGATCACGTGGCTATCATGCACTACTCACGTGGCTGATCATGCAATGATCATGTAGCTACCATGTACCGGTCAGGTGACTGATCATACACCCATCAGGTGACGGATCATGCACTGATCACGTGGCTATCATGCACTGTTCACGTGGCTGATCATACACTGATCACCTGCCTGGTCATGCACAGATCACGTGACAAATCATGAACTGATCACATAGCTATCATGAACTGATCACCTGGCTGATCATGCACTGATCACGTGGCTGATCATGCACTGATACCGTGACTGAGCATGGACTGATCACATGACTATCATGTAGTCATCACGTGACTTAATGGCTCTGATCATGTGACTGATCATCCACTGATCATGTTTGCTATCATACACTGATCAAGTGCCTCTGGAGGCAATAAACAAAGAGCTGAGTAGGCACGAATCAAACAGTCAGCAGGCAATAATCATGGAACTCAGCTGTGAGGAATCATGCTGCTCAGCTGGCAATAATCAAGCACGTGACCAGGCAGGAATCACGAAGCTCAGCTGGCAATTGTCAAGCAGATGAGCCGACAGGAATCATGCAGCTCAGATGGCAATTGTCATGCAGATGAGCCGGCAGGAATCACGCAGCTCAGCAGGCCCTGATCACGTGACTCTGCAGGCACTGTTCACATGGCTGATCAAGTCCAGATCACGTGACTGAGCATGCACTGATCACGTGGCTATCATGCACTGATGACGTGACTGGGCATGCACTGATGACGTGGCTGATCAGGCACTGATCACATGGCTCATCATGCACTGATCACGTGTTTATCAGGCAATGATCAGTGACTGACAGGCGCTGATCATGGGACTGTGCACGCACTGATCACGTGGCTATCATGCACTGATCACGTGGCTGATCATGCACTGATCACGTGACTGATCATGCACTGATCACGTGACTGATCATGCACTGATCACGTGGCTATCATGCACTGATCACGTGGCTGATCATGCACTGATCACGTGCCTGATCATGCACTGATCACATGACTGATCATGCACTGATCACGTGACTGATCATGCACTGATCACGTGGCTATCATGCACTATCACGTGGCTGATCATGCAATGATCATGTAGCTACCATGTACTGGTCACGTGACTGATCATACACTGATCACGTGACTGATCATGCACTGATCACGTGGCTATCATGCACTGATCACGTGGCTGATCATGCACTGATCACGTGCCTGATCATGCACTGATCACGTGACTGATCATGCACTGATCACGTGGCTATCATGCACTGATCACGTGGCTGATCATGCACTGATCACGTGGCTGATCATGCACTGATACCGTGGCTGATCATGGACTGATCACATGACTATCATGCACTGATCACGTGACTTAATGTCTCTGATCATGTGACTGATCATGCGCTGATCATGTTTGCTATCATACACTGATCATGTGCCTCTGGAGGCAATAAACAAAGAGCTGAGTAGGCACGAATCAAACAGTCAGCAGGCAATAATCATGGAACTCAGCTGTGAGGAATCATGCTGCTCAGCTGGCAATAATCAAGCACGTGAGCAGGCAGGAATCACGCAGCTCAGCTGGCAATTGTCAAGCAGATGACAGACAGTAATCACGCAGCTCAGATGGCAATTGTCATGCAGATGAGCAGGCAGGAATCACGCAGCTCAGCAGGCCCTGATCACGTGACTGAGCAGGCACTGATCTCGTGGCTGATCATGCACTGATCACGTGACTGATCATGCACTGATCACGTGGCTATCATGCACTGATCACGTGACTGATCATGCACTGATCACGTGGCTGATCATGCACTGATCACGTGGCTGATCATGCACTGATCACGTAGCTACCATGTACTGGTCACGTGACTGATCATGCACTGATCACGTGACTGATCATGCACTGATCACGTGGCTATCATGCACTACTCACGTGGCTGATCATGCAATGATCATGTAGCTACCATGTACAGGTCACGTGAATGATCATACACCCATCAGGTGACTGATCATGCACTGATCACGTGGCTATCATGCACTGATCACGTGACTGATCATGCACTGATCACGTCTATATCATGCACTGATCACATGACTGCCCATGCACTGATCACGTGGATGATCATACACTAATCATGTGACAGATCATGCACTGATCACGTGGCTGATCATGCACTGATACCGTGACTGAGCATGGACTGATCACATGACTATCATGTAGTGATCACGTGACTTAATGGCGCTGATCATGTGACTGATCATGCGCTGATCATGTTTGCTATCATACACTGATCATGTGCCTCTGGAGGCAATAAACAAAGAGCTGAGTAGGCACGAATCAGTCAGCAGGCAATAATCATGGAACTCAGGTGTGAGGAATCATGCTGCTCAGCTGGCAATAATCAAGCAGCTGAGCAGGCAGGAATTACGCAGCACAGCTGGCAATTGTCAAGCAGATGACAGGCAGGAATCGTGCAGCTCAGCTGGCAAATGTCAAGCAGATGAGCAGACAGTAATCACGCAGCTCAGCAGGCCCAGATCACGTGACTGAGCATGCACTGTTCACGTGGCTGATCATACACTGATCACGTGATTGATCATGCACTGATCACTTGGATATCATGCACTGATCACGTGGCTGATCATACACTGTTCACGTGTCTGACCATGCACTGATCACGTGGCTGATCATACACTGCTCACGTAACTGATCATGCACTGATCACGTGGCTATCATGCACTGATCACGTGGCTGAACATGCACTGTTCACGTGGCTGATCACACACCTGTCACGTGAAATATCATGCACTGATCACGTGGCACTCATGCACTGATCACGTGGCTGATCATGCACTGATCACGTGGCTATCATGCACTGATCACGTGGCTGATCATGCACTGATCACGTGACTGATCATGCACTGATCACTGGCTATCATGCACTGATCACGTGGCTATCATGCACTGATCACGTGGCTGATCATGCACTGATCACGTGACTGATCATGCACTGATCACGTCTATATCATGCACTGATCACGTGACTGATCATGCACTGATCACGTGGATGATCATGCACTGATCATGTGACTGATCATGCACTGATCACGTGGCTATCATGCACTGATCACGTGGCTGATCATGCACTGATCACGTAGCTATCATGCACTGATCACGTGACTGATCATGCACTGATCACGTAATGATCATGCACTGATCACGTGGCTGATCATGCACTGATCACGTGGCTATCATGCACTGATCACGTGACTGATCATGCACTGATCACGTGACTGATCATGCACTGATCACGTGGCTGATCATGCACTGATCACGTGGCTGATCACACATGATCACGTGACTGATCATGCACTGATCACGTGGCTGATCATGCACTGATCACGTGACTGATCATGCACTGATCACGTGGCTATCATGCACTGATCACGTGGCTGATCATGCACTGATCACGTAGCTACCATGCACTGATCACGTGACTGATCATGCACTGATCACGTAACTGATCATGCACTGATCACGTGACTGATCATGCACTGATCACGTGACTGATCATGCACTGATCACGTGGCTGATCATGCACTGATCACGTGGCTGATCACACATGATCACGTGACTGATCATGCACTGATCACGTGGCTATCATGCACTGATCACGTGGCTATCATGCACTGATCACGTGGATATCATGCACTGATCACGTGGCTGATCATGCACTATCACGTGACTGATCATGCACTGATCACGTGGCTATCATGCACTGATCACGTGGCTATCATGCACTGATCACGTGGCTGATCATGCACTGATCACGTAGCTACCATGTACTGATCACGTGACTGATCATGCACTGATCACGTGATTGATCATGCACTGATCACGTGGCTGATCATGCACTGATCACGTGGCTGATCACACACGTATCACGTGACTGATCATGCACTGATCACGTGAATGATCATGCACTGATCACGTGGCTATCATGCACTGATCACGTGGTATCATGCACTGATCACGTGGCTGATCATCACTGATCACGTGACTGATCATGCACTGATCACGTGACTGATCATGCACTGATCACGTGGCTGATCATGCAATGATCACACAGCTACCATGTACCGGTCACATGACTGATCATGCACTGATCACATAATTGATCATGCACTGATCACGTGGCTTATCATGCATTGATCATGTGACTGAACATGTGCTGATCATGTTTGGTGTCACACCCTGATCATGTGCCTCTGGAGGCAATGAACATAGAGCTGAGTAGGCAGGAATCAGTCAGCAGGCTATAATCATGGAACTCAGCTCTGAGAAATCATGCTGCTCAGCTGGCAATAATCAAGTAGATGAGCAGGCAGGAATTACGCAGCACAGGTGGCAATTGTCAAGCAGATGACAGGCAGGAATCGTGCAGCTCAGCTGGCAATTGTCAAGCAGATGAGCAGACAGTAATCACGCAGCTCAGCAGGCCCTGATCATGTGACTGACCATGCACTGTTTACGTGGCTGATCACACACCTATCACGTGACTGATCATGCACTGATCACGTGGCTGATCATGCACTGATCACGTGGCTATCATGCACTGATCACGTGGCTGATCATACACTGATCACGGGACTGATCATGCACTGATCACGTGGCTATCATGCACTGACTACATGACTCGACATGCACTGATCACGTGGATGATCATGCACTGATCACGTGACTGATCATGCACTGATCACGTGACTGATCATGCACTGATCACGTGGCTGATCATGCACTGATCACGTGGCTATCATGCACTGATCACGTGGCTGATCATGCAATGATCACGTAGCTACCATGTACTGGTCACGTGACTGATCATGCACTGATCACGTAATTGATCATGCACTGATCACGTGGCTGATCATGCACTGATCACGTGGCTGATCATGCACTGATCACGTGACTGATCATGCACTGATCACGTGGCTATCATGCACTGATCACTTGGCTGACATGCACTGATCACGTGCCTGATCATGCACTGATCACGTGGCTGATCATGCACTGATCACGTGACTGATCATGCACTGATCACGTGTCTGATCATGCACTGATCACGTGGCTATCATGCACTGCTCACGTGGCTGATCATGCATGATCACGCAGCTACCATGTACTGGTCACATGACTGATCATGCACTGATCACGTGACTGATCATGCAGTGATCACGTGGCTATCATGCACTACTCACGTGGCTGATCATGCAATGTTCATGTAGCTACCATGTACAGGTCACGTGAATGATCATACACCCATCAGGTGACTGATCATGCACTGATCACGTGGCTATCATGCACTGATCACGAGACTGATCATGCACTGATCACGTCTATATCATGCACTGATCACATGACTGCCCATGCACTGATCACGTGGATGATCATACACTAATCATGTGACAGATCATGCACTGATCACGTGGCTGATCATGCACTGATACCGTGACTGAGCATGGACTGATCACATGACTATCATGTAGTGATCACGTGACTTAATGGCACTGATCATGTGACTGATCATGCGCTGATCATGTTTGCTATCATACAGTGATCATGTGCCTCTGGAGGCAATAAACAAAGAGCTGAGTAGGCACGAATCAAACAGTCAGCAGGCAATAATCATGGAACTCAGGTGTGAGGAATCATGCTGCTCAGCTGGCAATAATCAAGCAGCTGAGCAGGCAGGAATTACGCAGCACAGCTGACAAATGTCAAGCAGATGAGCAGACAGTAATCACGCAGCTCAGCAGGCCCAGATCACGTGACTGAGCATGCACTGTTCACGTGGCTGATCATACACTGATCACGTGATTGATCATGCACTGATCACTTGGATATCATGCACTGATCACGTGGCTGATCATACACTGTTCACGTGTCTGACCATGCACTGATCACGTGGCTGATCATACACTGCTCACGTAACTGATCATGCACTGATCACGTGGATATCATGCACTGAATACGTGGCTGAACATGCCCTGTTCACGTGGCTGATCACACACCTGTCACGTGACATATCATGCACTGATCACCTGGCACTCATGCACTGATCACGTGGCTGATCATACTCTGCTCACGAAACTCATCATGCACAAATCACGTGGCTATCATGCACTGCTCACGTGGTTCGTCATGGAATGATCACGAAGCTACCATATACTGGTCACGTGACTGATCATGCACAGATCACGTAAATGATCATGCACTGTTCACGTGACTGATCATGTACTGATCACGTGACTGATAATGCACTGATCACGTGGCTATCATGCTCTGCTCACGTGGCTGATCATGCAACGATCACGTAGCAACCATGTAGTGGTCTCGTGACTGATCATGCACTGATCACGTAATTGATCCTGCACTGATCACGTGGCTCATCATGCACTGATCACGTGGCTGATCACACAGTATCACGTGACTGATCATGCACTGATCCCGTGACTAATCATGCACTGATCACGTGGCTATCATGCACTGATCACGTGGATATCATGCACTGATCACGTGACTGATCATGCACTGATCACGTGACTATCATGCACTGATCACGTGACTGATCATGCACTGATCACGTGACTGATCATGCACTGATCACGTGACTGATCATGCACTGATCACGTGGCTATCATGCACTGATCACGTGGCTGATCATGCAATGATCACGTAGCTACCATGTACTGGTCACGTGACTGATCATGCACTGATCACGTAACTGATCATGCACTGATCACGTGACTGATCATGCACTGATCACGTGACTGATCATGCACTGATCACGTGGCTATCATGCACTGATCACGTGGCTATCATGCACTGATCACGTGGCTGATCATGCACTGATCACGTGGCTATCATGCACTGATCACGTGACTGATCATGCACTGATCACGTGACTGATCATGCACTGATCACGTGGCTTATCATGCACTGATCATGTGACTGATCATGTGCTGATCATGTTTGGTGTCACACTGATCATGTGCCTCTGGAGGCAATGAACAAAGAGCTGAGTAGGCACGAAACAGTCAGCAGGCAATAATCATGGAACTCAGCTGTGAGAAATCATGCTGCTCAGCTGGCAATAATCAAATAGCTGAGCAGGCAGGAATTACGCAGCACAGGTGGCAATTGTCAAGCAGATGGCAGGCAGGAATCGTGCAGCTCAGCTGGAAATTGTCAAGCAGATGAGCAGACAGTAATCACGCAGCTCTGCAGGCCCTGATCACGTGACTGAGCATGCACTGTTCACATGGCTGATCACACACCTATCACGTGACTGATCATGCACTGATCACGTGGCTCTCATGCACTGATCACGTGATTGCGAATGCATTGTTCACGTAATAGTATGTACTGATCACGTGGCTATCATGCACTGATGACGTGGCTAATCATGCACTGATCATATGACTGATCATGCACTGATCACGTAGCTATCTTGCACTGATCACTTGGCTGATCATACACTCATCACCGGACTGATCGTGCACTGATCAAGGCGCTATCATGCATTGATTACATGACTCCACATGCACTGATCACGTGGATGATAATGCACTGATCACGTGACTGACCATGCACTGATCACGTGACTGAACATGCACTGATCACGTGTCTTTCATGCACTGATCACTTGGCTGGACATACACTGTTCACGTGCCTGGTCATGCACTGATCACGTGGCTGATCATGCACTGATCACGTGACTGATTATGCACTGATTACGTGGCTATCATGCACTGATCACCTGGCTATCATGCACTGATCACGTGACTGATCATGCACTGATCACGTGTCTATCATAGACTGATCACTTGGCTGGACATACACTGATCACAAGCCTGGTCATGCATTGATCCCGCGGCTGATCCTGCACTGATCACGTGATTGATCATGCACTGATCACGTGGCTATCATGCACTGATCACCTGGCTATCATGCAGAGATCACGTGAATGATCACACACCTATCAGGTGACTGATCATGCACTGATCACGTGGCTCTCATGCACTTATCACGTGATTGCGCATGCATTGTTCACGTAATAGTATGCACTGATCACGTGGCTATCATGCACTGATGACATGGCTAATCATGCACTGATCATATGACTGATCATGCACTGATCACGTAGCTATCTTGCACTGATCACTTGGCTGATCATACACTCATCACGGGGCTGATCGTGCACTGATCAAGGCACTGTCATGCATTGATTACATGACTCCACATGCACTGATCACGTGGATGATCATGCACTGATCTCGTGACTGACCATGCACTGATCACGTGACTGATCATGCACTGATCACGTGTCTATCATGCACTGATCACTTGGCTGGACATACACTGATCACATGCCTGGTCATGCACTGATCACGTGGCTGATCATGCACTGATCACGTGGCTGATCATGCACTGATCACGTGACATATCATGCACTGATCACGTGGCTATCATGCACTGATCACGTGGCTATCATGCACTGATCACGTGACTGATCGTGCACTGATCACGTGACTGATCATGCACTGATCACGTGCCTATCATCCACTGATCACGTGGCTATCATGCACTGATCACGTGGCTATCATGCACTGATCACGTGACTGATCATGCACTGATCACGTGTCTATCATCCACTGATCACGTGGCTATCATGCACTGATCACCTGGCTATCATGCACTGATCACGTGCCTGGTCATGCACTGATCACGTAGCTGATCATGCACTGATCACGTGACTGATCATGCACTGATCTCGTGTCTGATCATGCACTGATCACGTGGCTATCATGCACTGCTCACGTGGCTGATCATGCGATGATCACGCAGCTACCATGTACTGGTCACCTGACTGATCATGCACTGATCACGTGACTGATCATGCAGTGATCACGTGGCTATCATGCACTACTCACGTGGCTGATCATGCAATGATCATGTAGCTACCATGCACTGATCACGTGACTGATCATGCACCGATCACGTGGCTGATCATGCACTGATCACGTGGCTATCATGCACTGATCATGAGACTGATCATGCACTGATCACGTCTATATCATGCACTGATCACATGACTGCCCATGCACTGATCACGTGGATGATCATACACTAATCATGTGACAGACCATGCACTGATCACGTGGCTGATCATGCACTGATACCGTGACTGAGCATGGACTGATCACATGACTATCATGTAGTGATCACGTGACTTAATGGCGCTGATCATGTGACTGATCATGCGCTGATCATGTTTGCTATCATACACTGATCATGTGCCTCTGGAGGCAGTAAACAAAGACCTGAGTAGGCACGAATCAAACAGTCAGCAGGCAATAATCATGGAACTCAGGTGTGAGGAATCATGCTGCTCAGCTGGCAATAATCAAGCAGCTGAGCAGGCAGGAATTACGCAGCACAGCTGGCAATTGTCAAGCAGATGACAGGCAGGAATCGTGCAGCTCAGCTGGCAATTGTCAAGCAGATGAACAGACAGTAATCACGCAGCTCAGCAGGCCCAGATCACGTGACTGAGCATGCACTGTTCACGTGGCTGATCATACACTGATCACGTGATTGATCATGCACTGATCACTTGGATATGATGCACTGATCACGTGGCTGATCATACACTGTTCACGTGTCTGACCATGCACTGCTCACGTGGCTGATCATACACTGCTCACGTAACTGATCATGCACTGATCACGTGGCTATCATGCACTGATCACGTGGCTGAACATGCACTGTTCACGTGGCTGATCACACACCTGTCACGTGACATATCATGCACTGATCACGTGGCACTCATGCACTGATCACGTGGCTGATCATACTCTGCTCTCGTAACTCATCATGCACACATCACGTTTCTATCATGCACTGCTCACGTGGCTCGTCATGGAATGATCACGTAGCTACATTATACTGGTCACGTGACTGATCATGCACAGATCACCTAAATGATCACACACTGTTCACGTGACTGATCATGTACTGATCCCGTGACTGATCATGCACTGATCAGGTGGCTGATCATGCACTGATCACGTAATTGATCATGCACTTATCATTTGGCTGATCATGCACTGATCACGTGGCTGATCGCACACTGATCACGTGACTGATCATGCACTGATCACGTGACTGATCATGCACTGATCACGTGGCTATCATGCACTGATCACTTGTTTGGTCATACACTGATCACATGACTGATCATGCACTGTTCACGTGACTGATCACGTACTGATCACGTGACTGATCATGCACTGATCAGTTGGCTATCATGCACTGATTACTTTGCTGATCATACACTGATCACGAGACTTATCATGCACTGATCACGTCTATATCATGCACTGATCACATGACTGCCCATGCACTGATCACCCGGATGATCATACACTGATCATGCGACAGATCATGCACTGATCACGTGGCTATCATGCACTGCTCATGCGGCTGTTCATGCAATGATCACGTAGCTACCATGTACTGGTCACGTGAGTGATCATGCACTGTTGACCTAATTGTTCATGCACTGATCAGGTGACTTATCATGTACTGTTAACGTGAGTGATCATGCACTGATCACGTGACTGATCATGCACTGATCTCGTGGCTATCATGCACGGCTCATGTGGCTGATCATGCAATGATCACCTAGCTACCATATACTGCTCACGTGACTGATCATGCATTGATCATGTAATTGATCAGGCACTGATCATGTGGCTGATCATGCACTGATCACGTGGCTGATCATCCACTGATCACGTGACTGATCATGCACTGATCACGTGACTGATCATGCACTGATCACGTGGCTATCATGCACTGATCACTTGGCTGGTCATACACTGATCATGTGCCTGGTCATGCACAGATTACATGACTGATCATGCACTGAACACGTGACTGATCATTCACTGATCACGTGGCTATCATGCACTACTCACGTGGCTGATCATGCAATGATCATGTAGCTACCATGTACCGGTCAGGTGACTGATCATACACCCATCAGGTGACGGATCATGCACTGATCACGTGGCTATCATGCACTGTTCACGTGGCTGATCATACACTGATCACCTGCCTGGTCATGCACAGATCACGTGACAAATCATGAACTGATCACATAGCTATCATGAACAGATCACCTGGCTGATCATGCACTGATCACGTGGCTGATCATGCACTGATACCGTGGCTGAGCATGGACTGATCACATGACTATCATGTAGTGATCACGTGACTTAATGTCTCTGATCATGTGACTGATCATGCGCTGATCATGTTTGCTATCATACACTGATCATGTGCCTCTGGAGGCAATAAACAAAGAGCTGAGTAGGCACGAATCAAACAGTCAGCAGGCAATAATCATGGAACTCAGCTGTGAGGAATCATGCTGCTCAGCTGGCAATAATCAAGCACGTGACCAGGCAGGAATCACGCAGCTCAGCTGGCAATTGTCAAGCAGATGAGCCGACAGGAATCACGCAGCTCAGATGGCAATTGTCATGCAGATGAGCCGGCAGGAATCACGCAGCTCAGCAGGCCCTGATCACGTGACTCTGCAGGCACTGATCACGTGGCTGATCAAGTCCAGATCACGTGACTGAGCATGCACTGATCACGTGGCTATCATGCACTGATGACGTGACTGCGCATGCACTGATGACGTGGCTGATCAGGCACTGATCACATGGCTCATCATGCACTGATCACGTGTTTATCAGGCAATGATCAGTGACTGACAGGCGCTGATCATGGGACTGTGCACGCACTGATCACGTGGCTATCATGCACTGATCACGTGACTGGGCATGCACTGATGATGTGGCTGTTCGGGCACTGATCACGTGTTTATCAGGCAGTGATCAGTGACTGACAGGCGCTGATCAGGGGACTGTGCACGCACTGATCAGGTGGCTGGTCAGGAACTGACCACCTGACCTCGCATGCAGTGATCACGTGGCTGGTCGTTCACTGATCACGTGTTTATCATATGGAGATCACGTGACTGAGAGGCGCTGATCACGTGACTGTGCCGTCAGTGATCACGTGGCTGAGCAGGCACTGATATCGTGACTGAGCATGCACTGATCATGTGCCGGGAGCCGGGGAGGCCTTCCACTCTGGACAAAGGTCATGAGGAAGGAGGCTCTGCATACGCAAATGCGGGATCGAGCCTCAGGAGTCCACCCGGATATTCTCCAGGATCTCCCCCCAAAAAAACCAGAGTCTGCCTACTGTATTGCTTTGTGCTCTCACCTCTGATTTCACTGGGGGCTGTCCCCCACCACCATCTCGCTCTCTCTGTCAAAGAGTTAACTTACAGCTCCAATTCATAAAGTTCCTTGTCATTCTTCCCTTTAACTTCCAGCTGAGTCTCCATCTGGAGCGCGGAACCCTCCACGCTTACTAATTATGCCTGGGCTGCTAAGACCCACTCGAGAAGGTGTCTAGGGTGAGGCACCTTTCACTATTCGAGAGGGCGCCTGCGGCCTACGTAACTGGTGCAAACTTCTTGTCTTGACGTTTGATTGGTCTTCCGCGTAAACCAAGCTACTCAGTCTCTTTTCTCCACCGAATTTTCCTACTGAGCTCTCCTCATACTATTATTCTTGACATCTCTGATTAGCATATAAATAGTCGCCTAGGCCATCTCTCCTTCGAATACCCTGGATCAGTTGGGGCTGGTCCCCGGCAGGTGGCGACCGAACAGGGACCTCAGGAGGCAATACTCAAAGAGCTGAGCAGACATGAACCACGCAATCAGCAGGCAATAAGCATGGAGCTCAGCAGTGACGAATCATGCTGCTCAACTGGCAATAATCAAGCACGTGACCAGGCAGGAATCACGCAGCTCAGCTGGCAATTGTCAAGCAGATGAGCCGACAGGAACCACGCAGCTCAGCTGGCAATTGTCATGCAGATGAGCCGGCAGGAATCACGCAGCTCAGCAGGCCCTGATCACGTGACTCTACAGGCACTGATCATGTGGCTGATCAAGTTCAGATCACGTGACTGAGCATGCACTGATCACGTGGCTATCATGCACTGATCACGTGGCTGAACATGCACTGTTCACGTGGCTGATCACACACCTGTCACGTGACATATCATGCACTGATCACGTGGCACTCATGCACTGATCACGTGGCTGATCATACTCTGCTCACGTAACTGATCATGCACACATTACTTGGCTATCATGCACTGCTCACGTGGCTCGTCATGGAATGTTCACGTAGCTACCATATACTGTTCACGTGACTGATCATGCAAAGATCACGTAAATGATCATGCACTGTTCACGTGACTGATCACGTACTGATCACGTGACTGATCATGCACTGATCACGTGGCTGATCATGCAATGATCACGTAGCTACCATGCACTGATCACGTGAATGATCATGCACTGATCACGTGGCTGATCATGAAATGATCACGTAGCTACCATGCACTGGTCACGTGACTGATCATGCACTGATCACGTGGCTATCATGCACTGCTCAAGTGGCTGATCATGCAGTGATCACCCAGCTACCATGTACTGGTCACATGACTGATCATGCACTGGTCACGTGACTGATCATGCAGTGATCACGTAATTGATCATGCACTGATCATGTGGCTGATCATGCACTGATTTCGTGTCTGATAATGCACTGATCACGTGACTTATCATGCACTGATCACGTGACTGATCATGCACTGATCACGTGGCTATCATGCTCTGCTCACGCGGCTGAACATACACTGATCACGTGCCTGGTCATGCACTGATCACGTGGTGATCATGCACTGATCACGTGACTGATCATGCACTGATTTCGTGTCTGATCATGCAATGATCACGTGGCTATCATGCACTCCTCACGTGGCTGATCATGCGATGATCACGCAGCTACCATGTACTGGTCACATGACTGATCATGCACTGATCACGTGACTGATCATGCAGTGATCACGTGGCTATCATGCACTACTCACGTGGCTGATCATGCAATGATCATGTAGCTACCATGTACAGGTCACGTGAATGATCATACACCCATCAGGTGACTGATCATACACTGATCACGTGGCTATCATGCACTGATCACGAGACTGATCATGCACTGATCACGTCTATATCATGCACTGATCACATGACTGCCCATGCACTGATCACGTGGATGATCATACACTAATCATGTGACAGATCATGCACTGATCACGTGGCTGATCATGCACTGATACCATGACTGAGCATGGACTGATCACATGACTATCATGTAGTGATCAAGTGACTTAATGGCGCTGATCATGTGACTGATCATGCGCTGATCATGTTTGCTGTCATACACTGATCATGTGCCTCTGGAGGCAATAAACAAAGAGCTGAGTAGGCACGAATCAAACAGTCAGCAGGCAATAATCATGGAACTCAGGTGTGAAAATCATGCTGCTCAGCTGGCAATAATCAAGCAGCTGAGTAGGCAGGAATTACGCAGCACAGCTGGCAATTGTCTAGCAGATGACACGCAGGAATCGTGCAGCTCAGCTGGCAATTGTCAAGCAGATGAGCAGACAGTAATCACGCAGCTCAGCAGGCCCGGATCACATGACTGAGCATGTACTGTTCACGTGGCTGATCATACACTGATCACGTGATTGATCATGCACTGATCACTTGGATATCATGCACTGATCACGTGGCTGATCATACACTGTTCACGTGTCTGACCATGCACTGCTCACGTGGCTGACCACACACTGCTCACGTAACTGATCATGCACTGATCACGTGGCTATCATGCACTGATCACGTGGCTGAACATGCATTGTTCACGTGGCTGATCACACACATGTCACGTGACATATCATGCACTGATCACGTGGCACTCATGCACTGATATCGTGGCTGATCATACTCTGCTCTCGTAACTCATCATGCACAAATCACGTGACTATCATGCACTGCTCATATGTCTCGTCATGGAATGATCACATAGCTACCATATACTGCTCACGTGACTGATAATGCACAGATCACGTAAATTATCATGCACTGTTCACGTGACTGATCATGCACTGATCACGTGGCTATCATGCTCTGCTCACGTGGCTGATCATGCAATGATCACGTAGCAACCATGTACTGGTCACGTGACTGATCATGCACTGATCACGTAACTGATCCTGCACTTATCACGTGGCTCATTATGCAAAAATCACGTGGCTGATCACACATGTATCACGTGACTGATCACGCACTGATCATGTGGCTCTCATGCAATGATCACGTGGCTATCATGCACTGATCACGTGGCTATCATGCACTGCTCATGCGGCTGTTCATGCAATGATTACACAGCTACCATGTACAGGTCACGTGACTGATCATGCACTGATCACGTAATTGATCCTGCACTGATCACATGGCTCATCACGCATTGATCAGGTGGCTGATCACACACGTATCACGTGACTGATCATGTACAGATCACGTGAATAATCATGAAGTGATCATGTGGCTATCCTGCACTGATCACGTGGATATCATGCACTGATCACGTGGCTGATCACACACCTATCACGTTACTGATCATGCACTGATCACGTGACTGATCATGCACTGCTCATGTGGCTGATCATGCAATGATCACACAGCTACCATGTACTGGTCACATGACTGATCATGCACTGGTCACATAATTGATCATGCACTGATCACCTGGCTTATCATGCATTGACCATGTGACTGATCATGTGCTGATCATGTGTGGTGTCACACACTGATCATGTGCCTCTGGAGGCAATGAACATAGAACTGAGTAGGCAGGAATCAGTCAGCAGGCTATAATCATGGATCTCAGCTCTGAGAAATGATGCTGCTCAGCTGGCAATAATCAAGTAGATGAGCAGGCAGGAATTACGCAGCACAGGTGGCAATTGTCAAGGAGATGACTGGCAGGAATCGTGCAGCTCAGCTGGAAATTGTCAAGCAGATGAGCAGACAGTAATCACGCAGCTCAGCAGGCCCTGATCACTTGACTGAGCATGCACTGTTCACATGGCTGATCACACACCTATCACGTGACTGATCATGCACTGATCATGTGACTGATCATGCACTGATCACGTAGGTATCTTGCACTGATCACTTGGCTGATCATACACTCATCACAGGACTGATCGTGCACTGATCACGGCGCTATCATGCATTGACTACATGACTCCACATGCACTGACCACGTGGATGATCATGCACTGATCACGTGACTGACCATGTACTGATCACGTGACTGATCAGGCACTGATCACGTGACTGATCATGCACTGATCACGTGACTGATCATGCACTGATCACGTGGCTATCATGCACTGATCACTTGGCTGGACATACACTGATCACATGCCTCGTCATGCACTGATCATGTGGCTGACCATGCACTGATCACGTGACTGATCATGCACTGATCTCATGTCTGATCATGCACTGATCACGTGGCTATCTTGCACTGCTCACGTGGCTGATCATGCGATGATCACGCAGCTACCATGTACTGGTCACATGACTGATCATGCACTGATCACGTGAGTGATCATGCAGTGATCACGTGGCTATCATGCACTACTCACGTGGCTGATCATGCAATGATCATGTAGCTACCATGTACAGGTCACGTGAATGATCATACACCCATCAGGTGACTGATCATGCACTGATCACGTGGCTATCATGCACTGATCACGAGACTGATCATGCACTGATCACGTCTATATCATGCACTGATCACATGACTGCCCATGCACTGATCACGTGGATGATCATACACTAATCATGTGACAGATCATGCACTGATCACGTGGCTGATCATACACTGATCACGTGATTGATCATGCACTGATCACTTGGATATCATGCACTGATCACGTGGCTATCATGCACTGATCACGTGGCTCTCATGCACTGATCACGTGGCTGATCACGCAATGATCACGTAGCTACCATGTACTGGTCACGTGACTGATCATGCACTGATCACGTAATTGATCCTACACTGATCACGTGGCTCATCATGAATTGATCACGTGGCTGATCACACATGTATCACGTGACTGATCATGCACTGATCATGTGGCTCTCATGCACTGATCACGAGGCTATCATGGACTGATCACGTGGCTATCATGCACTTATCACTTGGCTGATCACGCAATGATCACCTAGCTACCATATACTGGTCCCGTGACTGATCATGCACTGATCACGTAATTGATCCTGCACTGATCACATGGCTCATCACGCACTGATCAGCTGGCTGATCACACACGTATCACGTGACTGATCATGTACAGATCACGTGAATAATCATGAAGTGATCACGTGGCTATCCTGCACTGTTCACGTGGATATCATGCACTGCTCACGTGGCTGATCATGCAATGATCACACAGCTACCATGTACTGGTCACATGACTGATCATGCACTGATCACATAATTGATCATGCACTGATCACCTGGCTTATCATGCATTGATCATGTGACTGATCATGCGCTGATCACATAATTGATCATGCACTGATCACGTGGCTATCATGCACTGATGACGTGGCTAATCAAGCACTGATCATATGACTGATCATGCACTGATCACGTAGCTATCTTGCACTGATCACTTGGCTGATCATACACTCATCACGGGACTGATCGTGCACTGATCAAGGCGCTATCATGCATTGATTACATGACTCCACATGCACTGATCACGTGGATGATCATGCACTGATCACGTGACTGACCATGCACTGATCACGTGACTGAACATGCACTGATCACGTGTCTTTCATGCACTAATCACTTGGCTGGACATACACTGATCACGTGCCTGGTCATGCACTGATCACGTAGCTGATCATGCACTGCTCACCTGACTGATTATGCACTGATTACGTGGCTATCATGCACTGATCACCTGGCTATCATGCACTTATCACGAGACTGATCATGCACTGATCACGTGACTGATCATGCACTGATCACGTGTCTATCATGCACTGATCACTTGGCTGGACATACACTGATCACGTGCCTGGTCATGCATTGATCACGGGGCTGATCGTGCACTTATCACGTGATTGATCATGCACTGATCACGTGGCTATCATGCACTGATCACCTGGCTATCATGCACAGATCACGTGAATGATCACACACCTATCAGGTGACTGATCATGCACTAATAACGTGGCTCTCATGAACTGATCACGTGATTGCGCATGCATTGTTCACGTAATAGTATGCACTGATCACGTGGCTATCATGCACTGATGACATGGCTAATCATGCACTGATCATATGACTGATCATGCTCTGATCACGTGGCTATCTTGCACTGATCACTTGACTGATCATACACTCATCACGGGACTGATCGTGCACTGATGAAGGCGCTGTCATGCATTGATTACATGACTCCACATGCACTGATCACGTGGATGATCATGCACTGATTTCGTGACTGACCATGCACTGATCACGTGACTGATCATGCACTGATCACGTGTCTATCATGCACTGATCACTTGGCTGTACATACACTGATCACGTGCCTGGTCATGCACTGTTCACATGGCTGATCATGCACTGATCACGTGGCTGATCATGCACTGATCACGTGACATATCGTGCACTGATCACGTGGCTATCATGCACTGATCACGTGGCTGATCATGCACTGATCACGTGACTGATCGTGCACTGATCACGTGACTGATCATGCACTGATCACGTGTCTATCATCCACTGATCACGTGGCTGATCATGCACTGATCACCTGGCTATCATGCACAGATCACGTGACTGATCATGCACTGATCACGTGACTGATCATGCACTGATGTCGTGGCTATCATGCACTGATCATTTGGCTGGACATGCACTAATCACGTGCCTGGTCATGCACTGATCACGTGGCTGATCATGCACTGATCACGTGACTGATCATGCACTGATCTCGTGTCTGATCATGCACTGATCACGTGGCTATCATGCACTGCTCACGTGGCTGATCATGCGATGATCACGCAGCTACCATGTACTGGTCACATGACTGATCATGCACTGATCACGTGACTGATCATGCAGTGATCACGTGGCTATCATGCACTACTCACGTGGCTGATCATGCAATGATCATGTAGCTACCATGCACTGATCACGTGACTGATCATGCACCGATCACGTGGCTGATCATGCACTGATCACATGGCTGTTATGCACTGATCATGAGAGTGATCATGCAATGATCACGTCTATATCATGCACTGATCACATGACTGCCCATGCACTGATCACGTGGATGATCATACACTAATCATGTGACAGATCATGCATTGATCACGTGGCTGATCATGCACTGATACCGTGACTGAGCACGGACTGATCACATGACTATCATGTAGTGATCACGTGACTTAATGGCGCTGATCATGTGACTGATCATGCGCTGATCATGTTTGCTATCATACACTGATCATGTGCCTCTGGAGGCAGTAAACAAAGACCTGAGTAGGCACGAATCAAACAGTCAGCAGGCAATAATCATGGAACTCAGGTGTGAGGAATCATGCTGCTCAGCTGGCAATAATCAAGCAGCTGAGCAGGCAGGAATTACGCAGCACAGCTGGCAATTGTCAAGCAGATGACAGGCAGGAATCGTGCAGCTCAGCTGGTAATTGTCAAGCAGATGATCAGACAGTAATCACGCAGCTCAGCAGGCCCAGATCACGTGACTGAGCATGCACTGTTCACGTGGCTGATCATACACTGATCACGTGATTGATCATGCACTGATCACTTGGATATCATGCACTGATCACGTGGCTGATCATACACTGTTCACGTGTCTGACCATGCACTGATCACGTGGCTGATCATACACTGCTCACGTACCTGATCATGCACTGATCACGTGGCTATCATGCACTGAATACGTGGCTGAACATGCACTGTTCACGTGGCTGATCACACACCTGTCACGTGACATATCATGCACTGATCACCTGGAACTCATGCACTGATCACGTGGCTGATCATACTCTGCTCACCAAACTCATCATGCACACATCACGTGGCTATCATGCACTGCTCACGTGGTTCGTCATGGAATGATCACGAAGCTACGATATACTGGTCACGTGACTGATCATGCACAGATCACGTAAATGATCATGCACTGTTCACGTGACTGATCATGTACTGATCACGTGACTGATCATGCACTGATCACGTGGCTATCATGCTCTGCTCACGTGGCTGATCATGCAACGATCACGTAGCAACCATGTACTGGTCACGTGACTGATCATGCACTGATCACGTAATTGATCCTGCACTGATCACGTGGCTCATCACGCACTGATCCGGTGGCTGATCACACACGTATCACGTGACTGATCATGCACTGATCACGTGACTAATCATGCACTGATCACGTGGCTATCATGCACTGATCACGTGGATATCATGCACTGATCACGTGGCTGATCACACACGTATCACGTGACTGATCATGCACTGATCACGTGGCTGATCATGCACTGTCACGTGGCTATCATGCACTGATCACGTGGCACTCATGCACTGATCACGTGGCTGATCATGCACTGATCACGTGACTGATCATGCACTGATCACGTGGCTATCATGCACTGATCACGTGGCTGATCATGCAATGATCACGTAGCTACATATACTGATCACGTGACTGATCATGCACTGATCACGTGACTGATCATGCACTGATCACGTGACTGATCATGCACTGATCACGTGACTGATCATGCACTGATCACGTGGCTGATCATGCACTGATCACGTGACTGATCATGCACTGATCACGTGGCTGATCATGCACTGATCACGTGGCTGATCATGCACTGATCACGTGGCTGATCATGCACTGATCACGTGGCTGATCATGCACTGATCACGTGGCTGATCATGCACTGATCACGTGACTGATCATGCACTGATCACGTGGCTGATCATGCACTGATCACGTGACTGATCATGCACTGATCACGTGACTGATCATGCACTGATCACGTGGCTGATCATGCACTGATCACGTGGCTGATCATGCACTGATCACGTGGCTATCATGCACTGATCACGTGGCTGATCATGCACTGATCACGTGACTGATCATGCACTGATCACGTGGCTGATCATGCACTGATCACGTGACTGATCATGCACTGATCACGTGGCTATCATGCACTGATCACGTGGCTGATCATGCACTGATCACGTGACTGATCATGCACTGATCACGTGGCTATCATGCACTGATCACGTGGCTGATCATACACTGATCACGTGCCTGATCATGCACTGATCACGTGGCTGATCATGCACTGATCACGTGACTGATCATGCACTGATCACGTGGCTATCATGCACTGATCACGTGGCTATCATGCACTGATCACGTGGCTGATCACACACCTATCACGTGACTGATCATGCACTGATCACGTGGCTATCATGCACTGATCACGTGACTGATCATGCACTGATCACGTAATATCATGCACTGATCACGTGGCTATCATGCACTGATCACGTGGCTGATCATGCACTGATCACGTGACTGATCATGCACTGATCACGTGGCTATCATGCACTGATCACGTGGCTGATCATGCACTGATCACGGACTGATCATGCACTGATCACGGGCTGATCATGCACTGATCACGTGACTGATCATGCACTGATCACGTGGCTGATCATGCACTGATCACGTGACTGATCATGCACTGATCACGTGACTGATCATGCACTGATCACGTGGCTATCATGCACTGATCACGTGGCTGATCATGCACTGATCACGTGACTGATCATGCACTGATCACGTGGCTGATCATGCACTGATCACGTGGCTGATCATGCACTGATCACGTGACTATCATGCACTGATCACGTGGCTATCATGCACTGATCACGTGGCTGATCATGCACTGATCACGTGACTGATCATGCACTGATCACGTGACTGATCATGCACTGATCACGTGACTGATCATGCACTGATCACGTGGCTGATCATGCACTGATCACGTGACTGATCATGCACTGATCTCGTGGCTGATCATGCACTGATCACGTGGCTATCATGCACTGATCACGTGACTAATCATGAAGTGATCACGTGGCTATCCTGCACTGATCACGTGGCACTCATGCACTGATCACGTGGCTGATCATACTCTGCTCTCGTAACTCATCATGCACACATCACGTTTCTATCATGCACTGCTCACGTGGCTCGTCATGGAATGATCACGTAGCTACATTATTCTGGTCATGTGACTGATCATGCACAGATCACGTAAATGATCACGCACTGTTCACGTGACTGATCATGTACTGATCACGTGACTGATCATGCACTGATCAGGTGGCTGATCATGCACTGATCACGTAATTGATCATGCACTTATCATTTGGCTGATCATGCACTGATCACGTGGCTGATGATGCACTGATCACGTAGTTGATCATGCACTGATCACGTGGCTAATCATGCAATGATCACGTGGCTGATGATGCACTGATCACGTAATTGATCATGCACTTATCATTTGGCTGATCATGAAATGATCACGTAACTGATTATGCACTGATCACGTAATTGATCATGCACTGATCACGTGGCTGATCATGCAATGATCACGTGGCTGATCATGCACTGATCACGTGTCTTTCATGCACTGATCACTTGGCTGGACATACACTGATCACGTGCCTGGTCATACACTGATCACGTGGCTGATCATGCACTTCTCACCTGACTGATTATGCACTGATTACGTGGCTATCATGCACTGATCACCTGGCTATCATGCACTGATCACGAGACTGATCATGCACTGATCACGTGTCTATCATGCACTGATCACTTGGCTGGACATACACTGATCACGTGCCTGGTCATGCATTGATCACGTGGCTGATCATGCACTGATAACGTGATTGATCATGCACTGATCACGTGGCTATCATGCACTGATCTCCTGGCTATCATGCACAGATCACGTGAATGATCACACACCTATCAGGTGACTGATCATGCACTGATCACGTGGCCCTCATGCACTTATCACATGATTGCGCATGCATTGTTCACGTAATAGTATGCACTGATCACGTGGCTATCATGCACTGATGACGTGGCTAATCATGCACTGATCATATGACTGATCATGCACTGATCACGTAGCTATCTTGCACTGATCACTTGGCTGATCATACACTCATCACAGGACTGATCGTGCACTGATCAAGGCGCTGTCATGCATTGATTACATGACTCCACATGCACTGATCACGTGGATGATCATGCACTGATCACGTGACTGACCATGCACTGATCACGTGACTGATCATGCACTGATCACGTGTCTATCATGCACTGATCACTTGGCTGGACATACACTGATCACGTGCCTGGTCATGCACTGATCACGTGGCTGATCATGCACTGATCACGTGGCTGATCATGCACTGATCACGTGACATATCATGCACTGATCACGTGGCTATCATGCACTGATCACGTGGTTGTCATGCACTGATCACGTGACTGATCGTTCACTGATCACGTGACTGATCATGCACTGATCACGTGACTGATCATGCACTGTTCACGTGGCTGATCATGCACTGATCACGTGACTGATCATGCACTGATCTCGTGGCTGATCATGCACTGATCACGTGGCTATCATGCACTGATCACGTGACTAATCATGAAGTGATCACGTGGCTATCCTGCACTGATCACGTGGATATCATGCACTGATCACGTGGCTGATCATGCAATGATCACGTAGCTACCATGCACTGATCACATGACTGATCATGCACTGATCACGTAATTGATCATGCACTGATCACCTGGCTTATCATGCATTGATCATGTGACTGATCATGTGCTGATCATGTTCGGTGTCACACACTGATCATGTGCCTCTAGAGGCCAAGAACATAGAGCTGAGTAGGCAGGAAACAGTCAGCAGGCTATAATCATGGAACTCAGCTCTGAGAAATCATGCTGCTCAGCTGGCAATAATCAAATAGGTGAGCAGGCAGGAATTACGCAGCACAGGTGGCAATTGTCAAGGAGATGGCAGGCAGGAATCGTGCAGCTCAGCTGGAAATTGTCAAGCAGATGAGCAGACAGTAATCACGCAGCTCTGCAGGCCCTGATCACGTGACTGAGCATGCACTGTTCACATGGCTGATCACACACCTATCACGTGACTGATCATGCACTGATCACGTGGCTCTCATGCACTGATCACGTGATTGCGCATGCATTGTTCACGTAATAGTATGTACTGATCACGTGGCTATCATGCACTGAGGACGTGGCTAATCATGCACTGATCATATGACTAATCATGCACTGATCACGTAGCTATCTTGCACTGATCACTTGGCTGATCATACACTCATCAAGGGACTGATCTTGCACTGATCAAGGCGCTATCATGCATTGATTTCATGACTCCACATGGACTGATCACGTGGACGATCATGCACTGATCACGTGACTGACCATGCACTGATCACGTGACTGATCATGCACTGATCACGTGTCTTTCATGCACTGATCACTTGGCTGGACATACACTGATCACGTGCCTGGTCATGCACTGATCACGTGGCTGATCATGCACTACTCACCTGACTGATTATGCACTGATTACGTGGCTATCATGCACTGATCACCTGGCTATCATGCACTGATCACGAGACTGATCATGCACTGATCACGTGACTGATCATGCACTGATCACGTGTCTATCATGCACTGATCACTTGGCTGGACATACACTGATCACGTGCCTGGTCATGCATTGATCACGTGGCTGATCATGCACTGATCACGTGATTGATCATGCACTGATCACGTGGCTATCATGCACTGATCTCCTGGCTATCATGCACAGATCACGTGAATGATCACACACCTATCAGGTGACTGATCATGCACTGATCACGTGGCTCTCATGCACTTATCACGTTATTGCGCATGCATTGTTCACGTAATAGTATGCAATGTTCACGTGGCTATCATGCACTGATGACGTGGCTAATCATGCACTGATCATATGACTGATCATGCACTGATCACGTAGCTATCTTGCACTGATCACTTGGCTGATCATACACTCATCACAGGACTGATCGTGCACTGATCAAGGCGCTGTCATGCATTGATTACATGACTCCACATGCACTGATCACTTGGATATCATGCACTGATCACGTGGCTGATCATACACTGTTCACGTGTCTGACCATGCACTGATCACGTGGCTGATCATACACTGCTCACATAACTGATAATGCACTGATCACGTGGCTATCATGCACTGAATACGTGGCTGAACATGCAATGTTCATGTGGCTGATCACACACCTGTCACGTGACATATCATGCACTGATCAACTGGCACTCATGCAATGATCACGTGGCTGATCATACTCTGCTCACGAAACTCATCATGCACACATCACGTGGCTATCATGCACTGCTCACGTGGTTCTTCATGGAATGATCACGAACCTACCATATACTGGTCACGTGACTATTCATGCATAGATCACGTAAATGATCATGCACTGTTCACGTGACTGATCTTGTACTGATCACGTCAATGATAATGCACTGATCACGTGGCTATCATGCTCTGCTCACGTGGCTGATCATGCAACGTTCACGTAGCAACCATGTAGTGGTCTCGTGACTGATCATGCACTGATCACGTAATTGATGCTGCACTGATCACATGGCTCATCACGCACTGATCCGGTGGCTGATCACACACGTATCACCTGACTGATCATGCACTGATCACGTGGCTATCATGCACTGATCACGTGACTTATCATGCACAAATAACCTGACTGATCATGCAGAGATCACGTGACTGATCATGCACTGATCACGTGGCTATCATGCACTGCTCACGTGGCTGATCATACAATGATCACACAGCTACCATGTACAGGTCACATGACTGATCATGCACTGATCATATAATTAATCATGCACTGATCATCTGGCTTATCATACATTGATCATGTGACTGATCATGTGCTGATCATGTTTGGTGTCACACACTGATCATGTGCCTCTGGAGGCAATGAACATAGAGCTGAGGAGGCAGGAATCAGTCAGCAGGCTATAATCATGGAACTCAACTCTGAGAAATCATGCTGCTCAGCTGGCAATAATCAAGTAGATGAGCTGGCAGGAATTACGCAGCACAGGTGGCAATTGTCAAGGAGGTGACAGGCAGGAATCGTGCAGCTCAGCTGGCAATTGTCAAGCAGATGAGCAGACAGTAATCACGCAGCTCAGCAGGCCCTGATCACGTGACTGAGCATGCACTGTTCACATGGCTGATCACACACCTAATACGTGACTGATCATGCACTGATCATGTGACTGATCATGCACTGATCACGTAGCTATCTTGCACTGATCACTTGGCTGATCATACACTCATCAAGGGACTGATTGTGCACTGATCACGGCGCTATCATGCATTGACTACATGACTCCACATGCACTGATCACGTGGATGATCATGCACTGATCACGTGACTGACCATGCACTGATCACGTGACTGATCAGGCACTAATCAAATGGCTGATCATGCACTGATCACCTGGCACTCATGCACTTATCACGTGGCTGATCATACTCTGCTCACGAAACTCATCATGCACACAACACGTGGCTATCATGCACTGCTCCCGTGGTTCGTCATGGAATGATCACGAACCTACCATATACTGGTCACGTGACTGATAATGCACAGATCACGTAAATGATCACGCACAGTTCACGTGACTGATCATGTACTAATCATGTGACTGATAATGCACTGATTACGTGGCTATCATGCTCTGCTCACGTGGCTGATCATGCAACGATCACGTAGCAACCATGTAGTGGTCTCGTGACTGATCATGCACTGATCACGTAATTGATCCTGCACTGATCACATGGCTCATCACGCACTAATCAGGTGGCTGAACACACACGTATCACGTGACTGATCATGTACAGATCACGTGACTAATCATGAAGTAATCACGTGGCTATCCTGCACTGATCACGTGGATATCATGCACTGATCACGTGGCTGATCACACACGTATCACGTGACTGATCATGCATTGATCACGTGGCTATCATGCACTGATCACGTGAATGATCATACACTAATCATGTGACAGATCATGCACTGATCACGTGGCTGATCATGCACTGATACCGTGACTGAGCATGGACTGATCACATGACTATCATGTAGTGATCACGTGACTTAATGGCTCTGATTATGTAACTGATCATGCGCTGATCATGTTTGCTATCATACACTGATCATGTGCCTCTGGAGGCAATAAACAAAGAGCTGAGTAGGCTCGAATCAAACAGTCAGCAGGCAATAATCATGGAACTCAGCTGTGAGGAATCATGCTGCTCAGCTGGCAATAATCAAGCAGCTGATCAGGCAGGAATTACGCAGCACAGCTGGCAATTGTCAAGCAGATGACAGGCAGGAATCGTGCAGCTCAGCTGGCAATTGTCAAGCAGATGAGCAGACAGTAATCACCCAGCTCAGCAGGCCCAGATCACGTGACTGAGCATGCACTGTTCACGTGGATGATCATACACTGATCACGTGATTGATCATGCACTGATCACTTGGATATCATGCACTGATCACGTGGCTGATCATACACTGTTCACGTGTCTGACCATGCACTGCTCACGTGGCTGATCATACACTGCTCATGTAACTGATCATGCACTGATCACGTGGCTATCATGCACTGAATACGTGGCTGAATATGCACTGTTCACGTGGCTGATCACACACCTGTCACGTGACATATCATGCACTGATCACGTGGCACTCATGCACTGATCACGTGGCTGATCATACTCTGCTCACGTAACTCATCATGCACACATCACGTGGCTACCATGCACTGCTCAAGTGGTTCGTCATGGAATGATCACAAACCTACCATATACTGGTCACGTGACTGATCATGCACAGATCACGTAAATGATCATGCACTGTTCACGTGACTGATCATGTACTGATCACGTGACTAATCTTGAAGTGATCACGTGGCTATCCTGCACTGATCACGTGGATATCATGCACTGATCACGTGGCTGATCATGCAATGATCACCTAGCTACCATGCACTGATCACTTGACTGATCATGCACTGATCACGTAATTGATCATGCACTGATCACCTGGCTTATCATGCATTGATCATGTGACTGATCATGTGCTGATCATGTTCGGTGTCACACACTGATCATGTGCCTCTAGAGGCCAAGAACATAGAGCTGAGTAGGCAGGAAACAGTCAGCAGGCTATAATCATGGAACTCAGCTCTGAGAAATCATGCTGCTCAGCTGGCAATAATCAAATAGTTGAGCAGGCAGGAATTACGCAGCACAGGTGGCAATTGTCAAGGAGATGGCAGGCAGGAATCGTGCAGCTCAGCTGGCAATTGTCAAGCAGATGAGCAGACAGTAATCACGCAGCTCTGCAGGCCCTGATCACGTGACTGAGCATGCACTGTTCACATGGCTGATCACACACCTATCACGTGACTGATCATGCACTGATCACGTGGCTCTCATGCACTGATCACGTGATTGGGCATGCATTGTTCACGTAATAGTATGTACTGATCACGTGGCTATCATGCACTGATGACGTGGCTAATCATGCACTGATCATATGACTGATCATGCACTGATCACGTAGCTATCTTGCACTGATCACTTGGCTGATCATACACTCATCACGGGACTGATCGTGCACTGATCAAGGCGCTATCATGCATTGATTACATGACTCCACATGCACTGATCACGTGGATGATCATGCACTGATCACGTGACTGACCATGCACTGATCACGTGACTGAACATGCACTGATCACGTGTCTTTCATGCACTGATCACTTGGCTGGACATACACTGATCATGTGCCTGGTCATGCACTGATCATGTGGCTGATCATGCACTGCTCACCTTACTGATTATGCACTGATTACGTGGCTATCATGCACTGATCACGTGGCTATCATGCACTGATCACGTGACTGATCGTGCACTGATCACGTGACTGATCATGCACTTATCACGTGTCTATCATCCACTGATCACGTGGCTATCATGCACTGATCACCTGGCTATCATGCACAGATCACGTGGCTGATCATGCACTGATCACGTGACTGATCATGCACTGATGTCGTGGCTATCATGCACTGATCATTTGGCTGGACATACACTGATCACGTGCCTGGTCATGCACTGATCACGTGGCTGATCATGCACTGATCACGTGACTGATCATGCACTGATCTCGTGTCTGATCATGCACTGATCACGTGGCTATCATGCACTACTCACGTGGCTGATCATGCAATGATCATGTAGCTACCATGCACTGATCACGTGACTGATCATGCACCGATCACGTGGCTGATCATGCACTGATCACATGGCTGTCATGCACTGATCATGAGAGTGATCATGCAATGATCACGTCTATATCATGCACTGATCACATGACTGCCCATGCACTGATCACGTGGATGATCATACACTAATCATGTGACAGATCATGCACTGATCACGTGGCTGATCATGCACTGATACCGTGACTGAGCATGGACTGATCACATGACTATCATGTAGTGATCACGTGACTTAATGGCGCTGATCATGTGACTGATCATGCGCTGATCATGTTTGCTATCATACACTGATCATATGCCTCTGGAGGCAGTAAACAAAGACCTGAGTAGGCACGAATCAAACAGTCAGCAGGCAATAATCATGGAACTCAGGTGTGAGGAATCATGCTGCTCAGCTGGCAATAATCAAGCAGCTGAGCAGGCAGGAATTACGCAGCACAGCTGGCAATTGTCAAGCAGATGACAGGCAGGAATCGTGCAGCTCAGCTGGTAATTGTCAAGCAGATGAACAGACAGTAATCACGCAGCTCAGCAGGCCCAGATCACGTGACTGAGCATGCACTGTTCACGTGGCTGATCATACACTGATCACGTGATTGATCATGCACGGATCACTTGGATATCATGCACTGATCACGTGGCTGATCATACACTGTTCACGTGTCTGACCATGCACTGCTCACGTGGCTGATCATACACTGCTCACGTACCTGATCATGCACTGATCACGTGGCTATCATGCACTGAATACGTGGCTGAACATGCACTGTTCACGTGGCTGATCACACACCTGTCACGTGACATATCATGCACTGATCACGTGGCACTCATGCACTGATCACGTGGCTGATCATACTCTGCTCTCGTAACTCATCCTGCACACATCACGTTTCTATCATGCACTGCTCACGTGGCTCGTCATGGAATGATCACGCAGCTACATTATTCTGGTCACGTGACTGATCATGCACAGATCACGTAAATGATCACGCACTGTTCACGTGACTGATCATGTACTGATCACGTGACTGATCATGCACTGATCAGGTGGCTGATCATGCACTGATCACGTAATTGATCATGCACTTATCATTTGGCTGATCATGCACTGATCACGTGGCTGATGATGCACTGATCCCGTGACTGATCATGCACTGATCACGTGGCTATCATGCACTGATCACTTGGCTGGTCATACACTGATCACATGACTGATCATGCACTGTTCACGTGACTGATCATGTACTGATCACGTGACTGATCATGCACTGATCACGTAATTGATCATGCACTGATCACGTGGCTGATCATGCAATGATCACGTGACTGACCATGCACTAATCACGTGACGGATCATCCACTGATCAGTTGGCTATCATGCACTGATTACTTTGCTGATGATACACTGATCACGAGACTGATCATGCACTGATCACGTCTATATCATGCACTGATCACATGACTGCCCATGCACTGATCACCCGGATGATCATACACTGATCATGCGACAGATCATGCACTGATCACGTGGCTATCATGCACTGCTCATGCGGCTGTTCATGCAATGATCACGTAGCTACCATGTACTGGTCATGTGAGTGATCATGCACTGTTGACCTAATTGTTCATGCACTGATCAGGTGACTTATCATGCACTGTTAACGTGAGTGATCATGCACTGATCACGTGACTGATGATGCACTGATCTCGGGGCTATCATGCACGGCTCATGTGGCTGATCATGCAATGATCACCTAGCTACCATATACTGCTCACGTGACTGATCATGCACTGATCATGTAATTGATCAGGCACTGATCATGTGGCTGATCATGCACTGATCACATGGCTGATCATCCACTGATCACGTGACTGATCATGCACTGATCACGTGACGGATCATGCACTGATCACGTGGCTATCATGCACGGATCACTTGGCTGGTCATACACTGATCACGTGCCTGGTCATGCACAGATTACATGACTGATCATGCACTGATCACGTGGCTATCATGCACTGATGACGTGACTGCGCATGCACTGATGACGTGGCTGATCAGGCACTGATCACATGGCTCATCATGCACTGATCACGTGTTTATCAGGCAATGATCAGTGACTGACAGGCGCTGATCATGGGACTGTGCACGCACTGATCACGTGGCTATCATGCACTGATCACCTGACTGCGCATGCACTGATGACGTGGCTGTTCGGGCACTGATCACGTGTTTATCAGGCAGTGATCAGTGACTGACAGGCGCTGATCAGGGGACTCTGCACGCACTGATCAGGTGGCTGATCAGGAACTGACCACCTGACCGCACATGCAGTGATCACGTGGCTGGTCGTTCACTGATCACGTGTTTATCATACGGTGATCACGTGACTGAGAGGCGCTGATCACGTGACTGTGCCGTCAGTGATCACGTGGCTGACAGGCACTGATATCGTGACTGAGCATGCACTGATCATGTGCCGGGAGCCGGGGAGGCCTTCCACTCTGGACAAAGGTCATGAGGAAGAAGGCTCAGCATACGCAAATGTGGGATCGAGACTCAGGAGTCCACCCGGATATTCTCCAGGATCTCCCCCCAAAAAAACCAGAGTCTGCCTACTGTATTGCTTTGTGCTCTCACCTCTGATTTCACTGGGGGCTGTCCCCCACCACCATCTCGCTCTCTCTGTCAAAGAGTTAACTTAGAGCTCCAATTCATAAAGTTCCTTGTCATTCTTCCCTTTAACTTCCAGCTGAGTCTCCATCTGGAGCGCGGAACCCACCACGCTTACTAATTATGCCTGGGCTGCTAAGACCCACTGGAGAAGGTGTCTAGGGTGACGCACCTTTCGCTATTCGAGAGGGCGCCTGCGGCCTACGTAAGTGGTGCAAACTTCTTGTCTTGAAGTTTGATTGGGCTTCCGCGTAAACCAAGCTACTCAGTCTCTTTTCTCCACCGAATTTTCCTACTGAGCTCTCCTCATACTATTATTCTTGACATCTCTGATTAGCATATAAATAGTCGCCTAGGTCATCTCTCCTTCGAATACCCTGGATCAGTTGGGGCTGGTCCCCGGCAGGTGGCGACCGAACAGGGACCTCAGGAGGCGATACTCAAAGAGCTGAGCAGACACGAACCACGCAATCAGCAGGCAATAAGCATGGAGCTCAGCAGTGACGAATCATGCTGCTCAACTGGCAATAATCAAGCACGTGACCAGGCAGGAATCACGCAGCTCAGCTGGCAATTGTCAAGCAGATGAGCCGACAGGAATCACGCAGCTCAGATGGCAATTGTCATGCAGATGAGCCGGCAGGAATCACGCAGCTCAGCAGGCCCTGATCACGTGACTCTGCAGGCACTGATCACGTGGCTGATCAAGTCCAGATCACGTGACTGAGCATGCACTGATCACGTGGCTATCATGCACTGATCACGTGGCTGAACATGCACTGTTCACGTGGCTGATCACACACCTGTCACGTGACATATCATGCACTGATCATGTGGCTATCATGCACTGCTCACGTGGCTGATCATGCGATGATCACGCAACTACCATGTATTGGTCACATGACTGATCATGCACTGATCACGTGACTGATCACGCAATGATCACGTGGCTATCATGCACCACTCACGTGGCTGATCATGCAATGATCATGTAGCTACCATGTACAGGTCACGTGAATGATCATACACCCATCAGGTGACTGATCATGCACTGATCACGTGGCTATCATGCACTGATCACGAGACTGATCATGCACTGATCACGTCTATATCATGCACTGATCACATGACTGCTCATGGACTGATCACGTGGATGATCATACACTAATCATATGACAGATCATGCACTGTTCACGTGGCTGATCATACACTGATCACGTGTCTGATCATACACTGTTCACGTGTCTGACCATGCACTGATCACGTGGCTGATCATACACTGCTCATGTAACTGATCATGCAGTGATCACGTGGCTATCATGCACTGAATACGTGGCTGAACATGCAGTGTTCACGTGGCTGATCACACACCTGTCAGGTGACATATCATGCACTAATCACCTGGCACTCATGCACTGATCATGTGGCTGATCATACTCTGCTCACGAAACTCATCATGCACACATCACGTGGCTCTCATGCACTGCTCAAGTGGTTCGTCATGGAATGATCACGAAGCTACCATATACTGGTCACGTGACTGATCATGCACAGATCACGTAAATGATCATGCACTGTTCACGTGACTGATCATGTACTGATCACGTGACTGATAATTCAATGATCACGTGGCTATCATGCTCTGCTCACGTGGCTGATCATGCAACGATCACGTAGCAACCATGTACTGGTCTCGTGACTGATCATGCACTGATCACGTAATTGATCCTGCACTGATCACGTGGCTCATCATGCACTGTTCCGGTGGCTGATCACACACGTATCACGTGACTGATCATGTACAGATCACGTGACTAATCATGAAGTGATCACGTGGCTATCCTGCACTGATCACGTGGATATCATGCACTGATCACGTGGCTGATCACACACGTATCACGTGACTGATCATGCACTGATCACGTGGCTCTCATGCACTGATCACGTGACTGATCATGCACAGATCACGTGACTGATCATGCACAGATCACGTGACTGATCATGCACTGATCACATAATTGATCATGCACTGATCACCTGGCTTATCATGCATTGATCATGTGACTGATCATGTGCTGATCATGTTTGGTGTCACACACTGATCATGTGCCTCTGGAGGCAATGAACATAGATCTGAGTAGGCAGGAATCAGTCAGCAGGCTATAATCATGGAACTCACCTCTGAGAAATCATGCTGCTCAGCTGGCAATAATCAAGTAGATGAGCAGGCAGGAATTACGCAGCACAGGTGGCAATTGTCAAGGAGGTGACAGGCAGGAATAGTGCAGCTCAGCTGGAAATTGTCAAGCAGATGAGCAGTCAGTAATCACGCAGCTCAGCAGGCCCTTGTCACGTGACTGAGCATGCACTGTTCACATGGCTGATCACACACCTATCACGTGACTGATCATGCACTGATCATGTGACTGATCATGCACTGATCACGTAGCTATCTTTCACTGATCACTTGGATGATCATACCCTCATCACGGGACTGATCGTGCACTGATCACGGCGCTATCATGCATTGACTACATGACTCCACATGCACTGATCACGTGGATGATCATTCACTGATCACGTGACTGACCATGCACTGATCACGTGACTGATCAGGCACTGATCAAATGGCTGATCATGCACTGATCACGTGGCGATCATGCCCTGCTCACGTGGCTGATCAGGCAATGATCACGTAGCTACCATGCACTGGTCACGAGACTGATCATGCACTGATCACGTATTTCATCATGCACTGATCTTGTGGCTGATCATGCACTGATCACGTGGCTGATCATCCACTGATCACGTGACTGATCATGCACTGATCACGTTGCTATCATGCACTGACCACTTGGCTGGTCATACACTCATCACGTGCCTGGTCATGCAGAGATTACATGACCGATCATGCACTGAACACGTGACTGATCTTGCACTGATCACGTGGCTATCATGCACTACTCACGGGGCTGATCATGCAATGATCATGTAGCTACCATGTACCGGTCAGGTGACTGATCATACACCCATCAGGTGATGGATCATGCACTGATCACGTGGCTATCATGCACTGTTCAGTAGGCTGATCCTACACTGATCACCTGCCTGGTCATGCACAGATCACGTGACAAATCATGAACTGATCACATAGCTATCATGAACTGATCACCTGGCTGATCATGCACTGATCACGTGGCTGATCATGCACTGATACCGTGACTGAGCATGGACTGATCACATGACTATCATGTAGTGATCACGTGACTTAATGGCTCTGATCATGTGACTGATCATGCCCTGATCATGTTTGCTATCATACACTGATCATGTGCCTCTGGAGGCAATAAACAAAGAGCTGAGTAGGCACGAATCAAAGAGTCAGCAGGCAATAATCATGGAAATCAGCTGTGAGGAATCATGCTGCTCAGCTGGCAATAATCAAGCAGCTGAGCAGGCAGGAATTACGAAGCACACCTGGCAATTGTCAAGCAGATGACAGGCAGGAATCTTTCAGCTCAGCTGGCAATCGTCAAGCAGATGAGCAGAGAGTAATCACGCATCTCAGCAGGCCCTGATCACGTGACTGAGCATGCACTGTTCACATGGCTGATCATACACTGATCACGTGATGATCATGCACTGATCACTTGGATATCATGCACTGATCACATGGCTGATCATACACTGTTCACGTGTGTGAGCATGCACTGATCACGAGGCTGATCATACACTGCTCAGGTAACTGATCATGCACTGATCACGTGGCTATCATGGACTGATCACGTGGCTGAACATGCACTGTTCACGTGGCTGATCACACACATGTCACGTGACATATCATGCACTGATCACCTGGCACTCATGCACTGATCACGTGGCTGATCATACTCTGCTCACGAAACTCATCATGCACACATCACGTGGCTATCATGCACTGCTCACGTCGCTCATCATGGAATGATCACATAGCTACCATATACTGGTCACGTGACTGATCATGCACAGATCACGTAAATTATCATGCACTGTTCACGTGACTGATCATGTACTGATCACGTGGCTATCATGCACTGCTCACGTGGCTGATCATGCAATGATCACGTGGCAACCATGTACTGGTCATGTGACTGATCATGCACTGATCACATAATTGATCCTGCACAGATCACGTGGCTCATCATGCACTTATCACGTGGCTTATCACACATGTATCACGTGACTGATCATGCACTGATCACGTGGCTCTCATGCACTGATCACGTGGCTATCATGCACTGATCATGTGAATATCATGCACTGATCACGTGGCTATCATGCCCTGCTCACGTGGCTGATCATGCAATGATCACGTAGCAACCATGTACTGGTCACGTGACTGATCATGCACTGATCACGTAATTGATCCTGCACAGATCACGTGGCTCATCATGCACTGATCACGTGGCTTATCATACATGTATCACGTGACTGATCATGCACTGATCATGTGGCTGATCATGCACTGATCACTTGACTGATCATGCACGGATCACGTGACTGATCATGCACTGATCACGTGGCTATCATGCACTGATCACTTGGCTGGTCATACACTGATCACGCAGCTACCATGTACTGGTCACGTGACTGATCATGCACTGATGACGTAATTTATCATGCACTGATCATGTGGCTGATCATGCACTGATCACTTGACTGATCATGCACTGATCACGTGACTTACCATGCACTGATCACGTGGCAATCATGCACTGATCACATGGCTGGTCATACACTGATCACGTGCCTGGTCATGCACAGATTACGTGACTGATCATGCACTGATCACGTCACTGATCATGCACTGATCACGAGGCTATCATGCACTACTCTCGTGGCTGATCATTCAATGATCATGTAGCTACCATGTACCGGTCACGTGACTGATCATACACCCATCAGGTGACTAATCATGCCTGATCACGTGGCTATCATGCACTGTTCACGTGGCTGATCATACACTGATCACCTGCCTGGTCATGCACAGATCACGTGACTAATCATGAACTGATCACGTAGCAATCATTCACTGATGACTTGGCTGATCATGCACTAATCACGTGGCTATTATGCAATGATCACGTGGCTATCATGCACTGATCACGTGGCTGATCATGCACTGATACCGTGACTGAGCATGGACTGATCACATGAGTATCATGTAGTGATCACTTGACTTAATGGCGCTGACCATGTGACTGATCATGCGCTGAGGATGTTTGCTATCATACACTGATCATGTGCCTCTGGAGGCAATAAACAAAGAGCTGAGTAGGCACGAATCAAACAGTCAGCAGGCAATAATCATGGAACTCAGCTGTGAGGAATCATGCTGCTCAGCTGGCAAAAATCAAGCAGATGAGTAGGCAGGAATTACACAGCACAGCTGGCAATTGTCAAGCAGATGACAGGCAGGAATCATGCAGCTCAGCTGGCAATTGTCAAGCAGATGAGCAGACAGTAATCACGCAGCTCAGCAGGCCAAGAATACGTGACTGAGCATGCACTGTTCACCTGGCTGATCATACACTGATCACGTGATTGATCAAACACTGATCACTTGGATATCATGCACTGATCACGTGGCTAATCATACACTTTTCACGTGTGTGAGCATGCAATGATCACGTGGCTGATCATACACTGCTCACGTAACTGATCATGCACTGATCACTTAATTGATCATGCACTGATCACGTGGCTGATCATGCACTGAACACGTGACTGATCATGCACTGATCACGTGGCTATCATGCACTGAATAAGTGGCTGAACATGCACTGTTCACGTGGCTGATCACACACCTGTCACGTGACATATCATGCACTGATCACGTGGCACTCATGCACTGATCACGTGTCTGATCATACTCTGCTCACGTAACTGATCATGCACACATCTCGTGGATATCATGCACTGCTCACGTGGCTCGTCATGGAATGATCACGTAGCTACCATATACTGGTCATGTGACTGATCATGCAAAGATCACGTAAATGATCATGCACTGTTCACGTGACTGATCATGTACTGATCAGGTGACTGATCATGCACTGATCACGTGGCTATCATGCCCTGCTCACGTGGCTGATCATGCAAGGATCATGTAGCAACCATGTACTGGTCACGTGACTGATCATGCACTGATCACGTAATTGATCCTGCACTGATCACGTGGCTCATCATGCACTGATCACGTGGCTGTCATGCACTGATCACGTGGCTGGTCACACACGTATCACATGGCTGATCAGGCACTGATCACGTGGCTCTCATGCACTGATCTCGTGGCTGTCTTGCACTGATCACGTGGCTGATCACACACATATCACATGACTGATCATGCACTGATCACGTGGCTCTCATGCACTGATCACGTGGTTATCATGCACTGATCACGTGGCTGATCAGGCAATGATCACTTAGCTACCATGTACTGGTCACGTGACTGATCATGCACTGATCACGTAATTGATCATGCACTGATCATGTGGCTGATCATGCACTGATCACACACTGATCACATAACTGATCATGCACTGATCACGTGACTGATCATGCACTGATCACTTGGCTATCATGCACTGATCACTTGGCTGGACATACACTGATCACGTGCCAGGTCATGCACAGATTACATGACTGATCATGCACTGAACACGTGACTGATCATGCACTGATCACGTGGCTATCATGCACTACTCACGTGGCTGATCATGCAATGATCATGTAGCTACCATGTACCGGTCAGGTGACTGATCATACACCCATCAGGTGACGGATCATGCACTGATCACGTGGCTGATCATACACTGATCACCTGCCTGGTCATGCACAGATCACGTGACAAATCATTAACTGATCACATAGCTATCATGAACTGATCACCTGGCTGATCATGCACTGATCATGTGACTGATCATGCGCTGATCATGTTTGCTATCATACACTGATCATGTGCCTCTGGAGGCAATAAACAAAGAGCTGAGTAGGCATGAATCAAACAGTCAGCAGGCAATAATCATGGAACTCAGCTGTGAGGAATCATGCTGCTCAGCTGGCAATAATCAAGCAGCTAGCAGGCAGGAATTACACAGCACAGCTGGCAATTGTCAAGCAGATGACAGGCAGGAATCGTGGAGCTCACCTGGCAATTGTCAAGCAGATGAGCAGACAGTAATCACGCAGCTCAGCAAGCCCTGATCACGTGACTGAGCATGCACTGTTCACGTGGCTGATCATACACTGATCACGTGATTGATCATGCACTGATCACTTGGATATCATGCACTGATCACGTGGCTGATCATACACTGATCACGTGATTGATCATGCACTGATCACTTGGATATCATGCACTGATCACGTGGCTGATCATACACTGTTCACGTGTCTGACCATGCACTGATCACGTGGCTGATCATACACTGATCACGTAACTGATCATGCACTGATCACGTGGCTATCATGCACTGAATACCTGGCTGAACATGCACTGTTCACGTGGCTGATCACACACCTGTCACGTGACATATCATGCACTGAGCACGTGGCACTCATGCACTGATCACGTGGCTGATCATACTCTGCACACCTAACTGATCATGCACACATCACGTGGCTATCATGCACTCCTCACGTGGTTCGTCATGGAATGATCACGAAGCTACCATATACTGGTCACGTGACTGATCATGCACAGATCACGTAAATGATCATGCACTGTTAACCTGAATGATCATGCACTGATCACGTGGCTCTCATGCACAGATCACGTGATTGCGCATGCACTGATCACGTAATTGTATGCACTGATCACGTGGCTATCATGCACTGATGACGTGGCTGATCATGCACTGATCATGTGACTGATCATGCACTGATCACGTAACTATCTTGCACTGGTCACTTGGCTGATCATACATTCATCACGGGACTGATCGTGCACTGATTGCGGTGCTATCATGCATTGACTACATGACTCCACATGCACTGATCATGTGCATGATCATGCACTGCTCCCGTGACTGACCATGCACTGACCACGTGACTGATCATGCACTGATCACCTGGCTATCATGCACTGATCATTTGGATGGTCATACACTGATCATGTGCCTGGTCATGCACTGATCATGTGGCTGATCATGCACTGCTCACGTGGCTGGTCATGCAATGATCACGTAGCTACCGTATACTGGTCACGCGACTGATCATGCACAGATCACGTAAATGATCATGCACTGTTCCCGTGACTGATCATGTACTGATCACGTGACTGATCATGCACTGACCACGTGGCTATCATGCTCTCCTCACGTGGGTGATCATGCAATGATCACGTAGCAACCATGTACTGGTCACCTGACTGATCATGCACTGATCATGTAATTGATCCAGCACTGATCACGTGGCTCATCATGCACTGATCACGTGACTGTTCACGCACTGATCACTTGACTGATCATGCACTGATCACGTGGCTATAATGCCCTGTGTACGTGGCTGATAAAACACATTTCACGTGCCTGGTCATGCACAGATCACGTGACTAATCATGAACTTATCACGTGGCTATAATGCACTGATCATGTGGCTGATCATACACTGTTCAAGTTCCTGGTCATGCACAGATCACGTGATTAATGATGAACTGATCACGGGGCTATAATTCACTGATCACGTGGATATCATGCACTGATTATGAGCCTGTCATGCACAGATCACGTGACTAATCATGAACTGATCACTTAGGTATCATGCACTGATCACGTGGCTGATCATACACTGCTCACGTAGCTGATCATGCACTGATCACGTGTCTATCATGCAATGCTCACGTGGCTGATCCTGCAATGATCACGTAGCTTACATGTACGGTCACGTGACTGATCATGCAATGGTAACGTAATTGATCATTCACTGATCACGTGACTGATCATGTACTGATCACGTGATTGATCATGCACTGATCACGTGTCTATCATGCACTGATCACGTGGCTGATCATGCACTGATACCGTGACTGAGCATGGACTGATCACATGACTATCATGTAGTGATCACGTGACTTAATGGCTCTGATCATGTGACTGATCATGCCCTGATCATGTTTGCTATCATACACTGATCATGTGCCTCTGGAGGAAATAAACAAAGAGCTGAGTAGGCACGAATCAAAGAGTCAGCAGGCAATAATCATGGAACTCAGCTGTGAGGAATCATGCTGCTCAGCTGGCAATAATCAAGCAGCTGAGCAGGCAGGAATTACGAAGCACAGCTGGCAATTGTCAAGCAGATGACAGGCAGGAATCTTGCAGCTCAGCTGGCAATCGTCAAGCAGATGAGCAGAGAGTAATCACGCATCTCAGCAGGCCCTGATCACGTGACTGAGCATGCACTGTTCACATGGCTGATCATACACTGATCACGTGATGATCATGCACTGATCACTTGGATATCATGCACTGATCACATGGCTGATCATACACTGTTCACGTGTGTGAGCATGCACTGATCACGAGGCTGATCATACACTGCTCAGGTAACTGATCATGCACTGATCACGTGGCTATCATGGACTGATCACGTGGCTGAACATGCACTGTTCACGTGGCTGATCACA
This sequence comes from Bos javanicus, assembly GCF_032452875.1. Classification (NCBI taxonomy): domain Eukaryota; kingdom Metazoa; phylum Chordata; class Mammalia; order Artiodactyla; family Bovidae; genus Bos; species Bos javanicus. Next base: position 332,408 of record NW_026893635.1, read on the forward strand.
CACATGTCACGTGACATATCATGCACTGATCACCTGGCACTCATGCACTGATCACGTGGCTGATCATACTCTGCTCACGAAACTCATCATGCACACATCACGTGGCTATCATGCACTGCTCACGTCGCTCATCATGGAATGATCACATAGCTACCATATACTGGTCACGTGACTGATCATGCACAGATCACGTAAATTATCATGCACTGTTCACGTGACTGATCATGTACTGATCACGTGGCTATCATGCACTGCTCACGTGGCTGATCATGCAATGATCACGTGGCAACCATGTACTAGTCATGTGACTGATCATGCACTGATCACATAATTGATCCTGCACAGATCACGTGGCTCATCATGCACTGATCACGTGGCTTATCACACATGTATCACGTGACTGATCATGCACTGATCACGTGGCTCTCATGCACTGATCACGTGGCTATCATGCACTGATCATGTGAATATCATGCACTGATCACGTGGCTATCATGCCCTGCTCACGTGGCTGATCATGCAATGATCACGTAGCAACCATGTACTGGTCACGTGACTGATCATGCACTGATCACGTAATTGATCCTGCACAGATCACGTGGCTCATCATGCACTGATCACGTGGCTTATCATACATGTATCACGTGACTGATCATGCACTGATCATGTGGCTGATCATGCACTGATCACTTGACTGATCATGCACGGATCACGTGACTGATCATGCACTGATCACGTGGCTATCATGCACTGATCACTTGGCTGGTCATACACTGATCACGCAGCTACCATGTACTGGTCACGTGACTGATCATGCACTGATGACGTAATTTATCATGCACTGATCATGTGGCTGATCATGCACTGATCACTTGACTGATCATGCACTGATCACGTGACTTACCATGCACTGATCACGTGGCAATCATGCACTGATCACATGGCAGGTCATACACTGATCACGTGCCTGGTCATGCACAGATTACGTGACTGATCATGCACTGATCACGTCACTGATCATGCACTGATCACGAGGCTATCATGCACTACTCTCGTGGCTGATCATTCAATGATCACGTAGCTACCATGTACCGGTCACGTGACTGATCATACACCCATCAGGTGACTAATCATGCCTGATCACGTGGCTATCATGCACTGTTCACGTGGCTGATCATACACTGATCACCTGCCTGGTCATGCACAGATCACGTGACTAATCATGAACTGATCACGTAGCAATCATTCACTGATGACTTGGCTGATCATGCACTAATCACGTGGCTATTATGCAATGATCACGTGGCTATCATGCACTGATCACGTGGCTGATCATGCACTGATACCGTGACTGAGCATGGACTGATCACATGAGTATCATGTAGTGATCACTTGACTTAATGGCGCTGACCATGTGACTGATCATGCGCTGAGGATGTTTGCTATCATACACTGATCATGTGCCTCTGGAGGCAATAAACAAAGAGCTGAGTAGGCACGAATCAAACAGTCAGCAGGCAATAATCATGGAACTCAGCTGTGAGGAATCATGCTGCTCAGCTGGCAAAAATCAAGCAGATGAGTAGGCAGGAATTACACAGCACAGCTGGCAATTGTCAAGCAGATGACAGGCAGGAATCATGCAGCTCAGCTGGCAATTGTCAAGCAGATGAGCAGACAGTAATCACGCAGCTCAGCAGGCCAAGAATACGTGACTGAGCATGCACTGTTCACCTGGCTGATCATACACTGATCACGTGATTGATCAAACACTGATCACTTGGATATCATGCACTGATCACGTGGCTAATCATACACTTTTCACGTGTGTGAGCATGCAATGATCACGTGGCTGATCATACACTGCTCACGTAACTGATCATGCACTGATCACTTAATTGATCATGCACTGATCACGTGGCTGATCATGCACTGAACACGTGACTGATCATGCACTGATCACGTGGCTATCATGCACTGAATAAGTGGCTGAACATGCACTGTTCACGTGGCTGATCACACACCTGTCACGTGACATATCATGCACTGATCACGTGGCACTCATGCACTGATCACGTGTCTGATCATACTCTGCTCACGTAACTGATCATGCACACATCTCGTGGATATCATGCACTGCTCACGTGGCTCGTCATGGAATGATCACGTAGCTACCATATACTGGTCATGTGACTGATCATGCAAAGATCACGTAAATGATCATGCACTGTTCACGTGACTGATCATGTACTGATCAGGTGACTGATCATGCACTGATCACGTGGCTATCATGCCCTGCTCACGTGGCTGATCATGCAAGGATCATGTAGCAACCATGTACTGGTCACGTGACTGATCATGCACTGATCACGTAATTGATCCTGCACTGATCACGTGGCTCATCATGCACTGATCACGTGGCTGTCATGCACTGATCACGTGGCTGGTCACACACGTATCACATGGCTGATCAGGCACTGATCACGTGGCTCTCATGCACTGATCACGTGGCTGTCTTGCACTGATCACGTGGCTGATCACACACATATCACATGACTGATCATGCACTGATCACGTGGCTCTCATGCACTGATCACGTGGTTATCATGCACTGATCACGTGGCTGATCAGGCAATGATCACTTAGCTACCATGTACTGGTCACGTGACTGATCATGCACTGATCACGTAATTGATCATGCACTGATCATGTGGCTGATCATGCACTGATCACACACTGATCACATAACTGATCATGCACTGATCACGTGACTGATCATGCACTGATCACTTGGCTATCATGCACTGATCACTTGGCTGGACATACACTGATCACGTGCCAGGTCATGCACAGATTACATGACTGATCATGCACTGAACACGTGACTGATCATGCACTGATCACGTGGCTATCATGCACTACTCACGTGGCTGATCATGCAATGATCATGTAGCTACCATGTACCGGTCAGGTGACTGATCATACACCCATCAGGTGACAGATCATGCACTGATCACGTGGCTGATCATACACTGATCACCTGCCTGGTCATGCACAGATCACGTGACAAATCATTAACTGATCACATAGCTATCATGAACTGATCACCTGGCTGATCATGCACTGATCATGTGACTGATCATGCGCTGATCATGTTTGCTATCATACACTGATCATGTGCCTCTGGAGGCAATAAACAAAGAGCTGAGTAGGCATGAATCAAACAGTCAGCAGGCAATAATCATGGAACTCAGCTGTGAGGAATCATGCTGCTCAGCTGGCAATAATCAAGCAGCTAGCAGGCAGGAATTACACAGCACAGCTGGCAATTGTCAAGCAGATGACAGGCAGGAATCGTGGAGCTCACCTGGCAATTGTCAAGCAGATGAGCAGACAGTAATCACGCAGCTCAGCAAGCCCTGATCACGTGACTGAGCATGCACTGTTCACGTGGCTGATCATACACTGATCACGTGATTGATCATGCACTGATCACTTGGATAGCATGCACTGATCACGTGGCTGATCATACACTGATTACGTGATTGATCATGCACTGATCACTTGGATATCATGCACTGATCACGTGGCTGATCATACACTGTTCACGTGTCTGACCATGCACTGATCACGTGGCTGATCATACACTGATCACGTAACTGATCATGCACTGATCACGTGGCTATCATGCACTGAATACCTGGCTGAACATGCACTGTTCACGTGGCTGATCACACACCTGTCACGTGACATATCATGCACTGATCACGTGGCACTCATGCACTGATCACGTGTCTGATCATACTCTGCTCACGTAACTGATCATGCACACATCTCGTGGATATCATGCACTGCTCACGTGGCTCGTCATGGAATGATCACGTAGCTACCATATACTGGTCATGTGACTGATCATGCAAAGATCACGTAAATGATCATGCACTGTTCACGTGACTGATCATGTACTGATCAGGTGACTGATCATGCACTGATCACGTGGCTATCATGCCCTGCTCACGTGGCTGATCATGCAAGGATCATGTAGCAACCATGTACTGGTCACGTGACTGATCATGCACTGATCACGTAATTGATCCTGCACTGATCACGTGGCTCATCATGCACTGATCACGTGGCTGTCATGCACTGATCACGTGGCTGGTCACACACGTATCACATGGCTGATCAGGCACTGATCACGTGGCTCTCATGCACTGATCACGTGGCTGTCTTGCACTGATCACGTGGCTGATCACACACATATCACATGACTGATCATGCACTGATCACGTGGCTCTCATGCACTGATCACGTGGTTATCATGCACTGATCACGTGGCTGATCAGGCAATGATCACTTAGCTACCATGTACTGGTCACGTGACTGATCATGCACTGATCACGTAATTGATCATGCACTGATCATGTGGCTGATCATGCACTGATCACACACTGATCACATAACTGATCATGCACTGATCACGTGACTGATCATGCACTGATCACTTGGCTATCATGCACTGATCACTTGGCTGGACATACACTGATCACGTGCCAGGTCATGCACAGATTACATGACTGATCATGCACTGAACACGTGACTGATCATGCACTGATCACGTGGCTATCATGCACTACTCACGTGGCTGATCATGCAATGATCATGTAGCTACCATGTACCGGTCAGGTGACTGATCATACACCCATCAGGTGACAGATCATGCACTGATCACGTGGCTGATCATACACTGATCACCTGCCTGGTCATGCACAGATCACGTGACAAATCATTAACTGATCACATAGCTATCATGAACTGATCACCTGGCTGATCATGCACTGATCATGTGACTGATCATGCGCTGATCATGTTTGCTATCATACACTGATCATGTGCCTCTGGAGGCAATAAACAAAGAGCTGAGTAGGCATGAATCAAACAGTCAGCAGGCAATAATCATGGAACTCAGCTGTGAGGAATCATGCTGCTCAGCTGGCAATAATCAAGCAGCTAGCAGGCAGGAATTACACAGCACAGCTGGCAATTGTCAAGCAGATGACAGGCAGGAATCGTGGAGCTCACCTGGCAATTGTCAAGCAGATGAGCAGACAGTAATCACGCAGCTCAGCAAGCCCTGATCACGTGACTGAGCATGCACTGTTCACGTGGCTGATCATACACTGATCACGTGATTGATCATGCACTGATCACTTGGATAGCATGCACTGATCACGTGGCTGATCATACACTGATTACGTGATTGATCATGCACTGATCACTTGGATATCATGCACTGATCACGTGGCTGATCATACACTGTTCACGTGTCTGACCATGCACTGATCACGTGGCTGATCATACACTGATCACGTAACTGATCATGCACTGATCACGTGGCTATCATGCACTGAATACCTGGCTGAACATGCACTGTTCACGTGGCTGATCACACACCTGTCACGTGACATATCATGCACTGAGCACGTGGCACTCATGCACTGATCACGTGGCTGATCATACTCTGCACACCTAACTGATCATGCACACATCACGTGGCTATCATGCACTCCTCACGTGGTTCGTCATGGAATGATCACGAAGCTACCATATACTGGTCACGTGACTGATCATGCACAGATCACGTAAATGATCATGCACTGTTAACCTGAATGATCATGCACTGATCACGTGGCTCTCATGCACAGATCACGTGATTGCGCATGCACTGATCACGTAATTGTATGCACTGATCACGTGGCTATCATGCACTGATGACGTGGCTGATCATGCACTGATCATGTGACTGATCATGCACTGATCACGTAACTATCTTGCACTGGTCACTTGGCTGATCATACATTCATCACGGGACTGATCGTGCACTGATTGCGGTGCTATCATGCATTGACTACATGACTCCACATGCACTGATCATGTGCATGATCATGCACTGCTCCCGTGACTGACCATGCACTGACCACGTGACTGATCATGCACTGATCACCTGGCTATCATGCACTGATCATTTGGATGGTCATACACTGATCATGTGCCTGGTCATGCACTGATCATGTGGCTGATCATGCACTGCTCACGTGGCTGGTCATGCAATGATCACGTAGCTACCGTATACTGGTCACGCGACTGATCATGCACAGATCACGTAAATGATCATGCACTGTTCCCGTGACTGATCATATACTGATCACGTGACTGATCATGCACTGACCACGTGGCTATCATGCTCTCCTCACGTGGGTGATCATGCAATGATCACGTAGCAACCATGTACTGGTCACCTGACTGATCATGCACTGATCATGTAATTGATCCAGCACTGATCACGTGGCTCATCATGCACTGATCACGTGACTGTTCACGCACTGATCACTTGACTGATCATGCACTGATCACGTGGCTATAATGCCCTGTGTACGTGGCTGATAAAACACATTTCACGTGCCTGGTCATGCACAGATCACGTGACTAATCATGAACTTATCACGTGGCTATAATGCACTGATCATGTGGCTGATCATACACTGTTCAAGTTCCTGGTCATGCACAGATCACGTGATTAATGATGAACTGATCACGGGGCTATAATTCACTGATCACGTGGATATCATGCACTGATTATGAGCCTGTCATGCACAGATCACGTGACTAATCATGAACTGATCACTTAGGTATCATGCACTGATCACGTGGCTGATCATACACTGCTCACGTAGCTGATCATGCACTGATCACGTGTCTATCATGCAATGCTCACGTGGCTGATCCTGCAATGATCACATAGCTTACATGTACGGTCACGTGACTGATCATGCAATGGTAACGTAATTGATCATGCACTGATCACGTGACTGATCATGTACTGATCACGTGATTGATCATGCACTGATCACGTGTCTATCATGCACTTCTTACGTGGCTGATCATACAATGTTCACATAGCTACCATGTAATGGTCACATGACTGATCATGCACTGATCACGTAATTGATCATGCACTGATCAAGTGGGTGATCATACACTGCTCACGTGACTGATCATGCACTCTTCACGAGACTCATCATGCACTGATCACGTGGCTATCATGCACTGATCACGTGACTGATCATACACTGATCACGTGACTGATCATGCACTGTTCACGAGAGTGATCATGCAGTGTTCTCGTGGATATCATGCACTGATCACGTGTTTGATCATACACTGTTCACGTGTCTGACCATGCACTGCTCACGTGGCTGATCATACACTGTTCACGAAACTGTTCATGCACTGATCACGTGGATATCATGCACTGATCACGTGGCTAAACATGCACTGTTCACGTGGCTTACCACACACCTGTCACGTGACTGATCATGCACTGATCACGTGTCACTCATGCACTGATCACGTGGCTGATCACACTCTGCTCACGTAACTGAACATGCACACATCAGGTGGCTATCATGCACTTCTCACCTGGCTGGTCATGCAAAGTTCACGTAGCTACCATATACTGGTCACGTGACTCATCATGCACAGATCACATAAATGATCATGCACTGTTCACGTGACTGATCATGTACGTTTCACGTGAGTGATCATGCACTGATCACGTGGCTATCATGCACTGCTCACGTCGCTGATCATGCAATGATAACGTAGCAACCATGTACTGGTCACGTGACTGATCATGCACTGATCACGTAATTAATCCTGCACTGATCACCTGACTCATCATGCACTGATTACGTGGCTGATCACACACGTATCACGTGACTGATCATGCACTGATCACGTGGTTATCATACACTGATCACGTGGCTATCATTCACTGATCACGTGGATATCATGCACGGATCACGTGGCTGATCACACATGATCACGTGACTGATCATGCACTGTTCACGTGGCTATCATGCACTGATCACGTGGCTGATCATGCACTGATCATGTGGCTGATCATGCACTGATCACGTGACTGATCATGCACTGAACACGTGACTGATCATGCACTGATCACGTGACTGATCATGCACTGAACACGTGACTGATCATGCACTGATCACGTGGCTATCATGCACTGATCACTTGGCTGGTCATACACTGATCACGCAGCTACCATGTACTTGTCACTTGACTGATCATGCACTGATCATGTGGCTGATCATGCACTGATCTCGTGATTGATCATGCACTGATCACGTGACTTATCAAGCACTGATCACGTGGCTATCATGCACTGATCACATGCCTGGTCATACACTGATCACGTGCCTGGTCATGCACAGATTACATGACTGATCATGCACTCATCACGTCACTGATCATGCACTGATCACGTGGCTATCATGCACTGTTCACGTGGCTGATCATACACTGATCACCTGCCTGGTCATGCACAGATCACGTGACTAATCATGAACTGATCACGTAGCAATCATTCACTGATCACCTGGCTGATCATGCACTGATCACGTGGCTATCATGCAATGATCACGTAGCTATCATGCACTGATCACGTGGCGGATCATGCACTGATACCGAGACTGAGCATGGACTGATCACATGACTATCATGTAGTGATCACGTGACTTAATGGGGCTGACCATGTGACTGATCATGCGCTGAGCATGTTTGCTATCATACACTGATCATGTGCCTCTGGAGGCAATAAACAAAGAGCTGAGTAGGCATGAATCAAACAGTCAGCAGGTAATAATCATGGAACTCAGCTGTGAGGAATCATGCTGCTCAGCTGGCAATAATCAAGCAGCTGAGCAGGCAGGAATTACACAGCACAGCTGGCAATTCTCAAGCAGATGACAGGCAGGAATCATGCAGCTCAGCTGGCAATTGTCAAGCAGATGAGCAGACAGTAATCACGCAGCTCAGCAGGCCCTGGTCACGTGACTGAGCATGCACTGTTCACCTGGCTGATCATACACTGATCACGTGATTGATCATGCACTGATCACTTGGATATCATGCACTGATCACGTGGCTCATCATACACTGTTCACGGGTCTGACCATGCACTATCACGTGGCTGATCATACACTGCTCACGTAACTGATCATGCACTGATCACCTAATTGATCATGCACTGATCACGTGGCTGATCATGCAATGATCACATAGCTACCATGTACGGGTCTCGTGAGTGATCATGCACTGATCACGTAATTCATCATGCACTGATCACGTGGCTGATCATGCACTGAACACGTGACTGATCATGCACTGATCACGTGACTGATCATGCACTGATCACGTGGCTATCATGCACTGCTCACGTGGCTGATCAAGCAGTGATCATGCAGCTACCATGTAGTGGTCACATGACTGATCATGCACTGATCATGTAATTGATCCTGCACTGATCACGTGGCTCATCACCCACTGATCCGGTGGCTGATCACACACGTATCACGTGACTGGTCATGTACAGATCCCGTGACTAATCATGAAGTGATCACGTGGCTATCCTGCACTGATCAGGTGGATATCATGCACTGATCACGTGGCTGATCACACACGTATCACCTGACTGATCATGCACTGATCACATGGCTATCATGCAATGATCACGTGACTGATCATGCACAGATCACGTGACTGATCATGCACAGATCACGTGACTGATCATGCACTGATCACGTGGCTATCATGCACTGCTCACTTGGCTGATCATGCGATGATCACGCAGCTACCATGTACTGGTCACATGACTGATCATGCACTGATCACGTGGCTATCATGCACTGATCACTTGGCTGGTCATACACTGATCACGTGCCTGGTCATGCACAGATTACATGACTGATCATGCACAGAACACGTGACTGAGCATGCACTGATCACGTGGCTATCATGCACTGATGACGTGACTGCGCATGCACTGATGACGTGGCTCATCAGGCACTGATCACATGGCTCATCATGCACTGATCACGTGTTTATCAGGCAATGATCAGTGGCTGACAGGCGCTGATCATGGGACTGTGCACGCACTGATCACGTGGCTATCATGCACTGATCACGTGACTGCGCATGCACTGATGACGTGGCTGTTCGGGCACTGATCACGTGTTTATCAGGCAGTGATCAGTGACTGACAGGCGCTGATCAGGGGACTGTGCACGCACTGATCAGGTGGCTGATCAGGAACTGACCACCTGACTGCGCATGCAGTGATCACGTGGCTGGTCGTTCACTGATCACGTGTTTATCATACGGTGATCACGTGACTGAGAGGCGCTGATCACGTGACTGTGCCGTCAGTGATCACGTGGCTGAGCAGGCACTGATACCGTGACTGAGCATGCACTGATCATGTGCCGGGAGCCGGGGAGGCATTCCACTCTGGACAAAGGTCATGAGGAAGGAGGCTCGGCATACGCAAATGCGGGATCGAGCCTCAGGAGTCCACCCGGATATTTTCGAGCATCTCCCCCCAAAAAAACCCAGAGTCTGCCTACTGTATTGTTTTGTGCTCTCACCTCTGATTTCACTGCGGGCTGTCCCCCACCACCATCTTGCTCTCTCTGTCAAAGAGTTAACTTACAGCTCCAATTCATAAAGTTCCTTGTCATTCTTCCCTTTAACTTCCAGCTGAGTCTCCATCTGGAGCGCGGAACCCACCACGCTCACTAATTATGCCTGGGCTGCTAAGACCCACTCGAGAAGGTGTCTAGGGTGAGGCACCTTTCGCTATTCGAGAGGGCGCCTGCGGCCTACGTAAGTGATGCAAACTTCTTGTCTTGAAGTTTGATTGGTCTTCCGCGTAAACCAAGCTACTCAGTCTCTTTTCTCCACCGAATTTTCCTACTGAGCTCTCCTCATACTATTATTCTTGACATCTCTGATTAGCATATAAGTAGTCGCCTAGGCCATCTCTCCTTCGAATACCCTGGATCAGTTGGGGCTGGTCCCCGGCAGGTGGCGACCGAACAGGGACCTCAGGAGGCGATACTCAAAGAGCTGAGCAGACCCGAACCACGCAATCAGCAGGCAATAAGCATGGAGCTCAGCAGTGACAAATCATGCTGCTCAATTGGCAATAATCAAGCACGTGACCAGGCAGGAATCACGCAGCTCAGCTGGCAATTGTCAAGCAGATGAGCCGACAGGAATCACGCAGCTCAGATGGCAATTGTCATGCAGATGAGCCGGCAGGAATCACGCAGCTCAGCAGGCCCTGATCACGTGACTCTGCAGGCGCTGATCACGTGGCTGATCAAGTACAGATCACGTGACTGAGCATGCACCGATCACGTGGCTATCATGCACTGATGACGTGGCTGATCAGGCACTGATCACATGGCTCATCATGCACTGATCACTTGTTTATCAGGCAATGATCAGTGACAGACAGGCACTGATCATGGGACTGTGCACGCACTGATCATGTGGCTATCATGCACTGATCACGTGACTGTGCATGCACTGATGACGTGGCTGTTTGGGCACTGATCACGTGTTTATCAGGCAGTGATCAGTGACTGACAGGCGCTGATCAGGGGACTGTGCACGCACTGATCAGGTGGCTGATCAGGAACTGACCACCTGACCGCGCATGCAGTGATCACGTGGCTGGTCGTTCACTGATCACGTGTTTATCATACGGTGAGCACGTGACTGAGAGGCGCTGATCACGTGACTGTGCCGTCAGTGATCACGTGGCTGAGCAGGCACTGATATCGTGACTGAGCATGCACTGATCATGTGCCGGGAGCCGGGGAGGCCTTCCACTCTGGACAAAGGTCATGAGGAAGGAGGCTCGGCATACGCAAATGCGGGATCGAGCCTCAGGAGTCCACCCGGATATTCTCGAGCATCTCCCCCCCAAAAAAACCAGAGTCTGCCTACTGTATTGCTTTGTGCTCTCACCTCTGATTTCACTGGGGGCTGTCCCCCACCACCATCTCGCTCTCTCTGTCAAAGAGTTAACTTACAGCTCCAATTCATAAAGTTCCTTGTCATTCTTCCCTTTAACTTCCAGCTGAGTCTCCATCTGGAGCGCGGAACCCACCACGCTTACTAATTATGCCTGGGCTGCTAAGACCCACTCGAGAAGGTGTCTAGGGTGAGGCACCTTTCGCTATTCGAGAGGGCGCCTGCGGCCTACGTAAGTGGTGCAAACTTCTTGTCTTGAAGTTTGATTGGGCTTCCGCGTAAACCAAGCTACTCAGTCACTTTTTCCACCGAATTTTCCTACTGAGCTCTCCTCATACTATTATTCTTGACATCTCTGATTAGCATATAAATAGTCGCCTAGGCCATCTCTCCTTCGAATACCTTGGATCAGTTGGGGCTGGTCTCCGGCAGGTGGCGACCGAACAGGGACCTCAGGAGGCAATACTCAAAGAGCTGAGCAGACACGAACCTCGCAATCAGCAGGTAATAAGCATGGAGCTCAGCAGTGACGAATCATGCTGCTCAGTGGCAATAATCAAGCATGTGACCAGGCAGGAATCACGCGCTCAGCTGGCAATTGTCAAGCAGATGAGCCGGCAGGAATCACGCAGCTCAGCAGGCCCTGATCACGTGACTGAGCATGCACTGTACACGTGGCTGATCATACACTTATCACGTGATTTATTATGCACTGATCACTTGGATATCATGCACTGATCACGTGGCTGATCATGCAATGATCACGCAGCTACCATGTACTGGTCACATGACTGATCATGCACTGATCACATAATTGATCATGCTCTGATCACCTGGCTTATCATGCATTGATCATGTGACTGATCATGCACTGATCACGTGGGTGATCATGCACTGATCAAGTGGCTATCATACACTTATCACATGGCAGGTCATACACTGATCATATAGCTACCATGTACTGGTCACGTTAATGATCTTACACCCATCAGGTGACTGATCATGCACTGATCACATGGCTATCATGCACTGACCACGAGACTGAAAATTCACTGATAACATCTAATCATGCACTGATCACATGACTGCCCATGCACTGATCATGTGGATGATCATGCACTGATACCGTGACTGAGCATGGACTGATCACATGACTATCATGTAGTGATCACGTGACTTAATGGCGCTGATCATGTGACTGATCATGCGCTGATCATGTTTGCTATCATACACTGATCATTTGCCTCTGGAGGCAATAAACAAAGAGTTGAGTAGGCACGAATCAAACAGTCAGCAGGCAAGAATCATGGAACTCAGCTGTGAGGAGTCATGCTGCTCAGCTGGCAATAATCAAGCAGCTGAGCAGGCAGGAATTATGCAGCACAGCTGGCAATTGTCAAGCAGATGACAGGCAGGAATCATGCAGCTCAGCTGGCAATTTTCAAGCAGATGAGCAGACAGTAATCACGCAGCTCAGCAGGCCCTTATCACGTGACTGAGCATGCACTATTCACGTGGCTGATCATACACTGATCACGTGATGATCATGCACTGATCACTTGGATATCATTCACTGATCACGTGGCTGATCATACACTGTTCACGTGTCTGACCATGCACTGATCACGTGGCTGATCATACACTGCTCAGGTAACTGATCATGCACTGATCACGTGGCTATCATGCACTGATCACGTGGATGAACATGCAATGTTCACGTGGGTGATCACACACCTGTCACGTGACATATCATGCACTGATCATGTGGCACTCATGCACTGATCACGTGGCTGATCATACTCTGCTCACGTAACTGATCATGCACACATCACGTGGCTATCATGCACTGCTTACGTGGCTCGTCATGGAATGATCACATAGCTACCATATACTGGTCACGTGACTGATCATGCACAGATCATGTCAATGATCATGCACTGTTCAAGTGACTGATCATGTACTGATCACGTGACTGATCATGCACTGATCACGTGGCTATCATGCACTGCTTACGTGGCTGATCATGCAAGGATCACGTAGCAACCATGTACTGGTCACGTGACTGATCATGCACTGATCACGTAATTGATCCTGCACTCATCACGTGGCTCATCATGCACTGATCACGTGGCTGATCACACATGTATCACGTGACTGATCATGCACTGATCACGTGGCTCTCATGCACTGATCATGTGGCTATCATGCACTGATCACGTAGTTGTCATGCACTGATCACGTGGCTGATCACGCAATGATCACATAGCTACCATGTACTGGTCATGTGACTGATCATGCACTGAAAACCTATTTGATCCAGCACTGATCACATGGCTCATCACGCACTGATCCGGTAGCTGATCACACAGGTATCACTTGACAGATCATGTACAGATCACGTAAATAATCATGAAGTGATCACGTGGCTATCCTCCACTGATCAAGTGGATAACATGCACTGATCACGTGGCTGATCACACACGTATCACGTGACAGATCATGCACTGATCACGTGGCTATCATGCACTGATCACGTGGTTATCATGCACTGATCACGTGGCTGATCATGCAATGATCAGGTAGCTACCATGCACTGGTCACGTGACTGATCATGCACTGATCAGGTAATTGATCATGCACTGATCACGTGACTGATCATGCAGAGATCACGTGACTGATCATGCACAGATCACGTGACTGATCAGGCACTGATCACTTGGATATCATGCACTGCTCACGTGGCTGATCATGCAATGATCACGCAGCTACAATGTACTGGTCACATGACTGATCATGCACTGATCACATAATTGATCATGCACTGATCACCTGGCTTATCATGCCTTGATTATGTGACTGATCGTGTGCTGATAATGTTTGGTGTCACACACTGATCATGTGCCTCTGGAGGCAATGAACATAGAGCTGAGGAGGCAGGAATCAGTCAGCAGGCTATAATCATGGAACTCACGTCTGAGAAATCATGCTGCTCAGCTGGCAATAATCAAGTAGATGAGCAGGCAGGAATTACGCAGCACAGGTGGCAATTGTCAAGGAGATGACAGGCAGGAATCGTGCAGCTCAGCTGGAAATTGTCAAGCAGATGAGCAGACAGTAATCACGCAGCTCAGCAGGCCCTGATCACGTGACTGAGCATGCACTGTTCACGTGGCTGATCACACACCTATCACATGACTGATCATGCACTGATCATGTGACTGATCATGCACTGATCACGTGTCTATCATGCACTGATCACTTGGCTGGACATACATTGATCACGTGCCTGGTCATGCACTGATCACGTGGGTGATCATGCACTGATCACGTGACTGATCATGCACTGATCTCTTGTCTGATTATGCACTGATCACGTGGCTGATCATGCGATGATCACGCAGCTACCATGTACTGGTCACATGACTGATCATGCACTGATCACGTGACTGATCATGCACTGATCACGTGGCTATCATGCACTGATCACGTGGCTGATCATACACTGATCACATGATTGATCATGCACTGATCACTTGGATAGCATGCACTGATCACGTGGCTGATCATACAGTGTTCACGTGTCTGACCATGCACTGATCACGTGGCTGATCATACACTGCTCACGTAACTGATCATGCACTGATCACGTGGCTATCATGCACTGAATACGTGGCTGAACATGCACTGTTCACGTGGCTGATCACACACCTGTCACGTGACTGATCATGCACTGATCATGTGACTGATCATGCACTGATCACGTAGCTATCTTGCACTGATCACTTGGCTGATCATACACTCATCACGGGACTGATCGTGCACTGATCACGGCACTATCGTGCATTGACTACATGACTCCACATGCACTGATCACGTGGATGATCATGCACTGATCACGTGACTGACCATGCACTGATCACGTGACTGATCATGCACTGATCACATGGCTGATCATGCACTGATCACGTAGCTATCATGCACTGCTGACGTGGCTGATCTGGCAATGATCACGTAGCTACAATATACTGGTCACGTGACTGATCATGCACTGATCACATAATTGATCATGCACTGATCATGTGGCTGATCATGCACTGATCACGTGGCTGATCATGCACTGATCACGTGACTGATCATGCAGTGATCACGTGGCTATCATTCACTACTCACCGGCTGATCATGCAATGATCATGTAGCTACCATGTACAGGTCACGTGAATGATCATACACCCATCAGGTGACTGATCACGTGGCTATCATGCACTGATCACGAGCCTGATCATGCACTGATCACGTCTATATCATGCACTGATCACATGACTGCCCATGCACTGATCACGTGGGTGATCATACACTAATCATGTGACAGATCGTGCACTGATCACGTGGCTGATCATGCACTGATACCGTGACTGAGCATGGACTGATCACATGACTATCATGTAGTGATCACGTGACTTAATGGCGCTGATCATGTGACTGATCATGCGCTGAGCATATTTGCTTTCATACACTGATCATGTGCCTCTGGAGGCAATAAACAAGGAGCTGAGTAGGCACGAATCAAACAGTCAGCAGGCAATAATCATGGAACTCAGCTGTGAGGAATCATGCTGCTCAGCTGGCAATAATCAAGCAGCTGAGCAGGCAGGAATTACGCAGCACAGCTGGCAATTGTCAAGCAGATGACAGGCAGGAATCGTGCAGCTCAGCTGGCAATTTTCAAGCAGATGAGCAGACAGTAATCCCGCAGCTCAGCAGGCCCTTATCACGTGACTGAGCATGCACTATTCACGTGGCTGATCATACACTGATCACGTGATGACCATGCACTGATCACTTGGATATCATGCACTGATCACGTGGCTGATCATACACTGTTAACGTGTCTGAACCTGCACTGATCACGTGGCTGATCATACACTGCTCAGGTAACTGATCATGCACTGATCACGTGGGTATCATGCACTGATCACTTGTCTGATCATACACTCATCACGGGACTGATCGTGCACTGATCACGGCGCTATCGTGCATTGACTACATGACTCCACATGCACTGATCACCTGGATGATCATGCACTGATCACGTGACTGACCATGCACTGATCACGTGACTGATCATGCACTGATCACATGGCTGATCATGCACTGATCACGTGGCTATCATGCACTGCTGACTTGGCTGATCTGGCAATGATCACGTAGCTACCATATACTGGTCACGTGACTGATCATGCACTGATCACATAATTGATCATGCACTGATCATGTGGCTGATCATGCACTGATCACGTGGCTGATCATGCACTGATCACGTGACTGATCATGCAGTGATCACGTGGCTATCATTCACTACTCACGCGGCTGATCATGCAATGATCATGTAGCTACCATGTACAGGTCACGTGAATGATCATACACCCATCAGGTGACTGATCACGTGGCTATCATGCACTGATCACGAGCCTGATCATGCACTGATCACGTCTATATCATGCACTGATCACATGACTGCCCATGCACTGATCACGTGGGTGATCATACACTAATCATGTGACAGATCGTGCACTGATCCCGTGGCTGATCATGCACTGATACCGTGACTGAGCATGGACTGATCACATGACTATCATGTAGTGATCACGTGACTTAATGGCGCTGATCATGTGACTGATCATGCGCTGAGCATATTTGCTTTCATACACTGATCATGTGCCTCTGGAGGCAATAAACAAGGAGCTGAGTAGGCACGAATCAAACAGTCAGCAGGCAATAATCATGGAACTCAGCTGTGAGGAAACATGCTGCTCAGCTGGCAATAATCAAGCAGCTGAGCAGGCAGGAATTACGCAGCACAGCTGGCAATTGTCAAGCAGATGACAGGCAGGAATCATGCAGCTCAGCTGGCAATTTTCAAGCAGATGAGCAGACAGTAATCACGCAGCTCAGCAGGCCCTTATCACGTGACTGAGCATGCACTATTCACGTGGCTGATCATACACTGATCACGTGATGACCATGCACTGATCACTTGGATATCATGCACTGATCACTTGGCTGATCATACAATGTTAACGTGTCTGACCATGCACTGATCACGTGGCTGATCATACACTGCTCAGGTAACTGATCATGCACTGATCACGTGGGTATCATGCACTGATCACGTGGATGAACGTACACTGTTCACGTGGGTGATCACACACCTGTCACGTGACATATCATGCACTGATCACGTGGCACTCATGCACTGATCACGTGGCTGATCATACTCTGCTCACGTAACTGATCATGCACACATCACGTGGCTATCATGCACTGCTTACGTGGCTCGTCATGGAATGATCACGTAGCTACCATGTACTGGTCACGTGACTGATCATGCACTGATCACTTAATTGATCCTGCACTGATCACGTGGCTCATCATGCACTGATCACGTGGCGGATCACACATGTATCTCGTGACTGATCATGCACTGATCACGTGGCTATCATGCACTGATCACGTAGTTGTCATGCACTGATCACGTGGCAGATCATTCACTGATCACCTGACTGACCATGCAGTGATCACGTGGCTATCATTCACTACTCACGCGGCTGATCATGCAATGATCATGTAGCTACCATGTACAGGTCACGTGAATGATCATACACCCATCAGGTGACTGATCATGCACTGATCACGTGGCTATCATGCACTGATCACGAGCCTGATCATGCACTGATCACGTCTATATCATGCACTGATCACATGACTGCCCATGCACTGATCACGTGGGTGATCATACACTAATCATGTGACAGATCGTGCACTGATCACGTGGCTGATCATGCACTGATACCGTGACTGAGCATGGACTGATCACATGACTATCATGTAGTGATCACGTGACTTAATGGCGCTGATCATGTGGCTGATCATGCGCTGATCATGTTTGCTATCATACACTGATCATGTGCCTCTGGAGGCAATAAACAAAGAGCTGAGTAGGCACGAATCAAACAGTCAGCAGGCAATAATCATGGAACTAAGGTGTGAGGAATCATGCTGCTCAGCTGGCAATAATCAAGCAGCTGAGCAGGCAGGAATTACGCAGCCCAGCTGGCAATTGTCAAGCAGATGACAGGCAGGAATCGTGCAGCTCAGCTGGCAATTGTCAAGCAGATGAGCAGACAGTAATCACGCAGCTCAGCAGGCCCTGGTCACGTGACTGAGCATGCACTGTTCACGTGGCTGATCAATACTGATCACGTGATTGATCATGGACTGATCACTTGGATATCATGTACTCATCACGTGTCTGACCATGCACTGATCACGTGGCTGATCATACACTGCTCAGGTAACTGATCATGCACTGATCACGTGGCTGAACATGCACTGTTCACGTGGCTGATCAAACACCTGTCACGTGGCTATCATGCACTGCTCACGTGGCTCGTCATGGAATGATAACGTATCTACCATATACTGGTCACGTGACTGATCATGCACAGATCACGTCAATGATCATGCACTGTTCAAGTGACTGATCAAGTACTTATCACGTGACTGAGCATGCACTGTTCACGTGGCTGATCAAACACTGATCACGTGATTGATCATGCACTGATCACTTGGATATCATGCACTGATCACGTTGCTGATCATACACTGTTCACGTGTCTGACCATGCACTGATCACGTGGCTGATCATACACTGCTCACGTAACTGATCATGGACTGATCACGTGGCTACCATGCACTGAATACGTGGCTGAACATGCACTGTTCACGTGGCTGATCACACACCTGTCACGTGACATATCATGCACTGATCACGTGGCACTCATGCACTGATCACGTGGCTGATCATACTCTGCTCACGTAACTCGTCATGCACACATCACGTTTCTATCATGTACTGCTCACATGGGTCGTCACGGAATGATCACATAGCTACCATATACTGGTCACGTGACTGATCATGCACAGATCACGTAAATGATTATGCACTGTTCACGTGCCTGATCATGTACTGATCACGTGACTCATCATGCACTGATCACGTGGCTGATCATGCACTGATCACGTAATTGATCATGCACTTATCATTTGGCTGATCATGCACTGATCACGTGGCTGATCATACACTGATCACGTGACTGATCATGCACTGATCACGTGACTGATCATGCACTGATCACGTGGCTATCATGCACTGATCACTTGGCTGGTCATACACTGATCACATGACTGATCATGCACTGTTCACGTGACTGATCATGTACAGATCACGTGAATAATCATGAAGTGATCACGTGGCTATTCTGCACTGATCACGTGGATATCATGCACTGATCACGTGGCTGATCACACACGAATCACATGGCTGATCATGCACTGATCACGTGGCTATCATGCACTGATCACGTGGCTATCATGCACTGATCACCTGGCTGATCATGCAATGATCACGTAGCTACCATGCACTGGTCACGTGACTGATCATGCACTGATCAGGTAATTGATCATGCACTGATCACGTGACTGATCATGCACAGATCACATGACTGATCATGCACAGATCAAGTGACTGATCATGCAGTGATCACGTGGCTATCATGCACTACTCACGTGGCTGATCATGCAATGATCATGTAGTTACCATGTACCGGTCAGGTGACTGATCATACACCCCTTAGGTGACGGATCATGCACTGATCACGTCGCTGATCATACACTGACCACCTGCCTGGTCATGCCAGATCACGTGACACATCATGAACTGATCATATAGCTATTATGAAATGATCACCTGGCTGATCATGCACTGATCACGTGGCTGATCATACACTGATACCGTGACTGAGCATTGACTGATCACATGACTATCATGTAGTGATTACTTGACTTAATGGCTGTGATCATGTGACTGATCATGCGCTGATCATGTTTGCTATCATACACTGTTCATGTGCCTGGTCATGCACAGATTACATGACTGATCATGCACTGATCACGTGACTGATCATGCAGTGATCACGTGGCTATCATGCACTACTCACGTGGCTGATCATGCAATGATCATGTAGCTACCATGTACAGGTCACGTGAATGATCATACACCCATCAGGTGACTGATAATGCACTGATCACGTGGCTATCATGCACTGTTCACGTGGCTGATGATACACTGATCACCTGCCTGGTCATGCACAGATCACGTGACTAATCATGAACTGATCACGAGACTGATCATGCACTGATAAAGTCTATATCATGCACTGATCACGTGACTGATCATGCAGAGATCACGTGGCTATCATGCACTGATCACGTGGATATCATGCACTGATCACCTGGCTGATCACCCACGTATCACGTGACTGATCATGCACTGATCACGTGGCTATCATGCCCTGATCAAGTGGCTATCATGCACTGATCACGTGGCTGATCATGCAATGATCAAGTAGCTACCATGCACTGGTCACGTGACTGATCATGCACTGATCAGGTAATTGATCATGCTCTGATCACGTGACTGATCATGCACAGATCATGTGACTGATCATGCACAGATCACATGACTGATCATGCACTCATCACGTGGCTATCATGCACTGCTCACGTGGCTGATCATGCAATGATCACGCAGCTACCATGTACTGGTCACATGACTGATCATGCACTGATCACATAATTGATCATGCACTGATCACCTGGCTTATCATGCATTGATCATGTGACTGATTATGTGCTGATCATGTTTGGTGTCACACACTGATCATGTGCCTCTGGAGGCAATGAACATAGAGCTGAGTAGGCAGGAATCATTCAGCAGGCTATAATCATGGAACTCAACTCTGAGAAATCATGCTGCTCAGCTGGCAATAATCAAATAGATGAGCAGGCAGGAATTACGCAGCACAGGTGGCAATTGTCAAGGAGATGACAGGCAGGACTCGTGCAGCTCAGCTGGAAATTGTCAAGCAGATGAGCAGACAGTAATCACACAGCTAAGCAGGCCCTGATCACATGACTGAGCATGCACTGTACACATGGCTGATCACACACCTATCACGTGACTGATCATGCACTGATCATGTGACTGATCATGCACTAATCACGTAGCTATCTTGTACTGATCACTTGGCTGATCATACACTCATCACGGGACTGATCGTGCACTTATCATGGCGCTTTTATGCATTGACTACATGACTCCACATGCACTGATCACATGGAAGATCATGCACTGATCACGTGACTGACCATGCACTGATCACGTGACTGATAATGCACTGATCACTTGGATATCATGCACTGATCACGTGGCTGATCATACACTGCTCACGTAACTGATCATGAACTGATCACATGGCTGATCACACACCTGTCACGTGAAATATCATGCACTGATCACGTGGCTGATCATACACTGTTCACGTGGCTGATCATGCACTGATCACGTGGCTGATCACACACTGTCACGTGACATATCATGCACTGATCACGTGGCACTCATGCACTGATCACGTGGCTGATCATACACTGATCACGTACTGATCATGCACTGATCACGTGGCTATCATGCACTGATCACGTGGTTCGTCATGGAATGATCACGAAGCTACCATATACTGGTCACGTGACTGATCATGCACTGATCACGTAAATGATCATGCACTGATCACGTGGCTGATCATGCACTGATCACGTGACTGATCATGCACTGATCACGTGGCTATCATGCACTGATCACGTGGCTGATCATGCAATGATCACGTAGCTATCATGTACTGGTCACGTGACTGATCATGCACTGATCACGTAATTGATCATGCACTGATCACGTGGCTGATCATGCACTGATCACGTGGCTGATCATGCACTGATCACGTGACTGATCATGCACTGATCACGTGGCTATCATGCACTGATCACGTGGCTGATCATGCACTGATCACGTGGCTATCATGCACTGATCACGTGACTGATCATGCACTGATCACGTAACTGATCATGCACTGATCACGTGGCTGATCATGCACTGATCACGTGGCTGATCATGCACTGATCACGTGACTGATCATGCACTGATCACGTGACTGATCATGCACTGATCACGTGGCTATCATGCACTGATCACGTGGCTGATCATGCACTGATCACGTGACTGATCATGCACTGATCACGTGGCTATCATGCACTACTCACGTGGCTGATCATGCAATGATCATGTAGCTACCATGTACGGTCACGTGACTGATCATACACCCATCTGGTGACGGATCATGCACTGATCACGTGGCTGATCATGCACTGATCACCTGACTGATCATGCACTGATCACGACTAATCATGCACTGATCACATAGCTATCATGCACTGATCACGTGGCTGATCATGCACTGATCACGCACTCATACCGTGACTGAGCATGGACTGATCACATGACTATCATGTAGTGATCACGTGACTTAATGGCGCTGATCATGTGACTGATCATGCGCTGATCATGTTTGCTATCATACACTGATCATGTGCCTCTGGAGGCAATAAACAAAGAGCTGAGTAGGCACGAATCAAACAGTCAGCAGGCAATAATCATGGAACTCAGGTGTGAGGAATCATGCTGCTCAGCTGGCAATAATCAAGCAGCTGAGCAGGCAGGAATTACGCAGCACAGCTGGCAATTGTCAAGCAGATGACAGGCAGGAATCGTGCAGCTCAGCTGGCAATTGTCAAGCAGATGAGCAGACAGTAATCACGCAGCTCAGCAGGCCCTGATCACGTGACTGAGCATGCACTGTTCACGTGGCTGATCATACACTGATCACGTGATTGATCATGCACTGATCACTTGGATATCATGCACTGATCACGTGGCTGATCATACACTGTTCACGTGTCTGATCATGCACTGATCACGTGGCTATCATGCACTGATCACGTGGCTGATCATGCACTGATCACGTGGCTGATCACACACCTGTCACGTGACAAATCATGCACTGATCACGTGGCACTCATGCACTGATCACGTGGCTGATCATACTCTGCTCACGTAACTCATCATGCACACATCACGTGTCTATCATGCACTGCTCACGTGGCTGTCATGGAATGATCACGTAGCTACCATATACTGGTCACGTGACTGATCATGCACTGATCACGTGACTGATCATGCACTGATCACGTGGCTGATCATGCACTGATCACGTAACTGATCATGCACTGATCACGTGGCTGATCATGCACTGATCACGTGGCTGATCATGCACTGATCACGTGACTGATCATGCACTGATCACGTGACTGATCATGCACTGATCACGTGGCTATCATGCACTGATCACGTGGCTGATCATGCACTGATCACGTGACTGATCATGCACTGATCACGTGACTGATCATGCACTGATCACGTGACTGATCATGCACTGATCACGTGGCTATCATGCACTGATCACGTGGATATCATGCACTGATCACGTGGCTGATCATGCACGTATCACGTGACTGATCATGCACTGATCACGTGGCTATCATGCACTGATCACGTGGCTATCATGCACTGATCACGTGGCTGATCATGCAATGATCACGTAGCTACCATGCACTGGTCACGTGACTGATCATGCACTGATCACGTAACTGATCATGCACTGATCACGTGACTGATCATGCACTGATCACGTGACTGATCATGCACTGATCACGTGACTGATCATGCACTGATCACGTGGCTATCATGCACTGATCACGTGGCTGATCATGCACTGATCACACAGCTACCATGTACTGATCACGTGACTGATCATGCACTGATCACATGACTGATCATGCACTGATCACGTGGCTTATCATGCACTGATCATGTGACTGATCATGTGCTGATCATGTTTGGTGTCATACACTGATCATGTGCCTCTGGAGGCAATGACAAAGAGCTGAGTAGGCACGAATCAGTCAGCAGGCAATAATCATGGAACTCAGCTCTGAGAAATCATGCTGCTCAGCTGGCAATAATCAAGTAGCTGAGCAGGCAGGAATTACGCAGCACAGCTGGCAATTGTCAAGCAGATGACAGGCAGGAATCGTGCAGCTCAGCTGGCAATTGTCAAGCAGATGAGCAGACAGTAATCACGCAGCTCAGCAGGCCCTGATCACGTGACTGAGCATGCACTGTTCACGTGGCTGATCATACACTGATCACGTGACTGATCATGCACTGATCACGTGACTGATCATGCACTGATCACGTGGCTATCATGCACTGATCACGTGGCTGATCATACACTGATCACGGGACTGATCATGCACTGATCATGGCGCTATCATGCACTGACTACATGACTGACATGCACTGATCACGTGGCTGATCATGCACTGATCACGTGACTGATCATGCACTGATCACGTGACTGATCATGCACTGATCACGTGGCTGATCATGCACTGATCACGTGGCTATCATGCACTGATCACGTGGCTGATCATGCAATGATCACGTGGCTACCATGCACTGGTCACGTGACTGATCATGCACTGATCACGTAATTGATCATGCACTGATCACGTGGCTGATCATGCACTGATCACGTGGCTGATCATGCACTGATCACGTGACTGATCATGCACTGATCACGTGGCTGATCATGCACTGATCACGTGGCTATCATGCACTGATCACGTGGCTGATCATGCACTGATCACGTAGCTATCATGCACTGATCACGTGACTGATCATGCACTGATCACGTGGCTATCATGCACTGATCACGTGGCTGATCATGCACTGATCACGTGGCTGATCATGCACTGATCACGTGGCTGATCATGCACTGATCACGTGACTGATCATGCACTGATCACGTGGCTATCATGCACTGCTCACGTGGCTGATCATGCGATGATCACGCAGCTACCATGTACTGGTCACATGACTGATCATGCACTGATCACGTGACTGATCATGCAGTGATCACGTGGCTATCATGCACTACTCACGTGGCTGATCATGCAATGATCATGTAGCTACCATGTACAGGTCACGTGAATGATCATACACCCTTCAGGTGACTGATCATGCACTGATCACGTGGCTATCATGCACTGATCACGAGACTGATCATGCACTGATCACGTCTATATCATGCACTGATCACATGACTGATCATGCACTGATCACGTGGCTGATCATGCACTGATACCGTGACTGAGCATGGACTGATCACATGACTATCATGTAGTGATCACGTGACTTAATGGCGCTGATAATGTGACTGATCATGCGCTGATCATGTTTGCTATCATACACTGATCATGTGCCTCTGGAGGCAATAAACAAAGAGCTGAGTAGGCACGAATCAAACAGTCAGCAGGCAATAATCATGGAACTCAGCTGTGAGGAATCATGCTGCTCAGCTGGCAATAATCAAGCAGCTAGCAGGCAGGAATTACGCAGCACAGCTGGCAATTGTCAAGCAGATGACAGGCAGGAATCGTGCAGCTCAGCTGGCAATTGTCAAGCAGATGAGCAGACAGTAATCACGCAGCTCAGCAGGCCCTGATCACGTGACTGAGCATGCACTGTTCACGTGGCTGATCATACACTGATCACGTGATTGATCATGCACTGATCACTTGGATATCATGCACTGATCACGTGGCTGATCATACACTGTTCACGTGTCTGATCATGCACTGATCACGTGGCTGATCATACACTGCTCACGTAACTGATCATGCACTGATCACGTGGCTGATCACACACCTGTCACGTGACTATCATGCACTGATCACGTGGCTGATCATGCACTGATCACGTACTGATCATGCACTGATCACGTGGCTGATCACACACCTGTCACGTGACATATCATGCACTGATCACGTGGCACTCATGCACTGATCACGTGGCTGATCATACTCTGCTCACGTAACTGATCATGCACACATCACGAGGCTATCATGCACTGCTCACGTGGCTCGTCATGGAATGATCACGAAGCTACCATATACTGGTCACGTGACTGATCATGCACTGATCACGTAAATGATCATGCACTGTTCACGTGACTGATCATGCACTGATCACGTGACTGATCATGCACTGATCACGTGGCTATCATGCACTGCTCACGTGGCTGATCATGCAATGATCACGTAGCTACCATGTACTGGTCACGTGACTGATCATGCACTGATCACGTAATTGATCATGCACTGATCACGTGGCTGATCATGCACTGATCACGTGGCTGATCATGCACTGATCACGTGACTGATCATGCACTGATCACGTGGCTATCATGCACTGATCACGTGGCTGATCATGCACTGATCACGTAGCTACCATGCACTGATCACGTGACTGATCATGCACTGATCACGTAATTGATCATGCACTGATCACGTGGCTGATCATGCACTGATCACGTGGCTGATCATGCACTGATCACGTGACTGATCATGCACTGATCACGTGGCTATCATGCACTGATCACGTGGCTGATCATGCACTGATCACGTGCCTGATCATGCACTGATCACATGACTGATCATGCACTGATCACGTGACTGATCATGCACTGATCACGTGGCTATCATGCACTACTCACGTGGCTGATCATGCAATGATCATGTAGCTACCATGTACTGGTCACGTGACTGATCATACACCCATCAGGTGACTGATCATGCACTGATCACGTGGCTGATCATGCACTGATCACCTGCCTGATCATGCACTGATCACGTGACAAATCATGCACTGATCACATGGCTATCATGAACTGATCACGTGGCTGATCATGCACTGATCACGTGGCTGATCATGCACTGATACCGTGACTGAGCATGGACTGATCACATGACTATCATGTAGTGATCACGTGACTTAATGGCGCTGATCATGTGACTGATCATGCGCTGATCATGTTTGCTATCATACACTGATCATGTGCCTCTGGAGGCAATAAACAAAGAGCTGAGTAGGCACGAATCAAACAGTCAGCAGGCAATAATCATGGAACTCAGGTGTGAGGAATCATGCTGCTCAGCTGGCAATAATCAAGAGCTGAGCAGGCAGGAATTACGCAGCACAGCTGGCAATTGTCAAGCAGATGACAGGCAGGAATCGTGCAGCTCAGCTGGCAATTGTCAAGCAGATGAGCAGACAGTAATCACGCAGCTCAGCAGGCCCAGATCACGTGACTGAGCATGCACTGTTCACGTGGCTGATCATACACTGATCACGTGATTGATCATGCACTGATCACTTGGATATCATGCACTGATCACGTGGCTGATCATTCACTGTTCTCGTGTCTGACCATGCACTGATCACGTGGCTGATCATACACTGCTCACGTAACTGATCATGCACTGATCACGTGGCTATCATGCACTGATCACGTGGCTGAACATGCACTGTTCACGTGGCTGATCACACACCTGTCACGTGACATATCATGCACTGATCACGTGGCACTCATGAACTGATCACGTGGCTGATCATACTCTGCTCACGTAACTGATCATGCACACATCACGTGGCTATCCTGCACTGCTCACGTGGCTCGTCATGGAATGATCACGTAGCTACCATATACTGGTCACATGACTGATCATGCACAGATCACATAAATGATCATGCACTGTTTACGTGACTGATCATGCACTGATCACGTGGCTATCATGCTCTGCTCACGTGGCTGATCATGCAACGATCACGTAGCAACCATATACTGGTCACGTGACTGATCATGCACTGATCACGTAATTGATCCTGCACTGATCACGTGGCTCATCATGCACTGATCACGTGGCTGATCACACATGTATCACGTGACTGATCATGCACTGATCACGTGGCTCTCATGCACTGATCACGTGGCTATCATGCACTGATCACGTGGATATCATGCACTGATCACGTGGCTGATCACACACGTATCACATGACTGATCATGCACTGATCACGTGGCTATCATGCACTTATCACGTGGCTATCATGCACTGATCACGTGGCTGATCATGCAATGATCACGTAGCTACCATGCACTGATCACGTGACTGATCATGCACTGATCACGTAATTGATCATGCACTGATCACGTGGCTGATCATGCACTGATCACGTGGCTGATCACACACGATCACGTGACTGATCATGCACTGATCACGTGACTGATCATGCACTGATCACGTGGCTATCATGCACTGATCACGTGGCTATCATGCACTGATCACGTGGCTGATCACACACGAACACGTGACTGATCATGCACTGATCACGTGACTGATCATGCACTGATCACGTGGCTGATCATGCACTGATCACGTGGCTATCATGCACTGATCACGTGGCTGATCATGCAATGATCACGTAGCTGATCATGCACTGATCACGTGACTGATCATGCACTGATCACGTAATTGATCATGCACTGATCACGTGGCTGATCATGCACTGATCACGTGGCTGATCATGCACTGATCACGTGACTGATCATGCACTGATCACGTGGCTATCATGCACTGATCACGTGGCTGATCATGCACTGATCACGTGCCTGATCATGCACTGATCACGTGGCTGATCATGCACTGATCACGTGACTGATCATGCACTGATCACGTGGCTATCATGCACTGATCACGTGGCTGATCATGCATGATCACGTAGCTACCATGTACTGGTCACGTGACTGATCATGCACTGATCACGTGACTGATCATGCACTGATCACGTGGCTATCATGCACTGATCACGTGACTGATCATGCACTGATCACGTCTATATCATGCACTGATCACATGACTGCCCATGCACTGATCACGTGGCTGATCATACACTACTCATGTGACAGATCATGCACTGATCACGTGGCTGATCATGCACTGATACCGTGACTGAGCATGGACTGATCACATGACTATCATGTAGTGATCACGTGACTTAATGGCGCTGATCATGTGACTGATCATGCGCTGATCATGTTTGCTATCATACACTGATCATGTGCCTCTGGAGGCAATAAACAAAGAGCTGAGTAGGCACGAATCAAACAGTCAGCAGGCAATAATCATGGAACTCAGCTGTGAGGAATCATGCTGCTCAGCTGGCAATAATCAAGCAGCTGAGCAGGCAGGAATTACGCAGCACAGCTGGCAATTGTCAAGCAGATGACAGGCAGGAATCGTGCAGCTCAGCTGGCAATTGTCAAGCAGATGAGCAGACAGTAATCACGCAGCTCAGCAGGCCCTGATCACGTGACTGAGCATGCACTGTTCACGTGGCTGATCATACACTGATCACGTGATTGATCATGCACTGATCACTTGGATATCATGCACTGATCACGTGGCTGATCATACACTGTTCACGTGTCTGACCATGCACTGATCACGTGGCTGATCATACACTGCTCAGGTAACTGATCATGCACTGATCACGTGGCTATCATGCACTGAATACGTGGCTGAACATGCACTGTTCACGTGGATGATCACACACCTGTCACGTGACATATCATGCACTGATCACGTGGCACTCATGCACTGATCACGTGGCTGATCATACTCTGCTCACGTAACTGATCATGCACACATCACGTGGCTATCATGTACTGCTCACGTGGCTCGTCATGGAATGTTCACATAGCTACCATATAATGGTCACGTGACTGATCATGCACAGATCACGTAAATGATCATGCACTGTTCACGTGCCTGATCATGCACTGATCACGTGGCTGATCATGCACTGATCACGTGGCTGATCATGCACTGATCACGTGGCTGATCATGCACTGATCACGTGGCTGATCATGCACTGATCACGTGACTGATCATGCACTGATCACGTGACTGATCATGCACTGATCACGTGGCTATCATGCACTGATCACGTGGCTGATCATGCACTGATCACGTGACTGATCATGCACTGATCACGTGACTGATCATGCACTGATCACGTGACTGATCATGCACTGATCACGTGGCTATCATGCACTGATCACGTGGATATCATGCACTGATCACGTGGCTGATCACACACGAATCACGTGGCTGATCATGCACTGATCACGTGGCTATCATGCACTGATCACGTGGCTATCATGCACTGATCACCTGGCTGATCATGCAATGATCACGTAGCTACCATGCACTGGTCATGTGACTGATCATGCACTGATCAGGTAATTGATCATGCACTGATCACGTGACTGATCATGCACATTTCACATGACTGATCATGCACAGATCAAGTGACTGATCATGCACTGATCACGTGGCTATCATGCACTGCTCACGTGGCTGATCATGCAATGATCACGCAGCTACCATGTACTGGTCACATGACTGATCATGCACTGATCACATAATTGATCATGCACTGATCACCTGGCTTATCATGCATTGATCATGTGACTGATTATGCACTGATCATGTGATTGATCATGCACGGATCACGTGGCTATCATGCACTGATCACTTTGCTGGACATACAATGATCAGGTGCCTGGTCATGCACTGATCACGTGGCTGATCATACACTGATCACGTGACTGATCATGCACTGATCTCGTGTCTGATCATGCACTGATCACATGGCTATCATGCACTGCTCACGTGGCTGATCATGCGATGATCACGCAGCTACCATGTACTGGTCACATGACTGATCATGCACTGATCACGTGACTGATCATGCAGTGATTACGTGGCTATCATGCACTGATCACGATACTGATCATGCACTGATCATGTCTATATCATGCACTGATCACATGACTGCCCATGCACTGATCACGTGGGTGATCATACACTAATCATGTGACAGATCATGCACTGATCACGTGGCTGATCATGCACTGATACCGTGACTCAGCATGGACTGATCACATGCCTATCATGTAGTGATCACGTGACTTAATGGCGCTGATCATGTGACTGATCATGTGCTGATCATGTTTGCTATCATACACTGATCATGTGCCTCTGGAGGCAATAAACAAAGAGCTGAGTAGGCACGAATCAAACAGTCAGCAGGCAATAATCATGGAACTCAGGTGTGAGGAATCATGCTGCTCAGCTGGCAGTAATCAAGCAGCTGAGCAGGCAGGAATTATGCAGCACAGCTGGCAATTGTCAAGCAGATGACAGGCAGGAATCGTGTAGCTCAGCTGGCAATTGTCAAGCAGATGAGCAGACAGTAATCACGCAGCTCAGCAGGCCCTGATCACGTGACTGAGCATGCACTGTTCACGTGGCTGATCAAACACTGATCACGTGATTGATCATGCACTGATCACTTGGATATCATGCACTGATCACGTTGCTGATCATACACTGTTCACGTGTCTGACCATGCACTGATCACGTGGCTGATCATACACTGCTCACGTAACTGATCATGGACTGACCACGTGGCTACCATGCACTGAATACGTGGCTGAACATGCACTGTTCACGTGGCTGATCACACACCTGTCACGTGACATATCATGCACTGATCACGTGGCACTCATGCACTGATCACGTGGCTGATCATACTCTGCTCACGTAACTCGTCATGCACACATCACGTTTCTATCATCTACTGCTCACATGGGTCGTCACGGAATGATCACATAGCTACCATATACTGGTCACGTGACTGATCATGCACAGATCACGTAAATGATTATGCACTGTTCACGTGCCTGATCATGTACTGATCACGTGACTCATCATGCACTGATCACGTGGCTGATCATGCACTGATCACGTAATTGATCATGCACTTATCATTTGGCTGATCATGCACTGATCACGTGGCTGATCATACACTGATCACGTGACTGATCATGCACTGATCACGTGACTGATCATGCACTGATCACGTGGCTATCATGCACTGATCACTTGGCTGGTCATACACTGATCACATGACTGATCATGCACTGTTCACGTGACTGATCATGTACAGATCACGTGAATAATCATGAAGTGATCACGTGGCTATTCTGCACTGATCACGTGGATATCATGCACTGATCACGTGGCTGATCACACACGAATCACGTGGCTGATCATGCACTGATCACGTGGCTATCATGCACTGATCACGTGGCTATCATGCACTGATCACCTGGCTGATCATGCAATGATCACGTAGCTACCATGCACTGGTCATGTGACTGATCATGCACTGATCAGGTAATTGATCATGCACTGATCACGTGACTGATCATGCACAGATCACATGACTGATCATGCACAGATCAAGTGACTGATCATGCAGTGATCACGTGGCTATCATGCACTACTCACGTGGCTGATCATGCAATGATCATGTAGTTACCATGTACCGGTCAGGTGACTGATCATACACCCCTTAGGTGACGGATCATGCACTGATCACGTCGCTGATCATACACTGACCACCTGCCTGGTCATGCCAGATCACGTGAC
Organism: Bos javanicus; assembly: GCF_032452875.1. Lineage (NCBI taxonomy): Eukaryota > Metazoa > Chordata > Mammalia > Artiodactyla > Bovidae > Bos > Bos javanicus. The sequence goes on from NW_026893635.1 coordinate 365,774, forward strand.
ACATCATGAACTGATCATATAGCTATTATGAAATGATCACCTGGCTGATCATGCACTGATCACGTGGCTGATCATACACTGATACCGTGACTGAGCATTGACTGATCACATGACTATCATGTAGTGATTACTTGACTTAATGGCTGTGATCATGTGACTCATCATGCGCTGATCATGTTTGCTATCATACACTGTTCATGTGCCTGGTCATGCACAGATTACATGACTGATCATGCACTGATCACGTGACTGATCATGCAGTGATCACGTGGCTATCATGCACTACTCACGTGGCTGATCATGCAATGATCATGTAGCTACCATGTACAGGTCACGTGAATGATCATACACCCATCAGGTGACTGATAATGCACTGATCACGTGGCTATCATGCACTGTTCACGTGGCTGATGATACACTGATCACCTGCCTGGTCATGCACAGATCACGTGACTAATCATGAACTGATCACGAGACTGATCATGCACTGATAAAGTCTATATCATGCACTGATCACGTGACTGATCATGCAGAGATCACGTGGCTATCATGCACTGATCACGTGGATATCATGCACTGATCACCTGGCTGATCACCCACGTATCACGTGACTGATCATGCACTGATCACGTGGCTATCATGCCCTGATCAAGTGGCTATCATGCACTGATCACGTGGCTGATCATGCAATGATCAAGTAGCTACCATGCACTGGTCACGTGACTGATCATGCACTGATCAGGTAATTGATCATGCTCTGATCACGTGACTGATCATGCACAGATCATGTGACTGATCATGCACAGATCACATGACTGATCATGCACTCATCACGTGGCTATCATGCACTGCTCACGTGGCTGATCATGCAATGATCACGCAGCTACCATGTACTGGTCACATGACTGATCATGCACTGATCACATAATTGATCATGCACTGATCACCTGGCTTATCATGCATTGATCATGTGACTGATTATGTGCTGATCATGTTTGGTGTCACACACTGATCATGTGCCTCTGGAGGCAATGAACATAGAGCTGAGTAGGCAGGAATCAGTCAGCAGGCTATAATCATGGAACTCAACTCTGAGAAATCATGCTGCTCAGCTGGCAATAATCAAATAGATGAGCAGGCAGGAATTACGCAGCACAGGTGGCAATTGTCAAGGAGATGACAGGCAGGACTCGTGCAGCTCAGCTGGAAATTGTCAAGCAGATGAGCAGACAGTAATCACACAGCTAAGCAGGCCCTGATCACGTGACTGAGCATGCACTGTTCACATGGCTGATCACACACCTATCACGTGACTGATCATGCACTGATCATGTGACTGATCATGCACTAATCACGTAGCTATCTTGTACTGATCACTTGGCTGATCATACACTCATCACGGGACTGATCGTGCACTTATCATGGCGCTATTATGCATTGACTACATGACTCCACATGCACTGATCACATGGAAGATCATGCACTGATCACGTGACTGACCATGCACTGATCACGTGACTGATAATGCACTGATCACTTGGATATCATGCACTGGTCACGTGGCTGATCATACACTGCTCACGTAACTGATCATGCACTGATCACATGGCTGATCACACACCTGTCACGTGAAATATCATGCACTGATCACGTGGCTGATCATACACTGTTCACGTATCTGACCATGCAGTGATCACGTGGTTGATCACACACCTGTCACGTGACATATCATGCACTGATCACGTGGCACTCATGCACTGATCACGTGGCTGATCATACTCTGCTCACGTAACTGATCATGCACACATCACGTGGCTATCATGCACTCCTCACGTGGTTCGTCATGGAATGATCACGAAGCTACCATATACTGGTCACGTGACTGATCATGCAAAGATCACTTAAATGATCATGCACTGTTAACGTGACTGATCATGTACTGATCACGTGACTGATAATGCACTGATCACGTGGCTATCATGCACTGCTCACGCGGCTGTTCATGCAATTATCACGTAGCTAACATGTACTGGTCACGTGAGTGATCATGCACTGATCACGTAATTGATCATGCACTGATCAGGTGACTTATCATGCACTGTTAACGTGAGTGATCATGCACTGATCACGTGACTGATCATGCACTGATCTCGTGGCTAACATGCAAGGCTCATGTGGCTGGTCATGCAATGATCACCTAGCTACCATATACTGGTCACGTGACTGATCATGCATTGATCACGTAATTGATCATGCACTGATCATGTGGCTTATCATGCACTGATCACGTGGCTGATCATCCACTGATCACGTGACTGATCATGCACTGATCACGTGACTGATCATGCACTGATCACGTGGGTATCATGCACTGATCACTTGGCTGGTCATACACTGATCACGTGCCTGGTCATGCACTGATCACGTGGCTATCATGCACTACTCACGTGGCTGATCATGCAATGATCATGTAGCTACCATGTATCGGTCAGGTGACTGATCATACACCCATCTGGTGACGGATCATGCACTGATCACATGGCTGATCATGCACTGATCACCTGCCTGGTCATGCACAGATCACGACAAATCATGAACTGATCACATAGCTATCATGAACTGATCACCTGGCTGATCATGCACTGATCACGCACTCATACCGTGACTGAGCATGGACTGATCACATGACTATCATGTAGTGATCACGTGACTTAATGGCTCTGATCATGTGACTGATCATGCGCTGCTCATGTTTGCTATCATACACTGATCATGTGACTCTGGAGGCAATAAACAAAGAGCTGAGTAGGCACGAATCAAAGAGTCAGCAGGCAATAATCATGGAACTCAGGTGTGAGGAATCATGCTGCTCAGCTGGCAATTGTCAAGCAGATGAGCACACAGTAATCACGCAGCTCAGCAGGCCCTGATCACGTGACTGAGCATGCACTGTTCACGTGGCTGATCATACACTGATCACGTGATGATCATGCACTGACCACTTGGATATCATGCACTGATCACGTGGCTGATCATACACTGTTCACGTGTCTGACCATGCACTGATCACGTGGCTGATCATACACTGCTCAAGTAACTGATCATGCACTGATCACGTGTCTATCATGGACTGATCACGTGGCTGAACATGCACTGTTCACGTGGCTGATCACACACCTGTCACGTGACATATCATGCACTGATCACGTGGCACTCATGCACTGATCACGTGGCTGATCATACTCTGCTCACGTAACTGATCATGCACACATCACGTGGCTATCATGCACTGCTCACGTGGCTCATCATGGAATGATCACGTAGCTACCATATACTGGTCACGTGACTGATCATGCACTGATCACGTGGCTATCGTGCACTACTCACGTGGTTGATCATGCAATGATCATGTAGCTACCATGTACATGTCACGTGAATGATCATACACCCATCAGGTGACTGATCATGCACTGATCACGTGGCTATCATGCACTGATCACGAGACTGATCATGCACTGATCACGTCTATATCATGCACTGATCACATGACTCCCCATGCACTGATCACGTGGATGATCATACACTAATCATGTGACAGATCATGCACTGATCACGTGGCTGATCATGCACTGATACCGTGACTGAGCATGGACTGATCACATGCCTATCATGTAGTGATCACGTGACTTAATGGCGCTGATAATGTGACTGATCACGCGCTGATCATGTTTGCTATCATACACTGATCATGTGCCTCTGGAGGCAATAAACAAAGAGCTGAGTAGGCACGAATCATACAGTCAGCAGGCAATAATCATGGAACTCAGCTGTGAGGAATCATGCTGCTCAGCTGGCAATAATCAAGCAGCTAGCAGGCAGGAATTACAAAGCACAGCTGTCAATTGTCAAGCAGATGAGCAGACAGTAATCACGCAGCTCAGCAGGCCCTGATCACGTGACTGAGCATGCACTGTTTACGTGGCTGATCATACACTGATCACGTGATGATCATGCACTGATCACTTGGATATCATGCACTGATCACGTGGCTGATCATACACTGCTCACGTAACTGATCATGCACTGATCACATGGCTGATCACACACCTGTCACGTGAAATATCATGCACTGATCACGTGGCTGATCATACACTGTTCACGTATCTGACCATGCACTGATCACGTGGCTGATCACACACCTGTCACGTGACATATCATGCACTGATCACGTGGCAATCATGCACTGATCACGTGGCTGATCATACTCTGCTCACGTAACTGATCATGCACACATCACGTGGCTATCATGCACTCCTCACGTGGTTCGTCATGGAATGATCACGAAGCTACCATATACTGGTCACGTGACTGATCATGCAAAGATCACGTAAATGATCATGCACTGTTAACGTGACTGATCATGTACTGATCACGTGACTGATAATGCACTGATCACGTGGCTATCATGCACTGCTCACGTGGCTGTTAATGCAATTATCACGTAGCTACCATGTACTGGTCACGTGAGTGATCATGCACTGATCACGTAATTGATCATGCACTGATCAGGTGACTTATCATGCACTGTTAACGTGAGTGATCATGCACTGATCACGTGACTGATCATGCACTGATCTCGTGGCTAACATGCAAGGCTCATGTGGCTGGTCATGCAATGATCACCTAGCTACCATATACTGGTCACGTGACTGATAATGCACTGATCACGGAATTGATCATGCACTGATCATGTGGCTGATCATGCACTGATCACGTGGCTGATCATCCACTGATCACGTGACTGATCATGCACTGATCACGTGACTGATCATGCACTGATCACGTGGCTAGTCATACACTGATCACGTGCCTGGTCATGCACTGATAACGTGGCTGTCATGCACTACTCACGTGGCTGATCATGCAATGATCATGTAGCTACCATGTATCGGTCAGGTGACTGATCATACACCCATCAGGTGACGGATCATGCACTGATCACATGGCTGATCATGCACTGATCACCTGCCTGGTCATGCACAGATCACGACAAATCATGAACTGATCACATAGCTATCATGAACTGATCACCTGGCTGATCATGCACTGATCACGCACTGATACCGTGACTGAGCATGGACTCATCACATGACTATCATGTAGTGATCACCTGACTTAATGGCTCTGATCATGTGACTGATCATGCGCTGCTCATGTTTGCTATCATACACTGATCATGTGACTCTGGAGGCAATAAACAAAGAGCTGAGTAGGCACGAATCAAAGAGTCAGCAGGCAATAATCATGGAACTCAGGTGTGAGGAATCATGCTGCTCAGCTGGCAATAATCAAGCAGCTGAGCAGGCAGGAATTAGGCAGCACAGCTGGCAATTGTCAAGCAGATGACAGGCAGGAATCATGCAGCTCAGCTGGCAATTGTCAAGCAGATGAGCAGACAGTAATCACGCAGCTCAGCAGGCCCTGATCACGTGACTGAGCATGCACTGTTCACGTGGCTGATCATACACTGATCACGTGATGATCATGCACTGACCACTTGGATATCATGCACTGATCACGTGGCTGATCATACACTGTTCACGTGTCTGACCATGCACTGATCACGTGGCTGATCATACACTGCTCACGTAACTGATCATGCACTGATTACGTGGCTATCATGCACTGAATACGTGGCTGAACATGCACTGTTCACGTGGCTGATCACACACCTGTCACGTGACATATCATGCACTGATCACGTGGCACTCATGCACTGATCACGTGGCTGATCATACTCTGCTCACTTAACTCATCATGCACACATCACGTTTCTATCATGCATTGCTCACGTGCCTCGTCACGGAATGATCACGTAGCTACCATATACTGGTCACGTGACTGATCATGCACAGATCACGTAAATGATCATGCACTGTTCACGTGACTGATCATGTACTGATCACGTGACTGATCATGCACTGATCACGTGGCTGATCATGCACTGATCACGTAAATGATCATGCACTTATCATTTGGCTGATCATGCACTGATCACGTGGCTGATCATACACTGATCACGTGACTGATCATGCACTGATCACGTGACTCATAGTGCACTGATCACGTGGCTATCATGCACTGATCACTTGGCTGGTCATACACTGATCACTTGACTGATCATGCACTGTTCACGTGACTGATCATGTACAGATCATGTGAATAATCATGAAGTGATCACGTGGCTATCCTGCACTGATCACGTGGATATCATGCACTGATCACCTGGCTGATCAACCACGTATCACGTGACTGATCATGCACTGATCACGTGGCTATCATGCCCTGATCAAGTGGCTATCATGCACTGATCACGTGGCTGATCATGCAATGATCAAGTAGCTACCATGCACTGGTCACGTGACTGATCATGCACTGATCAGGTAATTGATCATGCACTGATCACGTGACTGATCATGCACAGATCACGTGACTGATCATGCACAGATCACGTGACTGATCATGCACTCATCACGTGGCTATCATGCACTGCTCACGTGGCTGATCATGCAATGATCACACAGCTACCATGTACTGGTCACATGACTGATCATGCACTGATCACATAATTGATCATGCACTGATCACGTGGCTTATCATGCATTGATCATGTGACTGATTATGTGCTGATCATGTTTGGTGTCACACACTGATCATGTGCCTCTGGAGGCAATGAACATAGAGCTGAGTAGGCACGAATCAGTCAGCAGGTTATAATCATGGAACTCAGCTCTGAGAAATCATGCTGCTCAGCTGGCAATAATCAAATAGATGAGCAGGCAGGAATTACGCAGCACAGGTGTCAATTGTCAAGGAGATGACAGGCAGGAATCGTGCAGCTCAGCTGGAAATTGTCAAGCAGATGAGCAGACAGTAATCACACAGCTAAGCAGGCCCTGATCACGTGACTGAGCATGCACTGTTCACATGGCTGATCACACACCTATCACGTGACTGATCATGCACTGATCATGTGACTGATCATGCACTAATCACGTAGCTATCTTGTACTGATCACTTGGCTGATCATACACTCATCACGGGACTGATCGTGCACTGATCATGGCGCTATTATGCATTGACTACATGACTCCACATGCACTGATCACGTGGAAGATCATGCACTGTTCACGTGACTGACCATGCACTGATCACGTGACTGATAATGCACTGATCACGTGGCTGATCATGCACTGATCATGTGGCTATCATGCACTGCTCACGTCGCTGATCTGGCAATGATCACGTAGCTACCATGTACTGGTTACTTGACTAATCATGCACTGATCACGTAATTGATCATGCACTGATCATGTGGCTGATCATGCACTGATCACGTGGCTGATCATACACTGATCACGTGACTGATCATGCACTGATCACGTGACTGACCATGCACTGATCACGTGACTGATAATGCACTGATCACGTGGCTGATCATGCACTGATCATGTGGCTATCATGCACTGCTCACGTCGCTGATCTGGCAATGATCACGTAGCTACCATGTACTGGTTACGAGACTAATCATGCACTGATCACGTGGCTATCATGCACTGATCACTTGGCTGGACATACACTGATCACGTGCCTGGTCATGCACTGATCACGTGGCTGATCATGCACTGATCACGTGACTGATCATGCACTGATCACGTGGCTATCATGCACTACTCACGTGGCTGATCATGCGATATTCACGCAGCTACCATGTACTGGTCACATGACTGATCATGCACTGATCACGTGACTGCTCATGCAGTGATCACGTGGCTAACGTGCACTACTCACGTGGCTGATCATGCAATGATCATGTAGCTACCATGTACAGGTCACGTGACTGATCATACACCCATCAGGTGACTGATCATGCACTGATCACGTGGCTATCATGTACTGATCACGAGACTGATCATGCACTGATCACGTCTATATCATGCACTGATCACATGACTGCCCATGCACTGATCACGTGGATGATCATACACTAATCATGTGACAGATCATGCACTGATCACGTGGCTGATCATGCACTGATACCGTGACTGAGCATGGACTGATCACATGCCTATCATGTAGTGATCACGTGACTTAATGGCGCTGATAATGTGACTGATCACGCGCTGATCATGTTTGCTATCATACACTAATCATGTGCCTCTGGAGGCAATAAACAAAGAGCTGAGTAGGAACGAATCATACAGTCAGCAGGCAATAATCATGGAACTCAGCTGTGAGGAATCATGCTGCTCAGCTGGCAATAATCAAGCAGCTAGCAGGCAGGAATTACAAAGCACAGCTGGCAATTGTCAAGCAGATGACAGGCAGGAATCGTGCAGCTCAGCTGGCAATTGTCAAGCAGATGAGCAGACAGTAATCACGCCACTGAGCAGGCCCTGATCACGTGACTGAGCATGCACTGTTCACGTGGCTGATCATACACTGATCACGTGATTGACCATGCACTGATCACTTGGATATCATGCACTGATCACGTGCCTGATCATACACTGTTCACGTATCTGACCATGCACTGATCACGTGGCTGATCATACACTGCTCACATAACTGATCATGCACCGATCACGTGGCTGATCACACACCTGTCACGTGAAATATGATGCACTGATCACGTGGGTGATCATACACTGTTCACGTATCTGACCATGCACTGATCACGTGGCTGATCACACACCTGTCACGTGACATATCATGCACTGATCACGTGGCACTCATGCACTGATCACGTGGCTGATCATACCTGCTCACGTAACTGATCATGCACACATCACGTGGCTATCATGCACTCCTCACGTGGTTCGTCATGGAATGATCACGAAGCTACCATATACTGGTCACGTGACTGATCATGCAAAGATCACGTAAATGATCATGCACTGTTAACGTGACTGATCATGTACTGATCACGTGACTGATAATGCACTGATCACGTGGCTATCATGCACTGCTCACGCGGCTGTTCATGCAATTTTCACGTAGCTACCATGTACTGGTCACGTGAGTGATCATGCACTGATCACGTAATTGATCATGCACTGATCAGGTGACTTATCATGCACTGTTAACGTGAGTGATCATGCACTGATCACGTGACTGATCATGCACTGATCTCATGGCTATCATGCAAGGCTCATGTGGCTGGTCATGCAATGATCACCTAGCTACCATATACTGGTCACGTGACTGATCATGCACTGATCACGTAATTGATCATGCACTGATAATGTGGCTGATCATGCACTGATCACGTGGCTGATCATCCACTGATCACGTGACTGATCATGCACTGATCACGTGGCTATCATGCACTGATCACTTGGCTGGTCATACACTGATCACGTGCCTGGTCATGCACAGATTACATGACTGATCATGCACTGAACACGTGACTGATCATGCATTGATCACGTGGCTATCATGCACTACTCACGTGGCTGATCATGCAATGATCATGTAGCTACCATGTACCGGTCAGGTGACTGATCATACACCCATCAGGTGATGGATCATGCACTGATCACATGGCTGATCATGCACTGATCACCTGCCTGGTCATGCACAGATCACGTGACAAATCATGAACTGATCACATAGCTATCATGAACTGATCACCTGGCTGATCATGCACTGATCACGTGGCTGATCATGCACTGATACCATGACTGAGCATGGACTGATCCCATGACTATCATGTAGTGATCACGTGACTTAATGGCTCTGATCATGTGACTGATCATGCGCTGCTCATGTTTGCTATCATACACTGATCATGTGACTCTGGAGGCAATAAACAAAGAGCTGAGTAGGCACGAATCAAAGAGTCAGCAGGCAATAATCATGGAACTCAGGTGTGAGGAATCATGCTGCTCAGCTGGCAATAATCAAGCAGCTGAGCAGGCAGGAATTACGAAGCACAGCTGGCAATTGTCAAGCAGATGACAGGCAAGAATCGTGCAGCTCAGCTGGCAAATGTCAAGCAGATGAGCATACAGTAATCACGCAGCTCAGCAGGCCCTGATCACGTGACTGAGCATGCACTGTTCACGTGGCTGATCATACACTGATCACGTGATGATCATGCACTGATCACTTGGATATCATGCACTGATCACATGGCTGATCATACACTGTTCACGTGTCTGACCATGCACTGATCACGTGGCTGATCATACACTGCTCAGGTAACTGATCATGCACTGATCACGTGGCTATCATGCACTGATCACGTGGCTGAACATGCACTGTTCACGTGGCTGATCACACACCTGTCACGTGAATGATCATGCACTGATCACGTGGCTCTCATGCACTGATCACGTGATTGCGCATGCACTGATCACGTAATTGTATGCACTGCTCACGTGGCTATCATGCACTGATGACGTGGCTGATCATGCACTGATCATGTGACTGATCCTGCACTGATCACGTAGCTACCTTGCACTGATCACTTGGCTGATCATACACTCATCACGGGATTGATCGAGCACTGATTACGGCGCTATCATGCATTGACTACATGAGTCCACATGCACTTATCACGTGGATGACCAAGCACTGATCACGTGACTGACCATGCACTGATCACGTGACTGATTATGCACTGATCACGTGGCTGATCATGCACTGATCACGAGGCTATCATGCACTAATCACGTGGCTGTTCATGCAATGATCACGTAGCTACCATGTACTGGTCACGTGACTGATCATGCACTGATCATGTAATTGATCATGCATTGGTCATGTGGCTGATCATGCACTGATCACGTGGCTGATCATACACTGTTCACGTGTCTGACCAAGCACTGATCACGTGGCTGATCATACACTGCTCACGTAACTGATCATGCACTGATCACGTGGCTATCATGCACTGATCACGTGGCTGAACATGCACTGTTCACGTGGCTGATCACACACCTGTCACGTGACATATCATGCACTGATCACGTGGCACTCATGCACTGATCACGTGGCTGATCATACTCTGCTCACGTAACTGATCATGCAAACATCACGTGGCTATCATGCACTGCTCACGTGGCTCATCATGGAATGATCACGTAGCTACCATATACTGGTCACGTGACTGATCATGCAAAGATCACGTAAATGATCATGCACTGTTCACGTGACTGATCATGTACTGATCACGTGACTGATCATGCACTGATCACGCGGCTATCATGCTCTGCTCACGTGGCTGATCCTGCAACGATCACGAAGCAACCATGTACTGGTCATGTGACTGATCATGCACTGATCACGTAATTGATCCTGCACTGATCACGTGGCTCATCATGCACTGATCACGTGGCTGATCACACGTCTCACGTGACTGATCATGCACTGATCACGTGGCTCTCATGCACTGATCACGTGGCTGATCACACACGTATCACATGACTGATCATGCACTGATCACGTGGCACTCATGCACTGATCACGTGGCTGATCATACTCTGGTCACGTAACTCATCATGCACACATCACGTTTCTATCATGCACTGCTCACGTGCCTCGTCACGGAATGATCACATAGCTACCATATACTGGTCACGTGACTGATCATGCACAGATCACGTAAATGATCATGCACTGTTCACGTGACTGATCATGTACTGATCACGTGACTGATCATGCACTGATCACGTGGCTGATCATGCACTGATCACGTAATTTTCATGCACTTATCATTTGGCTGATCATGCACTGATCACGTGGCTGATCATACACTGATCACGTGACTGATCATGCACTGATCACGTGACTGATCATGCACTGATCACGTGGCTATCATGCACTGATCACTTGGCTGGTCATACACTGATCACTTGACTGATCATGCACTGTTCACGTGACTGATCATGTACAGATCACGTTAATAATCATGAAGTGATCACGTGGCTATCCTGCACTGATCACGTGGATATCATGCACTGATCACCTGAATGATCACCCACGTATCACGTAACTGATCATGCACTGATCACGTGGCTATCATGCCCTGATCAAGTGGCTATCAGGCACTGATCACGTGGCTGATCATGCAATGATCAAGTAGCTACCATGCACTGTTCACGTGACTGATCATGCACTGATCAGGTAATTGATCATGCACTGATCACGTGACTGATCATGCACTCATCACGTGACTGATCATGCACAGATCACGTGACTGATCATGCACTCATCACGTGGCTATCATGCACTGCTCACGTGGCTGATCATGCAATGATCACGCAGCTACCATGTACTGGTCACATGACTGATCATGCACTGATCACATAATTGATCATGCACTGATCACCTGGCTTATCATGCATTGATCATGTGACTGATTATGTGCTGATCATGTTTGGTGTCACACACTGATCATGTGCCTCTGGAGGCAATGAACATAGAGCTGAGTAGGCAGGAATCAGTCAGCAGGCTATAATCATGGAACTCAACTCTGAGAAATCATGCTGCCTAGCTGGCAATAATCAAATAGATGAGCAGGCAGGAATTACGCAGCACAGGTGGCAATTGTCAAGGAGATGACAGGCAGGAATCGTGCAGCTCAGCTGGAAATTGTCAAGCAGATGAGCAGACAGTAATCACACAGCTAAGCAGGCCCTGATCACGTGACTGAGCATGCACTGTTCACATGGCTGATCACACACCTATCACGTGACTGATCATGCACTGATCATGTGACTGATCATGCACTAATCACGTAGCTATCTTGTACTGATCACTTGGCTGATCATACACTCATCACAGGACTGATCGTGCACTGATCATGGCGCTATTATGCATTGACTACATGACTCCACATGCACTGATCACGTGGAAGATCATGCACTGATCACGTGACTGACCATGCACTGATAACGTGACTGATAATGCACTGATCACGTGGCTGATCATGCACTGATCATGTGGCTATCATGCACTGCTCACGTCGCTGATCTGGCAATGATCACGTAGCTACCATGTACTGGTTACGTGACTAAACATGCACTGATCACGTAATTGATCATGCACTGCTCATGTGGCTGATGATGCACTGATCACGTGGCTGATCATACACTGATCACGTGACTGATCATGCACTGATCACGTGACTGATCATGCACTGATCACGTGGCTATCATGCACTGATCACGTGGCTGGACATACACTGATCACGTGCCTGGTCATGCACTGATCACGTGGCTGATCATGCACTGATCACGTGACTGATCATGCACTGATCACGTGGCTATCATGCACTGCTCACGTGGCTGATCATGCGATATTCACGCAGCTACCATGTACTGGTCACATGACTGATCATGCACTGATCACGTGACTGATCATGCAGTGATCACGTGGCTATCGTGCACTACTCACATGGCTGATCATGCAATGATCATGTAGCTACCATGTACAGGTCACGTGAATGATCATACACCCATCAGGTGACTGATCATGCACTGATCACGTGGCTATCATGCACTGATCACGAGACTGATCATGCACTGATCACGTCTATATCATGCACTGATCACATGACTCCCCATGCACTGATCTCGTGGATGATCATACACTAATCATGTGACAGATCATGCACTGATCACGTGGCTGATCATGCACTGATACCGTGACTGAGAATGGACTGATCACATGCCTATCATGTAGTGATCACGTGACTTAATGGCGCTGATAATGTGACTGATCACGCGATGATCATGTTTGCTATCATACACTAATCATGTGCCTCTGGAGGCAATAAACAAAGAGCTGAGTAGGCACGAATCATACGGTCAGCAGGCAATAATCATGGAACTCAGCTGTGAGGAATCATGCTGCTCAGCTGGCAGTAATCAAGCAGCTAGCAGGCAGGAATTACAAAGCACAGCTGGCAATTGTCAAGCAGATGACAGGCCCGAATCGTGCAGCTCAGCTGGCAATTGTCAAGCAGATGAGCAGACAGTAATCACGCTGCTCAGCAGGCCCTGATCACGTGACTGAGCATGCACTGTTCACGTGGCTGATCATACACTGATCACGTGATTGATCATGCACTGATCACTTGGATATCATGCACTGATCACGTGCCTGATCATACACTGTTCACGTATCTGACCATGCACTGATCACGTGGCTGATCATACACTGCTCACGTAACTGATCATGCACTGATCACGTGGCTGATCACACACCTGTCACGTGAAATATGATGCACTGATCACGTGGCTGATCATACACTGTTCACGTATCTGACCATGCACTGATCACGTGGCTGATCACACACCTGTCACGTGACATATCATGCACTGATCACGTAGCACTCATGCACTGATCACGTGGCTGATCATACTCTGCTCACGTAACTGATCATGCACACATCACGTGGCTATCATGCACTCCTCACGTGGTTCGTCATGGAATGATCACGAAGCTACCATATACTGGTCACGTGACTGATCATGCAAAGATCACGTAAATGATCATGCACTGTTAACGTGACTGATCATGTACTGATCACGTGACTGATAATGCACTGATCACGTGGCTATCATGCACTGCTCACGCGGCTGTTCATGCAATTTTCACGTAGCTACCATGTACTGGTCACGTGAGTGATCATGCACTGATCACGTAATTGATCATGCACTGATCAGGTGACTTATCATGCACTGTTAACGTGAGTGATCATGCACTGATCACGTGACTGATCATGCACTGATCTCATGGCTATCATGCAAGGCTCATGTGGCTGGTCATGCAATGATCACCTAGCTACCATATACTGGTCACGTGACTGATCATGCACTGATCACGTAATTGATCATGCACTGATAATGTGGCTGATCATGCACTGATCACGTGGCTGATCATCCACTGATCACGTGACTGATCATGCACTGATCACGTGGCTCTCAGGCACTAATCACGTGGCTGATCATACTCTGTTCACGTAACTCATCATGCACACATCACGTTTCTATCATGCACTGCTCACGTGCCTCGTCACGGAATGATCACATAGCTACCATATACTGGTCACGTGACTGATCATGCACAGATCACGTAAATGATCATGCACTGTTCACGTGACTGATCATGTACTGATCACGTGACTGATCATGCACTGATCACGTGGCTGATCATGCACTGATCACGTAATTTTCATGCACTTATCATTTGGCTGATCATGCACTGATCACGTGGCTGATCATACACTGATCACGTGACTGATCATGCACTGATCACGTGACTGATCATGCACTGATCACGTGGCTATCATGCACTGATCACTTGGCTGGTCATACACTGATCACTTGACTGATCATGCACTGTTCACGTGACTGATCATGTACAGATCACGTTAATAATCATGAAGTGATCACGTGGCTATCCTGCACTGATCACGTGGATATCATGCACTGATCACCTGAATGATCACCCACGTATCACGTAACTGATCATGCACTGATCACGTGGCTATCATGCCCTGATCAAGTGGCTATCAGGCACTGATCACGTGGCTGATCATGCAATGATCAAGTAGCTACCATGCACTGTTCACGTGACTGATCATGCACTGATCAGGTAATTGATCATGCACTGATCACGTGACTGATCATGCACTCATCACGTGACTGATCATGCACAGATCACGTGACTGATCATGCACTCATCACGTGGCTATCATGCACTGCTCACGTGGCTGATCATGCAATGATCACGCAGCTACCATGTACTGGTCACATGACTGATCATGCACTGATCACATAATTGATCATGCACTGATCACCTGGCTTATCATGCATTGATCATGTGACTGATTATGTGCTGATCATGTTTGGTGTCACACACTGATCATGTGCCTCTGGAGGCAATGAACATAGAGCTGAGTAGGCAGGAATCAGTCAGCAGGCTATAATCATGGAACTCAACTCTGAGAAATCATGCTGCCTAGCTGGCAATAATCAAATAGATGAGCAGGCAGGAATTACGCAGCACAGGTGGCAATTGTCAAGGAGATGACAGGCAGGAATCGTGCAGCTCAGCTGGAAATTGTCAAGCAGATGAGCAGACAGTAATCACACAGCTAAGCAGGCCCTGATCACGTGACTGAGCATGCACTGTTCACATGGCTGATCACACACCTATCACGTGACTGATCATGCACTGATCATGTGACTGATCATGCACTAATCACGTAGCTATCTTGTACTGATCACTTGGCTGATCATACACTCATCACAGGACTGATCGTGCACTGATCATGGCGCTATTATGCATTGACTACATGACTCCACATGCACTGATCACGTGGAAGATCATGCACTGATCACGTGACTGACCATGCACTGATAACGTGACTGATAATGCACTGATCACGTGGCTGATCATGCACTGATCATGTGGCTATCATGCACTGCTCACGTCGCTGATCTGGCAATGATCACGTAGCTACCATGTACTGGTTACGTGACTAAACATGCACTGATCACGTAATTGATCATGCACTGCTCATGTGGCTGATGATGCACTGATCACGTGGCTGATCATACACTGATCACGTGACTGATCATGCACTGATCACGTGACTGATCATGCACTGATCACGTGGCTATCATGCACTGATCACGTGGCTGGACATACACTGATCACGTGCCTGGTCATGCACTGATCACGTGGCTGATCATGCACTGATCACGTGACTGATCATGCACTGATCACGTGGCTATCATGCACTGCTCACGTGGCTGATCATGCGATATTCACGCAGCTACCATGTACTGGTCACATGACTGATCATGCACTGATCACGTGACTGATCATGCAGTGATCACGTGGCTATCGTGCACTACTCACATGGCTGATCATGCAATGATCATGTAGCTACCATGTACAGGTCACGTGAATGATCATACACCCATCAGGTGACTGATCATGCACTGATCACGTGGCTATCATGCACTGATCACGAGACTGATCATGCACTGATCACGTCTATATCATGCACTGATCACATGACTCCCCATGCACTGATCTCGTGGATGATCATACACTAATCATGTGACAGATCATGCACTGATCACGTGGCTGATCATGCACTGATACCGTGACTGAGAATGGACTGATCACATGCCTATCATGTAGTGATCACGTGACTTAATGGCGCTGATAATGTGACTGATCACGCGATGATCATGTTTGCTATCATACACTAATCATGTGCCTCTGGAGGCAATAAACAAAGAGCTGAGTAGGCACGAATCATACGGTCAGCAGGCAATAATCATGGAACTCAGCTGTGAGGAATCATGCTGCTCAGCTGGCAGTAATCAAGCAGCTAGCAGGCAGGAATTACAAAGCACAGCTGGCAATTGTCAAGCAGATGACAGGCCCGAATCGTGCAGCTCAGCTGGCAATTGTCAAGCAGATGAGCAGACAGTAATCACGCTGCTCAGCAGGCCCTGATCACGTGACTGAGCATGCACTGTTCACGTGGCTGATCATACACTGATCACGTGATTGATCATGCACTGATCACTTGGATATCATGCACTGATCACGTGCCTGATCATACACTGTTCACGTATCTGACCATGCACTGATCACGTGGCTGATCATACACTGCTCACGTAACTGATCATGCACTGATCACGTGGCTGATCACACACCTGTCACGTGAAATATGATGCACTGATCACGTGGCTGATCATACACTGTTCACGTATCTGACCATGCACTGATCACGTGGCTGATCACACACCTGTCACGTGACATATCATGCACTGATCACGTAGCACTCATGCACTGATCACGTGGCTGATCATACTCTGCTCACGTAACTGATCATGCACACATCACGTGGCTATCATGCACTCCTCACGTGGTTCGTCATGGAATGATCACGAAGCTACCATATACTGGTCACGTGACTGATCATGCAAAGATCACGTAAATGATCATGCACTGTTAACGTGACTGATCATGTACTGATCACGTGACTGATAATGCACTGATCACGTGGCTATCATGCACTGCTCACGCGGCTGTTCATGCAATTTTCACGTAGCTACCATGTACTGGTCACGTGAGTGATCATGCACTGATCACGTAATTGATCATGCACTGATCAGGTGACTTATCATGCACTGTTAACGTGAGTGATCATGCACTGATCACGTGACTGATCATGCACTGATCTCATGGCTATCATGCAAGGCTCATGTGGCTGGTCATGCAATGATCACCTAGCTACCATATACTGGTCACGTGACTGATCATGCACTGATCACGTAATTGATCATGCACTGATAATGTGGCTGATCATGCACTGATCACGTGGCTGATCATCCACTGATCACGTGACTGATCATGCACTGATCACGTGGCTATCATGCACTGATCACTTGGCTGGTCATACACTGATCACGTGCCTGGTCATGCACAGATTACATGACTGATCATGCACTGAACACGTGACTGATCATGCATTGATCACGTGGCTATCATGCACTACTCACGTGGCTGATCATGCAATGATCATGTAGCTACCATGTACCGGTCAGGTGACTGATCATACACCCATCAGGTGATGGATCATGCACTGATCACATGGCTGATCATGCACTGATCACCTGCCTGGTCATGCACAGATCACGTGACAAATCATGAACTGATCACATAGCTATCATGAACTGATCACCTGGCTGATCATGCACTGATCACGTGGCTGATCATGCACTGATACCATGACTGAGCATGGACTGATCCCATGACTATCATGTAGTGATCACGTGACTTAATGGCTCTGATCATGTGACTGATCATGCGCTGCTCATGTTTGCTATCATACACTGATCATGTGACTCTGGAGGCAATAAACAAAGAGCTGAGTAGGCACGAATCAAAGAGTCAGCAGGCAATAATCATGGAACTCAGGTGTGAGGAATCATGCTGCTCAGCTGGCAATAATCAAGCAGCTGAGCAGGCAGGAATTACGAAGCACAGCTGGCAATTGTCAAGCAGATGACAGGCAAGAATCGTGCAGCTCAGCTGGCAAATGTCAAGCAGATGAGCATACAGTAATCACGCAGCTCAGCAGGCCCTGATCACGTGACTGAGCATGCACTGTTCACGTGGCTGATCATACACTGATCACGTGATGATCATGCACTGATCACTTGGATATCATGCACTGATCACATGGCTGATCATACACTGTTCACGTGTCTGACCATGCACTGATCACGTGGCTGATCATACACTGCTCAGGTAACTGATCATGCACTGATCACGTGGCTATCATGCACTGATCACGTGGCTGAACATGCACTGTTCACGTGGCTGATCACACACCTGTCACGTGAATGATCATGCACTGATCACGTGGCTCTCATGCACTGATCACGTGATTGCGCATGCACTGATCACGTAATTGTATGCACTGCTCACGTGGCTATCATGCACTGATGACGTGGCTGATCATGCACTGATCATGTGACTGATCCTGCACTGATCACGTAGCTACCTTGCACTGATCACTTGGCTGATCATACACTCATCACGGGATTGATCGAGCACTGATTACGGCGCTATCATGCATTGACTACATGAGTCCACATGCACTTATCACGTGGATGACCAAGCACTGATCACGTGACTGACCATGCACTGATCACGTGACTGATTATGCACTGATCACGTGGCTGATCATGCACTGATCACGAGGCTATCATGCACTAATCACGTGGCTGTTCATGCAATGATCACGTAGCTACCATGTACTGGTCACGTGACTGATCATGCACTGATCATGTAATTGATCATGCATTGGTCATGTGGCTGATCATGCACTGATCACGTGGCTGATCATACACTGTTCACGTGTCTGACCAAGCACTGATCACGTGGCTGATCATACACTGCTCACGTAACTGATCATGCACTGATCACGTGGCTATCATGCACTGATCACGTGGCTGAACATGCACTGTTCACGTGGCTGATCACACACCTGTCACGTGACATATCATGCACTGATCACGTGGCACTCATGCACTGATCACGTGGCTGATCATACTCTGCTCACGTAACTGATCATGCAAACATCACGTGGCTATCATGCACTGCTCACGTGGCTCATCATGGAATGATCACGTAGCTACCATATACTGGTCACGTGACTGATCATGCAAAGATCACGTAAATGATCATGCACTGTTCACGTGACTGATCATGTACTGATCACGTGACTGATCATGCACTGATCACGCGGCTATCATGCTCTGCTCACGTGGCTGATCCTGCAACGATCACGAAGCAACCATGTACTGGTCATGTGACTGATCATGCACTGATCACGTAATTGATCCTGCACTGATCACGTGGCTCATCATGCACTGATCACGTGGCTGATCACACGTCTCACGTGACTGATCATGCACTGATCACGTGGCTCTCATGCACTGATCACGTGGCTGATCACACACGTATCACATGACTGATCATGCACTGATCACGTGGCACTCATGCACTGATCACGTGGCTGATCATACTCTGGTCACGTAACTCATCATGCACACATCACGTTTCTATCATGCACTGCTCACGTGCCTCGTCACGGAATGATCACGTAGCTACCATATACTGGTCACGTGACTGATCATGCACAGATCACGTAAATGATCATGCACTGTTCACGTGACTGATCATGTACTGATCACGTGACTGATCATGCACTGATCACGTGGCTGATCATGCACTGATCACGTAATTTTCATGCACTTATCATTTGGCTGATCATGCACTGATCACGTGGCTGATCATACACTGATCACGTGACTGATCATGCACTGATCACGTGACTGATCATGCACTGATCACGTGGCTATCATGCACTGATCACTTGGCTGGTCATACACTGATCACTTGACTGATCATGCACTGTTCACGTGACTGATCATGTACAGATCACGTTAATAATCATGAAGTGATCACGTGGCTATCCTGCACTGATCACGTGGATATCATGCACTGATCACCTGAATGATCACCCACGTATCACGTAACTGATCATGCACTGATCACGTGGCTATCATGCCCTGATCAAGTGGCTATCAGGCACTGATCACGTGGCTGATCATGCAATGATCAAGTAGCTACCATGCACTGTTCACGTGACTGATCATGCACTGATCAGGTAATTGATCATGCACTGATCACGTGACTGATCATGCACTCATCACGTGACTGATCATGCACAGATCACGTGACTGATCATGCACTCATCACGTGGCTATCATGCACTGCTCACGTGGCTGATCATGCAATGATCACGCAGCTACCATGTACTGGTCACATGACTGATCATGCACTGATCACATAATTGATCATGCACTGATCACCTGGCTTATCATGCATTGATCATGTGACTGATTATGTGCTGATCATGTTTGGTGTCACACACTGATCATGTGCCTCTGGAGGCAATGAACATAGAGCTGAGTAGGCAGGAATCAGTCAGCAGGCTATAATCATGGAACTCAACTCTGAGAAATCATGCTGCCTAGCTGGCAATAATCAAATAGATGAGCAGGCAGGAATTACGCAGCACAGGTGGCAATTGTCAAGGAGATGACAGGCAGGAATCGTGCAGCTCAGCTGGAAATTGTCAAGCAGATGAGCAGACAGTAATCACACAGCTAAGCAGGCCCTGATCACGTGACTGAGCATGCACTGTTCACATGGCTGATCACACACCTATCACGTGACTGATCATGCACTGATCATGTGACTGATCATGCACTAATCACGTAGCTATCTTGTACTGATCACTTGGCTGATCATACACTCATCACAGGACTGATCGTGCACTGATCATGGCGCTATTATGCATTGACTACATGACTCCACATGCACTGATCACGTGGAAGATCATGCACTGATCACGTGACTGACCATGCACTGATAACGTGACTGATAATGCACTGATCACGTGGCTGATCATGCACTGATCATGTGGCTATCATGCACTGCTCACGTCGCTGATCTGGCAATGATCACGTAGCTACCATGTACTGGTTACGTGACTAAACATGCACTGATCACGTAATTGATCATGCACTGCTCATGTGGCTGATGATGCACTGATCACGTGGCTGATCATACACTGATCACGTGACTGATCATGCACTGATCACGTGACTGATCATGCACTGATCACGTGGCTATCATGCACTGATCACGTGGCTGGACATACACTGATCACGTGCCTGGTCATGCACTGATCACGTGGCTGATCATGCACTGATCACGTGACTGATCATGCACTGATCACGTGGCTATCATGCACTGCTCACGTGGCTGATCATGCGATATTCACGCAGCTACCATGTACTGGTCACATGACTGATCATGCACTGATCACGTGACTGATCATGCAGTGATCACGTGGCTATCGTGCACTACTCACATGGCTGATCATGCAATGATCATGTAGCTACCATGTACAGGTCACGTGAATGATCATACACCCATCAGGTGACTGATCATGCACTGATCACGTGGCTATCATGCACTGATCACGAGACTGATCATGCACTGATCACGTCTATATCATGCACTGATCACATGACTCCCCATGCACTGATCTCGTGGATGATCATACACTAATCATGTGACAGATCATGCACTGATCACGTGGCTGATCATGCACTGATACCGTGACTGAGAATGGACTGATCACATGCCTATCATGTAGTGATCACGTGACTTAATGGCGCTGATAATGTGACTGATCACGCGATGATCATGTTTGCTATCATACACTAATCATGTGCCTCTGGAGGCAATAAACAAAGAGCTGAGTAGGCACGAATCATACGGTCAGCAGGCAATAATCATGGAACTCAGCTGTGAGGAATCATGCTGCTCAGCTGGCAGTAATCAAGCAGCTAGCAGGCAGGAATTACAAAGCACAGCTGGCAATTGTCAAGCAGATGACAGGCCCGAATCGTGCAGCTCAGCTGGCAATTGTCAAGCAGATGAGCAGACAGTAATCACGCTGCTCAGCAGGCCCTGATCACGTGACTGAGCATGCACTGTTCACGTGGCTGATCATACACTGATCACGTGATTGATCATGCACTGATCACTTGGATATCATGCACTGATCACGTGCCTGATCATACACTGTTCACGTATCTGACCATGCACTGATCACGTGGCTGATCATACACTGCTCACGTAACTGATCATGCACTGATCACGTGGCTGATCACACACCTGTCACGTGAAATATGATGCACTGATCACGTGGCTGATCATACACTGTTCACGTATCTGACCATGCACTGATCACGTGGCTGATCACACACCTGTCACGTGACATATCATGCACTGATCACGTAGCACTCATGCACTGATCACGTGGCTGATCATACTCTGCTCACGTAACTGATCATGCACACATCACGTGGCTATCATGCACTCCTTACGTGGTTCGTCATGGAATGATCACGAAGCTACCATATACTGGTCACGTGACTGATCATGCAAAGATCACGTAAATGACCATGCACTGTTAACGTGACTGATCATGTACTGATCACGTAATTGATCATGCACTGATCAGGTGACTTATCATGCACTGTTAACGTGAGTGATCATGCACTGATCACGTGACTGATCATGCACTGATCTCATGGCTATCATGCAAGGCTCATGTGGCTGGTCATGCAATGATCACCTAGCTACCATATACTGGTCACGTTACTGATCATGCACTGATCACGTAATTGATCATGCACTGATCATGTGGCTGATCATGCACTGATCACGTGGTTGATCATCCACTGATCACGTGACTGATCATGCACTGATCACGTGGCTATCATGCACTGATCACTTGGCTGGTCATACACTGATCACGTGCCTGGTCATGCACAGATTACATGACTGATCATGCACTGAACACGTGACTGATCATGCATTGATCACGTGGCTATCATGCACTACTTACGTGGCTGATAATGCAATGATCATGTAGCTACCATGTACCGGTCAGGTGACTGATCATACACCCATCAGGTGACGGATCATGCACTGATCACATGGCTGATCATGCACTGATCACCTGCCTGGTCATGCACAGATCACGTGACAAATCATGAACTGATCACATAGCTATCATGAACTGATCACCTGGCTGATCATGCACTGATCACGTGGCTGATCATGCACTGATACCGTGACTGAGCATGGACTGATCACATGACTATCATGTAGTGATCACGTGACTTAATGGCTCTGATCATGTGATTGATCATGCGCTGCTCATGTTTGCTATCATACACTGATCATGTGACTCTGGAGGCAATAAACAAAGAGCTGAGTAGGCACGAATCAAAGAGTCAGCAGGCAATAATCATGGAACTCAGGTGTGAGGAATCATGCTGCTCAGCTGGCAATTGTCAAGCAGATGAGCACACAGTAATCACGCAGCTCAGCAGGCCCAGATCACGTGACTCTGCAGGCACTGATCACGGGGCTGATCAAGTACAGATCACGTGACTGAGCATGCACTGATCACGTGGCTATCATGCACTGATGACGTGACTGCGCATGCACTGATGACGTGGCTGATCAGGCACTGATCACATGGCTCATCATGCACTGATCACGTGTTTATCAGGCAATGATCAGTGGCTGACAGGCGCTGATCATGGGACTGTGCACGCACTAATCACGTGGCTATCATGCACTGATCACGTGACTGCGCATGCACTGATGACGTGGCTGTTCGGGCACTGATCACGTGTTTATCAGGCAGTGATCAGTGACTGACAGGCGCTGATCAGGGGACTGTGCACGCACTGATCAGGTGGCTGATCAGGAACTGACCACCTGACTGTGCATGCAGTGATCACGTGGCTGGTCGTTCACTGATCACGTGTTTATCATACGGTGATCACGTGACTGAGAGGCGCTGATCACGTGACTGTGCCGTCAGTGATCACGTGGCTGAGCAGGCACTGATATCGTGACTGAGCATGCACTGATCATGTGCCGGGAGCCGGGGAGGCTTTCCACTCTGGACAAAGGTCATGAGGAAGGAGGCTCGGCATACGCAAATGGGGGATCGAGCCTCAGGAGTCCACCCGGATATTCTCGAGCATCTCGCCCAAAAAAAAACAGAGTCTGCCCACTGTATTGCTGTTGCTCTCACCTCTGATTTCACTGGGGGCTGTCCCCCACCACCATCTCGCTCTCTCTGTCAAAGAGTTAACTTAGAGCTCCAATTCATAAAGTTCCTTGTCATTCTTCCCTTTAACTTCCAGCTGAGTCTCCATCTGGAGCACGGAACCCACCACGCTTACTAATTATGCCTGGGCTGCTAAGACCCACTCGAGAAGGTGTCTAGGGTGAGGCACCTTTCGCTATTCGAGAGGGCGCCTGCGGCCTACGTAAGTGGTGCAAACTTCTCGTCTTGAAGTTTGATTGGTCTTCCGCGTAAACCAAGCTACTCAGTCTCTTTTCTCCACCGAATTTTCCTACTGAGCTCTCCTCATACTATTATTCTTGACATCTCTGATTAGCATATAAATAGTCGCCTAGGCCATCTCTCCTTCGAATATCCTGGATCAGTTGGGGCTGGTCCCCGGCAGGTGGCGACCGAACAGGGACCTCTGGAGGCGATACTCAAAGAGCTGAGCAGACACGAACCACGCAATCAGCAGGCAATAAGCATGGAGCTGAGCAGTGACGAATCATGCTGCTCAGCTGGCAATAATCAAGCACGTGACCAGGCAGGAATCACGCAGCTCAGCTGGCAATTGTCATGCACATGAGCCGGCAGGAATCACGCAGCTCAGCAGGCACTGATCACGTGACTCTGCAGGCACTGATCAAGTGGCTGATCAGGTACAGATCACGTGACTGAGCATGCACTGATCACATGGCTATCATGCACTGATCACGTGACTGCGCATGCACTGATGACGTGGCTGTTCGGGCACTGATCATGTGTTTATCAGGCAGTGATCAGTGACTGACAGGCGCTGATCAGGGGACTGTGCACGCACTGATCAGGTGGCTGATCAGGAACTGACCACCTGACCGCACATGCAGTGATCACGTGGCTGGTCGTTCACTGATCACGTGTTTATCATACGGTGATCACGTGACTGAGAGGCGCTGATCACGTGACTGTGCCGTCAGTGATCACGTGGCTGAGCAGGCACTGATATCGTGACTGAGCATGCACTGATCATGTGCCGGGAGCCGAGGAGGCATTCCACTCTGGACAAAGGTCATGAGGAAGGAGGCTCGGCATACGCAAATGCGGGATCGAGCCTCAGGAGTCCACCAGGATGTCCTCGAGCATCTCCCCCCCCCCAAAAAAAACCGGAGTCTGCCTACTGTATTGCTTTGTGCTCTCACGTCTGATTTCACTGGGGGCTGTCCCCCACCACCATCTCGCTCTCTCTGTCAAAGAGTTAACTTAGAGCTCCAATTCATAAAGTTCCTTGTCATTCTTCCCTTTAACTTCCAGCTGAGTCTCCATCTGGAGCGCAGAACCCACCACGCTTACTAATTATGCCTGGGCTGCTAAGACCCACTCGAGAAGGTGTCTAGGGTGAGGCACCTTTCGCTATTCGAGAGGGCGCCTGCGGCCTACGTAAGTGGTGCAAACTTCTTGTCTTGAAGTTTGATTGGTCTTCCGCGTAAACCAAGCTACTCAGTCTCTTTTCTCCACCGAATTTTCCTACTGAGCTCTCCTCATACTATTATTCTTGACATCTCTGATTAGCATATAAATAGTCGCCTAGGCCATCTCTCCTTCGAATACCCTGGATCAGTTGGGGTTGGTCCCCGGCAGGTGGCGACCGAACAGGGACCTCAGGAGGCAGTACTCAAAGAGCTGAGCAGACACGAACCACGCAATCAGCAGGCAATAAGCATGGAGCTCAGCAGTGACGAATCATGCTGCTCAACTGGCAATAATCAAGCACGTGACCAGGCAGGAATCACGCAGCTCAGCTGGCCATTGTCAAGCAGATGATCCGACAGGAATCACGCAGCTCAGATGGCAATTGTCATGCAGATGAGCCGGCAGGAATCACGCAGCTCAGCAGGCCCTGATCACGTGACTCTGCAGGCACTGATCACGTGGCTGATCAAGTCCAGATCACGTGACTGAGCATGCACTGATCACGTGGCTATCATGCACTGATGACGTGGCTGATAGGGCACTGATGACGTGGCTGATCGGGCACTGATCACATGGCTCATCATGCACTGATCACTTATTTCTCAGGCAATGATCAGTGACTGACAGGCGCTGATCATGGGACTGTGCACGCACTGAACACGTGGCTATCATGCACTGATCACGTGACTGCGCATGCACTGATGACGTGGCTGTTCGGGCACTGATCACGTGTTTATCAGGCAGTGATCAGTGACTGACAGGCGCCGATCAGGGGACTGTGCACGTTCTGATCAGGTGGCTGATCAGCAACTGACCACCTGACCGCGCATGCAGTGATCACGTGGCTGGTCGTTCACTGATCACGTGTTTATCATACGGTGATCACGTGACTGAGAGGCGCTGATCACGTGACTGTGCCGTCAGTGATCCCGTGGCTGAGCAGGCACTGATATCGTGACTGAGCATGCACTGATCTTGTGCCGGGAGCCGGGGAGGCATTCCACTCTGGACAAAGGTCATGAGGAAGGAGGCTCGGCATACGCAAATGCGGGATCGAGCCTCAGGAATCCACCCGGATGTTCTCGACCATCTCCCCCCCCTTAAAGAAACCGGAGTCTGCCTACTGTATTGCTTTGTGCTCTCACGTCTGATTTCACTGGGGGCTGTCCCCCACCACCATCTCGCTCTCTCTGTCAAAGAGTTAACTTAGAGCTCCAATTCATAAAGTTCCTTGTCTTTCTTCCCTTTAACTTCCAGCTGAGTCTCCATCAGGAGTGCGGAACCCACCACGCTTACTAATTATGCCTGGGCTGCTAAGACCCACTCGAGAAGGTGTCTAGGGTGAGGCACCTTTCGCTATTCGACAGGGCGCCTGCGGCCTACGTAAGTGGTGCAAACTTCTCGTCTTGAAGTTTGATTGGTCTTCCGCGTAAACCAAGCTACTCAGTCTCTTTTCTCCACCGAATTTTCCTTCTGAGCTCTCCTCATACTATTATTCTTGACATCTCTGATTAGCATATAAATAGTCGCCTAGGCCATCTCTCCTTCGAATACCCTGGATCAGTTGGGGCTGGTCCCCGGCAGGTGGCGACCGAACAGGGACCTCAGGAGGCAATACTCAAAGAGCTGAGCAGACACGAACCACGCAATCAGCAGGCAATAAGCATGGAGCTGAGCAGTGACGAATCATGCTGCTCAGCTGGCAATAATCAAGCACGTGACCAGGCAGGAATCACGCAGCTCAGCTGGTAATTGTCATGCAGATGAGCCGGCAGGAATCACGCAGCTCAGGAGGCACTGATCACGTGACTCTGCAGGCACTGATCAAGTGGCTGATCAGGTACAGATCACGTGACTGAGCATGCACTGATCACATGGCTATCATGCACTGATCACGTGACTGCGAATGCACTGATGACGTGGCTGTTCGGGCACTGATCACGTGTTTATCAGGCAGTGATCAGTGACTGACAGGCGCTGATCAGGGGACTGTGCACGCACTGATCAGGTGGCTGATCAGGAACTGACCACCTGACCGCACATGCAGTGATCACGTGGCTGGTCGTTCACTGATCACGTGTTTATCATACGGTGATCACGTGACTGAGAGGCGCTGATCACGTGACTGTGCCGTCAGTGATCACGTGGCTGAGCAGGCACTGATATCGTGACTGAGCATGCACTGATCATGTGCCGGGAGCCGGGGAGGCATTCCACTCTGGACAAAGGTCATGAGGAAGGAGGCTCGGCATACGCAAATGCGGGATCGAGCCTCAGGAGTCCACCCGGATGTTCTCGAGCATCTCCCCCCCAAAAAAAACTGGAGTCTGCCTACTGTATTGCTTTGTGCTCTCACGTCTGATTTCACTGGGGGCTGTCCCCCACCACCATCTCGCTCTCTCTGTCAAAGAGTTAACTTAGAGCTCCAATTCATAAAGTTCCTTGTCATTCTTCCCTTTAACTTCCAGCTGAGTCTCCATCTGGAGCGCGGAACCCACCACGCTTACTAATTATGCATGGGCTGCTAAGACCCACTCGAGAAGGTGTCTAGGGTGAGGCACCTTTCGCTATTCGAGAGGGCGCCTGCGGCCTACGTAAGTGGTGCAAACTTCTTGTCTTGAAGTTTGATTGGTCTTCCGCGTAAACCAAGCTACTCAGTCTCTTTTCTCCACCGAATTTTCCTACTGAGCTCTCCTCATACTATTATTCTTGACATCTCTGATTAGCATATAAATAGTCGCCTAGGCCATCTCTCCTTCGAATACCCTGGATCAGTTGGGGCTGGTCCCCGGCAGGTGGCGACCGAACAGGGACCTCAGGAGGCGATACTCAAAGAGCTGAGCAGACACGAACCACGCAATCAGCAGGCAATAAGCATGGAGCTCAGCAGTGATGAATCATGCTGCTCAGCTGGCAATAATCAAGCACGTGACCAGGCAGGAATCACGCAGCTCAGCTGGCAATTGTCAAG
The DNA here is from genome assembly GCF_032452875.1 of Bos javanicus. Classification (NCBI taxonomy): domain Eukaryota; kingdom Metazoa; phylum Chordata; class Mammalia; order Artiodactyla; family Bovidae; genus Bos; species Bos javanicus. The sequence continues at coordinate 395,533 of NW_026893635.1, forward strand.
CAGATGAGCCGACAGGAATCACGCAGCTCAGCTGGCAATTGTCATGCAGATGAGCCGGCAGGAATCACGCAGCTCAGCAGGCCCTGATCACGTGACTCTGCAGGCACTGATCACGTGGCTGATCAAGTCCAGATCACATGACTGAGCATGCACTGATCACGTGGCTATCATGCACTGATGACGTGACTGCGCATGCACTGATGACGTGGCTGATCGGGCACTGATCACATGGCTCATCATGCACTGATCACGTGTTTATCAGGCAATGATCAGTGACTGACAGGCGCTGATCATGGGACTGTGCACGCACTGATCACGTGGCTATCATGCACTGATCACGTGACTGCGCATGCACTGATGACGTGGCTGTTCGGGCACTGATCACGTGTTTATCAGGCAGTGATCAGTGACTGACAGGCGCTGGTCAGGGGACTGTGCACGCACTGATCAGGTGGATGATCAGGAACTGACCACCTGACCTCGCATGCAGTGATCACGTGGCTGGTCGTTCACTGATCACGTGTTTATCATATGGTGATCACGTGACTGAGAGGCGCTGATCACGTGACTGTGCCGTCAGTGATCACGTGGCTGAGCATGCACTGATATCGTGACTGAGCATGCACTGATCATGTGCCGGGAGCCGGGGAGGCATTCCACTCTGGACAAAGGTCATGAGGAAGGAGGCTCGGCATACGCAAATGCGGGATCCAGTCTCAGGAGTCCACCCGGATGTTCTCGAGCATCTTCCCCCCAAAAAAACCAGAGTCTGCCTACTATATTGCTTTGTGCTCTCACCTCTGATTTCACTGGGGGCTGTCCCCCACCACCATCTCGCTCTCTCTGTCAAAGAGTTAACTTAGAGCTCCAATTCATAAAGTTCCTTGTCATTCTTCCCTTTAACTTCCAGCTGAGTCTCCATCTGGAGCACGGAACCCACCACGCTTACTAATTATGCCTGGGCTGCTAAGACCCACTCGAGAAGGTGTCTAGGGTGAGGCACCTTTCGCTATTCGAGAGGGCGCCTGCGGCCTACGTAAGTGGTGCAAACTTCTTGTCTTGAAGTTTGATTGGTCTTCCGCGTAAACCAAGCTACTCAGTCTCTTTTCTCCACCGAATTTTCCTACTGAGCTCTCCTCATACTATTATTCTTGACATCTCTGATTAGCATATAAATAGTCGCCTAGGCCCTCTCTCCTTCGAATACCCTGGATCAGTTGAGGCTGGTCCCCGGCAGGTGGCGACCGAACAGGGACCTCAGGAGGCAATACTCAAAGAGCTGAGCAGACACGAACCACGCAATCAGCAGGCAATAAGCATGGAGCTGAGCAGTGACGAATCATGCTGCTCAACTGGCAATAATCAAGCACGTGACCAGGCAGGAATCACGCAGCTCAGCTGGCAATTGTCATGCAGATAAGCCGGCAGGAATCACGCAGCTCAGCAGGCACTGATCACGTGACTCTGCAGGCACTGATCAAGTGGCTGATCAGGTACAGATCACGTGACTGAGCATGCACTGATCACATGGCTATCATGCACTGATCACGTGACTGCGCATGCACTGATGACGTGGCTGTTCGGGCACTGATCACGTGTTTATCAGGCAATGATCAGTGACTGACAGGCGCTGATCATGGGACTGTGCACGCACTGATCACGTGGCTATCATGCACTGATCACGTGACTGCGCATGCACTGATGACGTGGCTGTTCGGGCACTGATCACGTGTTTATCAGGCAGTGATCAGTGACTGACAGGCGCTGATCAGGGGACTGTGCACGCACTGATCAGGTGGCTGATCAGGAACTGACCACCTGACCTCGCATGCAGTGATCACGTGCCTGGTCGTTCACTGATCACGTGTTTATCATACGGTGATCACGTGACTGAGAGGCGCTGATCACGTGACTGTGCCGTCAGTGATCACGTGGCTGAGCAGGCACTGATATCGTGACTGAGCATGCACTGATCATGTGCCGGGAGCCGGGGAGGCATTCCACTCTGGACAAAGGTCATGAGGAAGGAGGCTCGGCATACGCAAATGCGGGATCGAGCCTCAGGAGTCCACCCGGATGTTCTCGAGCATCTCCCCCCCCCAAAAAAAACTGGAGTCTGCCTACTGTATTGCTTTGTGCTCTCACCTCTGATTTCACTGGGGGCTGTCCCCCACCCCCATCTCGCTCTCTCTGTCAAAGAGTTAACTTAGAGCTCCAATTCATAAAGTTGCTTGTCATTCTTCCCTTTAACTTCCAGCTGAGTCTCCATCTGGATCGCGGAACCCACCACGCTTACTAATTATGCATGGGCTTCTAAGACCCACTTGAGAAGGTGTCTTGGGTCAGGCACCTTTCGCTATTCGAGAGGGCGCCTGCGGCCTACGTAAGTGGTGCAAACTTCTTGTCTTGAAGTTTGATTGGTCTTCCGCGTAAACCAAGCTACTCAGTCTCTTTTCTCCACCGAATTTTCCTACTGAGCTCTCCTCATACTATTATTCTTGACATCTCTGATTAGCATATAAATAGTCGCCTAGGCCATCTCTCCTTCGAATACCCTGGATCAGTTGGGGCTGGTCCCCGGCAGGTGGCGACCGAACAGGGACCTCAGGAGGCGATACTCAAAGAGCTGAGCAGACACGAACCACGCAATCAGCAGGCAATAAGCATGGAGCTCAGCAGTGACGAATCATGCTGCTCAACTGGCAATAATCAAGCACGTGACCAGGCAGGAATCACGCAGCTCAGCTGGCAATTGTCAAGCAGATGAGCCGACAGGAATCACGCAGCTCAGCTGGCAATTGTCATGCAGATGAGCCGGCAGGAATCACGCAGCTCAGCAGGCCCTGATCACGTGACTCTGCAGGCACTGATCACGTGGCTGATCAAGTACAGATCACGTGACTGAGCATGCACTGATCACGTGGCTATCATGCACTGATGACGTGACTGCGCATGCACTGATGACGTGGCTGATCGGGCACTGATCACATGGCTCATCATGCACTGATCACGTGTTTATCAGGCAATGATCAGTGACTGACAGGCGCTGATCATGGGACTGTGCACGCACTGATCACGTGGCTATCATGCACTGATCACGTGGCTGATCATGCAATGATCACGTAGCTACCATGTACTGGTCACGTGACTGATCATGCACTGATCACGTAATTGATCATGCACTGATTATGTGGCTGATCATGCACTGATCACGTGACTGATCATGCAGTGATCACGTGACTGATCATGCACTGATCACGTGACTGATCATGCACTGATCATGTGGCTATCATGCACTGATCACTTGGCTGGACATGCACTGATCACGTGCCTGGTCATGCACTGATCATGTGGCTGATCATGCACTGATCACGTGACTGATCATGCACTGATCTCATGTCTGATCATGCACTGATCACGTGGCTATCTTGCACTGCTCACGTGGCTGATCATGCGATGATCACGCAGCTACCATGTACTGGTCACATGACTGATCATGCACTGATCACGTGACTGATCATGCAGTGATCACGTGGCTATCATGCACTACTCACGTGGCTGATCATGCACTGATCACGTCTATATCATGCACTGATCACATGACTGCCCATGCACTGATCACGTGGATGATCATACACTAATCATGTGACAGATCATGCACTGATCACGTGGCTGATCATACACTGATCACGTGATTGATCATGCACTGATCACTTGGATATCATGCACTGATCACGTGGCTATCATGCACTGTTCACGTGGCTATCATGCACTGATCACGTGGCTGATCACGCAATGATCACGTAGCTACCATGTACTGGTCACGTGACTGATCATGCACTGATCACCTAATTGATCCTACACTGATCACGTGGCTCATCATGAATTGATCACGTGGCTGATCACACATGTATCACGTGACTGATCATGCACTGATCATGTGGCTCTCATGCACTGATCACGTGGCTATCATGGACTGATCACGTGGCTATCATGCACTGATCACTTGGCTGATCAAGCAATGATCACGTAGCTACCATGTACTGGTCACGTGACTGATCATGCACTGATCACGTAATTGATCCTGCACTGTTCACATGGCTCATCACGCACTGATCAGGTGGCTGATCACAGACGTATCACGTGACTGATCATGTACAGTTCACGTGAATAATCATGAAGTGATCACGTGGCTATCCTGCACTGATCACGTGGATATCATGCACTGCTCACGTGGCTGATCATGCAATGCTCACACAGCTACCATGTACTGGTCACATGACTGATCATGCACCGATCACATAATTGATCATGCACTGATCACCTGGCTTATCATGCATTGATCATGTGACTGATCATGCGCTGATCATGTTTGCTATCATACACTGATCATGTGCCTCTGGAGGCAATAAACAAAGAGCTGAGTAGGCACGAATCAAACATTCTGCAGGCAATAATCATGGAACTCAGTGGTGAGGAATCATGCTGCTCAGCTGGCAATAATCAAGCAGCTGAGCAAGCAGGAATTACGCAGCACAGCTGGCAATTGTCAAGCAGATGACAGGCAGGAATCGGGCAGCTCAGCTGGCAATTGTCAAGCAGATGAGCAGACAGTAATCACGCAGCTCAGCAGGCCCAGATCACGTGACTGAGCATGCACTGTTCACGTGGCTGATCATACACTGATCACGTGATTGATCATGCACTGATCACTTGGATATCATGCACTGATCAGGTGGCTGATCATACACTGTTCACGTGTCTGACCATGCACTGATCACGTGGCTATCATGCACTGAATACGTGGCTGAACATGCACTGTTCACGTGGCTAATCACACACCTGTCACGTGACATATCATGCACTGATCACGTGGCACTCATGCACTGATCACGTGGCTGATCATACTCTGCTCACGTAACTCATCATGCACACATCACGTGGCTATCATGCACTGCTCACGTGGTTCTTCATGGAATGATCACGAAGCTACCATATACTGGTCACGTGACTGATCATGCACTGATCACGTAAATGATCATGCACTGTTCACGTGACTGATCATGTACTGATCACGTGACAAATCCTGAAGTGATCACGTGGCTATCCTGCACTGATCACGTGGATATCATGCACTGATCACGTGGCTGATCATGCAATGATCACGTAGCTACCATGCACTGATCACGTGACTGATCATGCACTTATCACGTGGCTGATCATGCAATGATCACGTAGCTACCATACACTGGTCACGTGACTGATCATGCACTGATAACGTGGCTATCATGCACTGCTCACGTGGCTGATCATGCAATGATCACGCAGCTACCATGTACTGGTCACATGACTGATCATGCACTGATCACATAATTGATCATGCACTGATCACCTGGCTTATCATGCATTGATCATGTGACTGATCATATGCTGATCATGTTTGGTGTCACACACTGATCATGTGCCTCTGGAGGCAAAGAACATAGAGCTGAGGAAGCAGGAATCAGTCAGCAGGCTATAATCATGGAACTCAGCTCTGAGAAATCATGCTGCTCAGCTGGCAATAATCAAATAGATGAGCAGGCAGGAATTATGCAGCACAGGTGGCAATTGTCAAGGAGATGGCAGGCAGGAATCGTGCAGCTCAGCTGGCAATTGTCAAGCAGATGAGCAGACAGTAATCACGCAGCTCAGCAGGCCCTGATCACGTGACTGAGCATGCACTGTTCACATGGCTGATCACACACCTATCACGTGACTGATCATGCACTGATCACGTGGCTCTCATGCACTGATCACGTGATTGTGCATGCATTGTTCACGTAATAGTATGCACTGATCACGTGGCTATCATGCACTGATGACGAGGCTAATCATGCACTGATCATATGACTGATCATGCACTGATCACGTAGCTATCTTGCACTGATCACTTGGCTGATCATACACTCATCACGGGACTGATCGTGCACTGATCAAGGCACTATCATGCATTGATTACTTGACTCCACATGCACTGATCACGTGGATGATCATGCACTGATCACGTGACTGACCATGCACTGATCACGTGACTGATCTTGCACTGATCACGTGGCTATCATGCACTGATAACCTGGCTATCATGCACTGATCACGTGACTGATCATGCACTGATCACGTGACTGATCATGCACTGATCACGTGACTGATCATGCACTGATCACGTGGCTATCATGCACTGATCACTTGGCTGGACATACACTGATCACGTGCCTGGTCATGCACTGATCACGTGGCTGATCATGCACTGATCACGTGACTGATCATGCACTGATCTCGTGTCTGATCATGCACTGATCACGTGGCTATCATGCACTGCTCACGTGGCTGATCATGCAATGATCACGCAGCTACCATGTACTGGTCACATGACTGATCATGCACTGATCGCGTGACTGATCATGCACTGCTCACGTGGCTGATCATGCATTGATCATGTGACTGATCATGTGCTGATCATGTTTGGTGTCACACACTGATCATGTGCCTCTGGAGGCAATGAACATAGAGCTGAGTAAGCAGGAATCAGTCAGCAGGCTATAATCATGGAACTCAGCTCTGAGAAATCATGCTGCTCAGCTGGCAATAATCAAGTAGATGAGCAGGCAGGAATTGCGCAGCACAGGTGGCAATTGTCAAGGAGATGACAGGCAGGAATCGTGCAGCTCAGCTGGAAATTCTCAAGCAGATGAGCAGACAGTAATCACGCAGCTCAGCAGGCCCTGATCATGTGACTGAGCATGCACTGTTCACGTGGATGATCACACACCTATCACGTGACTGATCATGCACTGATCATGTGCCTGGTCATGCACTGATCACGTAGCTATCTTGCAATGATCACTTGGCTGATCAAACTCTCATCACGGGACTGATCGTGCACTGATCACGGCGCTATCATGCATTGACTACATGACTCCAGATGCACTGATCACATGGCTGATCATGCACTGATCACGTGGCTATCATGCACTGATCACGAGACTGATCATGCACTGATCACGTCTATATCATGCACTGATCACATGACTGCCCATGCACTGATTACGTGGATGATCATACACTAATCACGTGACAGATCATGCACTGATCACGTGGCTGATCATACACTGATCACTTGGATATCATGCACTGATCACGTGGCTATCATGCACTGATCACGTGGCTATCATGCACTGATCACGTGGCTGATCACGCAATGATCACGTAGCTACCATGTACTGGTCACGTGACTGATCATGCACTGATCACCTAATTGATCCTACACTGATCACGTGGCTCATCATGAATTGATCACGTGGCTGATCACACATGTATCACGTGACTGATCATGCACTGATCATGTGGCTCTCATGCACTGATCACGTGGCTGATCATGCACTGATCACGTGGCTATCATGCACTGATCACTTGGCTGATCACGCAATGATCACGTAGCTACCATCTACTGGTCACGTGACTGATCATGCACTGATCACGTAATTGATCCTGCACTGATCACGTGGCTCATCACGCACTGATCAGGTGGCTGATCACACACGTATCACGTGACTGATCATGTACAGATCACGTGAATAATCAGGAAGTGATCACGTGGCTATCCTGCACTGATCACGTGGATATCATGCACTGCTCACGTGGCTGATCATGCAATGATCACACAGCTACCATGTACTGGTCACATGACTGATCATGCACCGATCACATAATTGATCATGCACTGATCACCTGGCTTATCATGCATTGATCATGTGACTGATCATGCGCTGATCATGTTTGATATCATACACTGATCATGTGCCTCTGGAGGCAATAAACAAAGAGCTGAGTAGGCACGAATCAAACATTCTGCAGGCAATAATCATGGAACTCAGGGGTGAGGAATCATGCTGCTCAGCAGGCAATAATCAAGCAGCTGAGCAGGCAGGAATTACGCAGCACAGCTGGCAATTGTCAAGCAGATGACAGGCAGGAATCGGGCAGCTCAGCTGCCAATTGTCAAGCAGATGAGCAGACAGTAATCACGCAGCTCAGCAGGCCCAGATCACGTGACTGAGCATGCACTGTTCACGTGGCTGATCATACACTGATCACGTGATTGATCATGCACTGATCACTTGGATATCATGCACTGATCAGGTGGCTGATCATACACTGTTCACGTGTCTGACCATGCACTGATCACGTGGCTATCATGCACTGAATACGTGGCTGAACATGCACTGTTCACGTGGCTAATCACACACCTGTCACGTGACATATCATGCACTGATTACGTGGCACTCATGCACTGATCACGTGGCCGATCATACTCTGCTCACGTAACTCATCATGCACACATCACGTGGCTATCATGCACTGCTCACGTGGTTCTTCATGGAATGATCACGAAGCTACCATATACTGGTCACGTGACTGATCATGCACTGATCACGTAAATGATCATGCACTGTTCACGTGAATGATCATGTACTGATCACGTGACTAATCCTGAAGTCATCACGTGGCTATCCTGCACTGATCACGTGGATATCATGCACTGATCACGTGGCTGATCATGCAATGATCACGTAGCTACCATGCACTGATCATGTGACTGATCATGCACTGATCACGTGGCTGATCATGCAATGATCACGTAGCTACCATGCACTGGTCACGTGACTGATCATGCACTGATCACGTGGCTATCATGCACTGCTCACGTGGCTGATCATGCAATGATCACGCAGCTACCATGTACTGGTCACATGACTGATCATGCACTGATCGCGTGACTGATCATGCACTGCTCACGTGGCTGATCATGCATTGATCATGTGACTGATCATGTGCTGATCATGTTTGGTGTCACACACTGATCATGTGCCTCTGGAGGCAATGAACATAGAGCTGAGTAAGCAGGAATCAGTCAGCAGGCTATAATCATGGAACTCAGCTCTGACAAATCATGCTGCTCAGCTGGCAATAATCAAGTAGATGAGCAGGCAGGAATTGCGCAGCACAGGTGGCAATTGTCAAGGAGATGACAGGCAGGAATCGTGCAGCTCAGCTGGAAATTCTCAAGCAGATGAGCAGACAGTAATCACGCAGCTCAGCAGGCCCTGATCATGTGACTGAGCATGCACTGTTCACGTGGATGATCACACACCTATCACGTGACTGATCATGCACTGATCATGTGCCTGGTCATGCACTGATCACGTAGCTGATCTTGCACTGATCACTTGGCTGATCAAACTCTCATCACGGGACTGATCGTGCACTGATCACGGCGCTATCATGCATTGACTACATGACTCCAGATGCACTGATCACATGGCTGATCATGCACTGCTCACGTGGCTATCATGCACTGATCACAAGACTGATCATGCACTGATCACGTCTATATCATGCACTGATCACATGACTGCCCATGCACTGATTACGTGGATGATCATACACTAATCATGTGACAGATCATGCACTGATCACGTGGCTGATCATACACTGATCACTTGGATATCATGCACTGATCACGTGGCTATCATGCACTGATCACGTGGCTGATCATGCAATGATCACGTGGCTGATCACGCAATGATCACGTAGCTACCATGTACTGGTCACGTGACTGATCATGCACTGATCACCTAATTGATCCTACACTGATCACGTGGCTCATCATGAATTGATCACGTGGCTGATCACACATGTATCACGTGACTGATCATGCACTGATCATGTGGCTCTCATGCACTGATCACGTGGCTATCATGGACTGATCACGTGGCTATCATGCACTGATCACTTGGCTGATCACGCAATGATCACATAGCTACCATGTACTGGTCACGTGACTGATCATGCACTGATCACGTAATTGATCCTGCACTGATCACATGGCTATCACGCACTGATCAGGTGGCTGATCACGCACGTATCACGTGACTGATCATGTACAGATCACGTGAATAATCAGGAAGTGATCACATGGCTATCCTGCACTGATCACGTGGATATCATGCACTGCTCACGTGGCTGATCATGCAATGATCACACAGCTACCATGTACTGGTCACATGACTGATCATGCACCGATCACATAATTGATCATGCACTGATCACCTGGCTTATCATGCATTGATCATGTGACTGATCATGCGCTGATCATGTTTGATATCATACACTGATCATGTGCCTCTGGAGGCAATAAACAAAGAGCTGAGTAGGCACGAATCAAACATTCTGCAGGCAATAATCATGGAACTCAGGGGTGAGGAATCATGCTGCTCAGCAGGCAATAATCAAGCAGCTGAGCAGGCAGGAATTACGCAGCACAGCTGGCAATTGTCAAGCAGATGACAGGCAGGAATCGGGCAGCTCAGCTGGCAATTGTCAAGCAGATGAGCAGACAGTAATCACGCAGCTCAGCAGGCCCAGATCACGTGACTGAGCATGCACTGTTCACGTGGCTGATCATACACTGATCACGTGATTGATCATGCACTGATCACTTGGATATCATGCACTGATCAGGTGGCTGATCATACACTGTTCACGTGTCTGACCATGCACTGATCACGTGGCTATCATGCACTGAATACGTGGCTGAACATGCACTGTTCACGTGGCTAATCACACACCTGTCACGTGACATATCATGCACTGATTACGTGGCACTCATGCACTGATCACGTGGCCGATCATACTCTGCTCACGTAACTCATCATGCACACATCACGTGGCTATCATGCACTGCTCACGTGGTTCTTCATGGAATGATCACGAAGCTACCATATACTGGTCACGTGACTGATCATGCACTGATCACGTAAATGATCATGCACTGTTCACGTGAATGATCATGTACTGATCACGTGACTAATCCTGAAGTCATCACGTGGCTATCCTGCACTGATCACGTGGATATCATGCACTGATCACGTGGCTGATCATGCAATGATCACGTAGCTACCATGCACTGATCACGTGACTGATCATGCACTGATCACGTGGCTGATCATGCAATGATCACGTAGCTACCATGCACTGGTCACGTGACTGATCATGCACTGATCACGTGGCTAACATGCACTGCTCACGTGGCTGATCATGCAATGATCACGCAGCTACCATGTACTGGTCACATGACTGATCATGCACTGATCACGTAATTGATCATGCACTGATCACCTGGCTTATCATGCATTGATCATGTGACTGATCATGTGCTGATCATGTTTGGTGTCACACACTTATCATGTGCCTCTGGAGGCAAAGAACATAGAGCTGAGTAGGCAGGAATCAGTCAGCAGGCTATAATCATGGAACTCAGCTCTGAGAAATCATGCTGCTCAGCTGGCAATAATCAAATAGATGATCAGGCAGGAATTACGCAGCACAGGTGGCAATTGTCAAGGAGATGGCAGGCAGGAATCGTGCAGCTCAGCTGGCAATTGTCAAGCAGATGAGCAGACAGTAATCACGCAGCTCAGCAGGCCCTGATCACGTGACTGAGCATGCACTGTTCACATGGCTGATCACACACCTATCACGTGACTGATCATGCACTGATCACGTGGCTCTCATGCACTGATCACGTGATTGTGCATGCATTGTTCACGTAATAGTATGCACTGATCACGTGGCTATCATGCACTGATGACGAGGCTAATCATGCACTGATCATATGACTGATCATGCACTGATCACGTAGCTATCTTGCACTGATCACTTGGCTGATCATACACTCATCACGGGACTGATCGTGCACTGATCAAGGCACTATCATGCATTGATTACTTGACTCCACATGCACTGATCACGTGGATGATCATGCACTGATCACGTGACTGACCATGCACTGATCACGTGACTGATCTTGCACTGATCACGTGGCTATCATGCACTGATAACCTGGCTATCATGCACTGATCACGTGACTGATCATGCGCTGATCACGTGACTGATCATGCACTGATCACGTGACTGATCATGCACTGATCACGTGGCTATCATGCACTGATCACTTGGCTGGACATACACTGATCACGTGCCTGGTCATGCACTGATCACGTGGCTGATCATGCACTGATCACGTGACTGATCATGCACTGATCTCGTGTCTGATCATGCACTGATCACGTGGCTATCATGCACTGCTCACGTGGCTGATCATGCAATGATCACGCAGCTACCATGTACTGGTCACATGACTGATCATGCACTGATCGCGTGACTGATCATGCACTGCTCACGTGGCTGATCATGCATTGATCATGTGACTGATCATGCGCTGATCATGTTTGCTGTCACACACTGATCATGTGCCTCTGGAGGCAATGAACATAGAGCTGAGTAAGCAGGAATCAAACAGTCAGCAGGCTATAATCATGGAACTCAGCTCTGAGAAATCATGCTGCTCAGCTGGCAATAATCAAGTAGATGAGCAGGCAGGAATTGCGCAGCACAGGTGGCAATTGTCAAGGAGATGACAGGCAGGAATCGTGCAGCTCAGCTGGAAATTCTCAAGCAGATGAGCAGACAGTAATCACGCAGCTCAGCAGGCCCTGATCATGTGACTGAGCATGCACTGTTCACGTGGATGATCACACACCGATCACGTGACTGATCATGCACTGATCACGTGCCTGGTCATGCACTGATCACGTAGCTATCTTGCACTGATCACTTGGCTGATCATACTCTCATCACGGGACTGATCGTGCACTGATCACGGCGCTATCATGCATTGACTACATGACTCCAGATGCACTGATCACATGGCTGATCATGCACTGCTCACGTGGCTATCATGCACTGATCACGAGACTGATCATGCACTGATCACGTCTATATCATGCACTGATCACGTGACTGCCCATGCACTGATTACGTGGATGATCATACACTAATCACGTGACAGATCATGCACTGATCACGTGGCTGATCATACACTGATCACTTGGCTATCATGCACTGATCACGTGGCTATCATGCACTGATCACGTGGCTATCATGCACTGATCACGTGGCTGATCACGCAATGATCACGTAGCTACCATGTACTGGTCACGTGACTGATCATGCACTGATCACCTAATTGATCCTACACTGATCACGTGGCTCATCATGCATTGATCACGTGGCTGATCACACATGATCACGTGACTGATCACGCACTGATCACGTGGCTCTCATGCACTGATCACGTGGCTATCATGGACTGATCACGTGGCTATCATGCACTGATCACTTGGCTGATCACGCAATGATCACGTAGCTACCATGTACTGGTCACGTGACTGATCATGCACTGATCACGTAATTGATCCTGCACTGATCACATGGCTATCACGCACTGATCAGGTGGCTGATCACACACGTATCACGTGACTGATCATGTACAGATCACGTGAATAATCATGAAGTGATCACGTGGCTATCCTGCACTGATCACGTGGCTATCATGCACTGCTCACGTGGCTGATGATGCAATGATCACGCAGCTACCATGTACTGGTCACATGACTGATCATGCACCGATCACGTAATTGATCATGCACTGATCACCTGGCTTATCATGCATTGATCATGTGACTGATCATGTGCTGATCATGTTTGGTGTCACACACTGATCATGTGCCTCTGGAGGCAAAGAACATAGAGCTGAGGAGGCAGGAATCAGTCAGCAGGCTATAATCATGGAACTCAGCTCTGAGAAATCATGCTGCTCAGCTGGCAATAATCAAATAGATGAGCAGGCAGGAATTACGCAGCACAGGTGGCAATTGTCAAGGAGATGGCAGGCAGGAATCGTGCAGCTCAGCTGGCAATTGTCAAGCAGATGAGCAGACAGTAATCACGCAGCTCAGCAGGCCCTGATCACGTGACTGAGCATGCACTGTTCACATGGCTGATCACACACCTATCACGTGACTGATCATGCACTGATCACGTGGCTCTCATGCACTGATCACGTGATTGTGCATGCATTGTTCACGTAATAGTATGCACTGATCACGTGGCTATCATGCACTGATGACGAGGCTAATCATGCACTGATCATATGACTGATCATGCACTGATCACGTAGCTATCTTGCACTGATCACTTGGCTGATCATACACTCATCACGGGACTGATCGTGCACTGATCAAGGCACTATCATGCATTGATTACTTGACTCCACATGCACTGATCACGTGGATGATCATGCACTGATCACGTGACTGACCATGCACTGATCACGTGACTGATCTTGCACTGATCACGTGGCTATCATGCACTGATAACCTGGCTATCATGCACTGATCACGTGACTGATCATGCACTGATCACGTGACTGATCATGCACTGATCACGTGACTGATCATGCACTGATCACGTGGCTATCATGCACTGATCACTTGGCTGGACATACACTGATCACGTGCCTGGTCATGCACTGATCACGTGGCTGATCATGCACTGATCACGTGACTGATCATGCACTGATCTCGTGTCTGATCATGCACTGATCACGTGGCTATCATGCACTGCTCACGTGGCTGATCATGCAATGATCACGCAGCTACCATGTACTGGTCACATGACTGATCATGCACTGATCGCGTGACTGATCATGCACTGCTCACGTGGCTGATCATGCATTGATCATGTGACTGATCATGCGCTGATCATGTTTGGTGTCACACACTGATCATGTGCCTCTGGAGGCAATGAACATAGAGCTGAGTAAGCAGGAATCAGTCAGCAGGCTATAATCATGGAACTCAGCTCTGAGAAATCATGCTGCTCAGCTGGCAATAATCAAGTAGATGAGCAGGCAGGAATTGCGCAGCACAGGTGGCAATTGTCAAGGAGATGACAGGCAGGAATCGTGCAGCTCAGCTGGAAATTCTCAAGCAGATGAGCAGACAGTAATCACGCAGCTCAGCAGGCCCTGATCATGTGACTGAGCATGCACTGTTCACGTGGATGATCACACACCGATCACGTGACTGATCATGCACTGATCATGTGCCTGGTCATGCACTGATCACGTAGCTGATCTTGCACTGATCACTTGGCTGATCAAACTCTCATCACGGGACTGATCGTGCACTGATCACGGCGCTATCATGCATTGACTACATGACTCCAGATGCACTGATCACATGGCTGATCATGCACTGCTCACGTGGCTATCATGCACTGATCACGAGACTGATCATGCACTGATCACGCCTATATCATGCACTGATCACATGACTGCCCATGCACTGATTACGTGGCTGATCATACACTAATCATGTGACAGATCATGCACTGATCACGTGGCTGATCATACACTGATCACTTGGCTATCATGCACTGATCACGTGGCTGATCATGCACTGATCACGTGGCTATCATGCACTGATCACGTGGCTGATCACGCACTGATCACGTAGCTACCATGTACTGGTCACGTGACTGATCATGCACTGATCACCTAATTGATCCTACACTGATCACGTGGCTCATCATGAATTGATCACGTGGCTGATCACACATGATCACGTGACTGATCATGCACTGATCATGTGGCTCTCATGCACTGATCACGTGGCTGATCATGGACTGATCACGTGGCTATCATGCACTGCTCACTTGGCTGATCACGCAATGATCACGTAGCTACCATGTACTGGTCACGTGACTGATCATGCACTGATCACGTAATTGATCCTGCACTGATCAAATGGCTCATCACGCACTGATCAGGTGGCTGATCACGCACGTATCACGTGACTGATCATGTACAGATCACGTAAATAATCAGGAAGTGATCACGTGGCTATCCTGCACTGATCACGTGGCTTTAATGCACTGCTCACGTGGCTGATCATGAAATGATCACACAGCTACCATGTACTGGTCACATGACTGATCATGCACCGATCACATAATTGATCATGCACTGATCACCTGGCTTATCATGCATTGATCATGTGACTGATCATGCGCTGATCATGTTTGATATCATACACTGATCATGTGCCTCTGGAGGCAATAAACAAAGAGCTGAGTAGGCACGAATCAAACATTCTGCAGGCAATAATCATGGAACTCAGGGGTGAGGAATCATGCTGCTCAGCAGGCAATAATCAAGCAGCTGAGCAGGCAGGAATTACGCAGCACAGCTGGCAATTGTCAAGCAGATGACAGGCAGGAATCGGGCAGCTCAGCTGCCAATTGTCAAGCAGATGAGCAGACAGTAATCACGCAGCTCAGCAGGCCCAGATCACGTGACTGAGCATGCACTGTTCACGTGGCTGATCATACACTGATCACGTGATTGATCATGCACTGATCACTTGGATATCATGCACTGATCAGGTGGCTGATCATACACTGTTCACGTGTCTGACCATGCACTGATCACGTGGCTATCATGCACTGAATACGTGGCTGAACATGCACTGTTCACGTGGCTAATCACACACTGATCACGTGACATATCATGCACTGATTACGTGGCACTCATGCACTGATCACGTGGCCGATCATACTCTGCTCACGTAACTCATCATGCACACATCACGTGGCTATCATGCACTGCTCACGTGGTTCTTCATGGAATGATCACGAAGCTACCATATACTGGTCACGTGACTGATCATGCACTGATCACGTAAATGATCATGCACTGTTCACGTGAATGATCATGTACTGATCACGTGACTAATCCTGAAGTCATCACGTGGCTATCCTGCACTGATCACGTGGATATCATGCACTGATCACGTGGCTGATCATGCAATGATCACGTAGCTACCATGCACTGATCATGTGACTGATCATGCACTGATCACGTGGCTGATCATGCAATGATCACGTGGCTACCATGCACTGGTCACGTGACTGATCATGCACTGATCACGTGGCTATCATGCACTGATCACGTGGCTATCATGCACTGATCACGTGGCTGATCACGCAATGATCAGGTAGCTACCATGTACTGGTCACGTGACTGATCATGCACTGATCACCTAATTGATCCTACACTGATCACGTGGCTCATCATGAATTGATCACGTGGCTGATCACACATGTATCACGTGACTGATCATGCACTGATCATGTGGCTCTCATGCACTGATCACGTGGCTATCATGGACTGATCACGTGGCTATCATGCACTGATCACTTGGCTGATCACGCACTGATCACGTAGCTACCATGCACTGGTCACGTGACTGATCATGCACTGATCACGTAATTGATCCTGCACTGATCAAATGGCTCATCACGCACTGATCAGGTGGCTGATCACGCACGTATCACGTGACTGATCATGTACAGATCACGTGACTGATCAGGAAGTGATCACGTGGCTATCCTGCACTGATCACGTGGATATCATGCACTGATCACGTGGCTGATCATGAAATGATCACGCAGCTACCATGTACTGGTCACATGACTGATCATGCACTGATCACGTAATTGATCATGCACTGATCACGTGGCTTATCATGCATTGATCATGTGACTGATCATGCGCTGATCATGTTTGATATCATACACTGATCATGTGCCTCTGGAGGCAATAAACAAAGAGCTGAGTAGGCACGAATCAAACATTCTGCAGGCAATAATCATGGAACTCAGCGGTGAGGAATCATGCTGCTCAGCAGGCAATAATCAAGCAGCTGAGCAGGCAGGAATTACGCAGCACAGCTGGCAATTGTCAAGCAGATGACAGGCAGGAATCGGGCAGCTCAGCTGCCAATTGTCAAGCAGATGAGCAGACAGTAATCACGCAGCTCAGCAGGCCCTGATCACGTGACTGAGCATGCACTGTTCACGTGGCTGATCATACACTGATCACGTGACTGATCATGCACTGATCACGTGGCTATCATGCACTGATCAGGTGGCTGATCATACACTGTTCACGTGTCTGACCATGCACTGATCACGTGGCTATCATGCACTGAATACGTGGCTGAACATGCACTGTTCACGTGGCTAATCACACACCTGATCACGTGACATATCATGCACTGATTACGTGGCACTCATGCACTGATCACGTGGCCGATCATACTCTGCTCACGTAACTCATCATGCACACATCACGTGGATATCATGCACTGCTCACGTGGATCTTCATGCAATGATCACGAAGCTACCATATACTGGTCACGTGACTGATCATGCACTGATCACGTAAATGATCATGCACTGTTCACGTGAATGATCATGCACTGATCACGTGACTAATCCTGAAGTCATCACGTGGCTATCCTGCACTGATCACGTGGATATCATGCACTGATCACGTGGCTGATCATGCAATGATCACGTAGCTACCATGCACTGATCACGTGACTGATCATGCACTGATCACGTGGCTGATCATGCAATGATCACGTAGCTACCATGCACTGGTCACGTGACTGATCATGCACTGATCACGTGGCTATCATGCACTGCTCACGTGGCTGATCATGCAATGATCACGCAGCTACCATGTACTGGTCACATGACTGATCATGCACTGATCGCGTGACTGATCATGCACTGCTCACGTGGCTGATCATGCATTGATCATGTGACTGATCATGTGCTGATCATGTTTGGTGTCACACACTGATCATGTGCCTCTGGAGGCAAAGAACATAGAGCTGAGGAAGCAGGAATCAGTCAGCAGGCTATAATCATGGAACTCAGCTCTGAGAAATCATGCTGCTCAGCTGGCAATAATCAAATAGATGAGCAGGCAGGAATTACGCAGCACAGGTGGCAATTGTCAAGGAGATGGCAGGCAGGAATCGTGCAGCTCAGCTGGCAATTGTCAAGCAGATGAGCAGACAGTAATCACGCAGCTCAGCAGGCCCTGATCACGTGACTGAGCATGCACTGTTCACATGGCTGATCACACACCTATCACGTGACTGATCATGCACTGATCACGTGGCTCTCATGCACTGATCACGTGATTGTGCATGCATTGTTCACGTAATAGTATGCACTGATCACGTGGCTATCATGCACTGATGACGAGGCTAATCATGCACTGATCATATGACTGATCATGCACTGATCACGTAGCTATCTTGCACTGATCACTTGGCTGATCATACACTCATCACGTGACTGATCGTGCACTGATCAAGGCACTATCATGCATTGATTACTTGACTCCACATGCACTGATCACGTGGCTGATCATGCACTGATCACGTGACTGACCATGCACTGATCACGTGACTGATCTTGCACTGATCACGTGGCTATCATGCACTGATAACCTGGCTATCATGCACTGATCACGTGACTGATCATGCACTGATCACGTGACTGATCATGCACTGATCACGTGACTGATCATGCACTGATCACGTGGCTATCATGCACTGATCACTTGGCTGGACATACACTGATCACGTGCCTGGTCATGCACTGATCACGTGGCTGATCATGCACTGATCACGTGACTGATCATGCACTGATCTCGTGTCTGATCATGCACTGATCACGTGGCTATCATGCACTGCTCACGTGGCTGATCATGCAATGATCACGCAGCTACCATGTACTGGTCACATGACTGATCATGCACTGATCGCGTGACTGATCATGCACTGCTCACGTGGCTGATCATGCATTGATCATGTGACTGATCATGTGCTGATCATGTTTGGTGTCACACACTGATCATGTGCCTCTGGAGGCAATGAACATAGAGCTGAGTAAGCAGGAATCAGTCAGCAGGCTATAATCATGGAACTCAGCTCTGAGAAATCATGCTGCTCAGCTGGCAATAATCAAGTAGATGAGCAGGCAGGAATTGCGCAGCACAGGTGGCAATTGTCAAGGAGATGACAGGCAGGAATCGTGCAGCTCAGCTGGAAATTCTCAAGCAGATGAGCAGACAGTAATCACGCAGCTCAGCAGGCCCTGATCATGTGACTGAGCATGCACTGTTCACGTGGATGATCACACACCTATCACGTGACTGATCATGCACTGATCATGTGCCTGGTCATGCACTGATCACGTAGCTATCTTGCACTGATCACTTGGCTGATCAAACTCTCATCACGGGACTGATCGTGCACTGATCACGGCGCTATCATGCATTGACTACATGACTCCAGATGCACTGATCACATGGCTGATCATGCACTGCTCACGTGGCTATCATGCACTGATCACGAGACTGATCATGCACTGATCACGTCTATATCATGCACTGATCACATGACTGCCCATGCACTGATTACGTGGATGATCATACACTAATCACGTGACAGATCATGCACTGATCACGTGGCTGATCATACACTGATCACGTGATTGATCATGCACTGATCACTTGGCTATCATGCACTGATCACGTGGCTATCATGCACTGATCACTTGGCTATCATGCACTGATCACGTGGCTGATCACGCACTGATCACGTAGCTACCATGTACTGGTCACGTGACTGATCATGCACTGATCACCTAATTGATCCTACACTGATCACGTGGCTCATCATGAATTGATCACGTGGCTGATCACACATGCATCACGTGACTGATCATGCACTGATCACGTGGCTGCTCATGCACTGATCACGTGGCTATCATGGACTGATCACGTGGCTATCATGCACTGATCACTTGGCTGATCACGCAATGATCACGTAGCTACCATGTACTGGTCACGTGACTGATCATGCACTGATCACGTAACTGATCCTGCACTGTTCACGTGGCTCATCACGCACTGATCAGGTGGCTGATCACACACGTATCACGTGACTGATCATGTACAGATCACGTGAATAATCATGAAGTGATCACGTGGCTGATCCTGCACTGATCACGTGGATGATCATGCACTGCTCACGTGGCTGATCATGCAATGCTCACACAGCTACCATGTACTGGTCACATGACTGATCATGCACCGATCACATAACTGATCATGCACTGATCACCTGGCTTATCATGCATTGATCATGTGACTGATCATGCGCTGATCATGTTTGCTATCATACACTGATCATGTGCCTCTGGAGGCAATAAACAAAGAGCTGAGTAGGCACGAATCAAACATTCTGCAGGCAATAATCATGGAACTCAGTGGTGAGGAATCATGCTGCTCAGCTGGCAATAATCAAGCAGCTGAGCAAGCAGGAATTACGCAGCACAGCTGGCAATTGTCAAGCAGATGACAGGCAGGAATCGGGCAGCTCAGCTGGCAATTGT
This sequence comes from Bos javanicus, assembly GCF_032452875.1. NCBI lineage: Eukaryota > Metazoa > Chordata > Mammalia > Artiodactyla > Bovidae > Bos > Bos javanicus. The sequence continues at coordinate 416,797 of NW_026893635.1, forward strand.
CAAGCAGATGAGCAGACAGTAATCACGCAGCTCAGCAGGCCCAGATCACGTGACTGAGCATGCACTGTTCACGTGGCTGATCATACACTGATCACGTGATTGATCATGCACTGATCACTTGGATATCATGCACTGATCAGGTGGCTGATCATACACTGTTCACGTGTCTGACCATGCACTGATCACGTGGCTATCATGCACTGAATACGTGGCTGAACATGCACTGTTCACGTGGCTAATCACACACCTGTCACGTGACATATCATGCACTGATCACGTGGCACTCATGCACTGATCACGTGGCTGATCATACTCTGCTCACGTAACTCATCATGCACACATCACGTGGCTATCATGCACTGCTCACGTGGTTCTTCATGGAATGATCACGAAGCTACCATATACTGGTCACGTGACTGATCATGCACTGATCACGTAAATGATCATGCACTGTTCACGTGACTGATCATGTACTGATCACGTGACTAATCCTGAAGTGATCACGTGGCTATCCTGCACTGATCACGTGGATATCTGCACTGATCACGTGGCTGATCATGCAATGATCACGTAGCTACCATACACTGGTCACGTGACTGATCATGCACTGATAACGAGGCTATCATGCACTGCTCACGTGGCTGATCATGCAATGATCACGCAGCTACCATGTACTGGTCACATGACTGATCATGCACTGATCACGTAATTGATCATGCACTGATCACCTGGCTTATCATGCATTGATCATGTGACTGATCATGTGCTGATCATGTTTGGTGTCACACACTGATCATGTGCCTCTGGAGGCAAAGAACATAGAGCTGAGGAAGCAGGAATCAGTCAGCAGGCTATAATCATGGAACTCAGCTCTGAGAAATCATGCTGCTCAGCTGGCAATAATCAAATAGATGAGCAGGCAGGAATTACGCAGCACAGGTGGCAATTGTCAAGGAGATGGCAGGCAGGAATCGTGCAGCTCAGCTGGCAATTGTCAAGCAGATGAGCAGACAGTAATCACGCAGCTCAGCAGGCCCTGATCACGTGACTGAGCATGCACTGTTCACATGGCTGATCACACACCTATCACGTGACTGATCATGCACTGATCACGTGGCTCTCATGCACTGATCACGTGATTGTGCATGCATTGTTCACGTAATAGTATGCACTGATCACGTGGCTATCATGCACTGATGACGAGGCTAATCATGCACTGATCATATGACTGATCATGCACTGATCACGTAGCTATCTTGCACTGATCACTTGGCTGATCATACACTCATCACGGGACTGATTGTGCACTGATCAAGGCGCTATCATGCATTGATTACTTGACTCCACATGCACTGATCACGTGGATGATCATGCACTGATCACGTGACTGACCATGCACTGATCACGTGACTGATCTTGCACTGATCACGTGGCTATCATGCACTGATAACCTGGCTATCATGCACTGATCACGTGACTGATCATGCACTGATCACGTGACTGATCATGCACTGATCACGTGACTGATCATGCACTGATCACGTGGCTATCATGCACTGATCACTTGGCTGGACATACACTGATCACGTGCCTGGTCATGCACTGATCACGTGGCTGATCATGCACTGATCACGTGACTGATCATGCACTGATCTCGTGTCTGATCATGCACTGATCACGTGGCTATCATGCACTGCTCACGTGGCTGATCATGCAATGATCACGCAGCTACCATGTACTGGTCACATGACTGATCATGCACTGATCGCGTGACTGATCATGCACTGCTCACGTGGCTGATCATGCATTGATCACGTGACTGATCATGTGCTGATCATGTTTGGTGTCACACACTGATCATGTGCCTCTGGAGGCAATGAACATAGAGCTGAGTAAGCAGGAATCAGTCAGCAGGCTATAATCATGGAACTCAGCTCTGAGAAATCATGCTGCTCAGCTGGCAATAATCAAGTAGATGAGCAGGCAGGAATTGCGCAGCACAGGTGGCAATTGTCAAGGAGATGACAGGCAGGAATCGTGCAGCTCAGCTGGAAATTCTCAAGCAGATGAGCAGACAGTAATCACGCAGCTCAGCAGGCCCTGATCATGTGACTGAGCATGCACTGTTCACGTGGATGATCACACACCTATCACGTGACTGATCATGCACTGATCACGTGCCTGGTCATGCACTGATCACGTAGCTATCTTGCACTGATCACTTGGCTGATCAAACTCTCATCACGGGACTGATCGTGCACTGATCACGGCGCTATCATGCATTGACTACATGACTCCAGATGCACTGATCACATGGCTGATCATGCACTGCTCACGTGGCTATCATGCACTGATCACGAGACTGATCATGCACTGATCACGTCTATATCATGCACTGATCACGTGACTGCCCATGCACTGGTCACGTGGATGATCATACACTAATCATGTGACAGATCATGCACTGATCACGTGGCTGATCATACACTGATCACGTGACTGATCATGCACTGATCACTTGGATATCATGCACTGATCACGTGGCTATCATGCACTGATCACTTGGCTATCATGCACTGATCACGTGGCTGATCACGCAATGATCACGTAGCTACCATGTACTGGTCACGTGACTGATCATGCACTGATCACCTAATTGATCCTACACTGATCACGTGGCTCATCATGAATTGATCACGTGGCTGATCACACATGCATCACGTGACTGATCATGCACTGATCACGTGGCTCTCATGCACTGATCACGTGGCTATCATGGACTGATCACGTGGCTATCATGCACTGATCACTTGGCTGATCACGCAATGATCACGTAGCTACCATGTACTGGTCACGTGACTGATCATGCACTGATCACGTAATTGATCCTGCACTGTTCACATGGCTCATCACGCACTGATCAGGTGGCTGATCACACACGTATCACGTGACTGATCATGTACAGATCACGTGAATAATCATGAAGTGATCACGTGGCTATCCTGCACTGATCACGTGGCTATCATGCACTGCTCACGTGGCTGATCATGCAATGCTCACACAGCTACCATGTACTGGTCACGTGACTGATCATGCACCGATCACATAACTGATCATGCACTGATCACGTGGCTTATCATGCATTGATCACGTGACTGATCATGCGCTGATCATGTTTGCTATCATACACTGATCATGTGCCTCTGGAGGCAATAAACAAAGAGCTGAGTAGGCACGAATCAAACATTCTGCAGGCAATAATCATGGAATTCAGTGGTGAGGAATCATGCTGCTCAGCTGGCAATAATCAAGCAGCTGAGCAAGCAGGAATTACGCAGCACAGCTGGCATTGTCAAGCAGATGACAGGCAGGAATCGGGCAGCTCAGCTGGCAATTGTCAAGCAGATGAGCAGACAGTAATCACGCAGCTCAGCAGGCCCAGATCACGTGACTGAGCATGCACTGTTCACGTGGCTGATCATACACTGATCACGTGACTGATCATGCACTGATCACTTGGATATCATGCACTGATCAGGTGGCTGATCATACACTGTTCACGTGTCTGACCATGCACTGATCACGTGGCTATCATGCACTGAATACGTGGCTGAACATGCACTGTTCACGTGGCTAATCACACACCTGTCACCTGACATATCATGCACTGATCACGTGGCACTCATGCACTGATCACGTGGCTGATCATACTCTGCTCACGTAACTCATCATGCACACATCACGTGGCTATCATGCACTGCTCACGTGGTTCTTCATGGAATGATCACGAAGCTACCATATACTGGTCACGTGACTGATCATGCACTGATCACGTAAATGATCATGCACTGTTCACGTGAATGATCATGTACTGATCACGTGACAAATCCTGAAGTGATCACGTGGCTATCCTGCACTGATCACGTGGATATCATGCACTGATCACGTGGCTGATCATGCAATGATCACGTAGCTACCATGCACTGATCACGTGACTGATCATGCACTGATCACGTGGCTGATCATGCAATGATCACGTAGCTACCATACACTGGTCACGTGACTGATCATGCACTGATAACGTGGCTATCATGCACTGCTCACGTGGCTGATCATGCAATGATCACGCAGCTACCATGTACTGGTCACATGACTGATCATGCACTGATCACGTAATTGATCATGCACTGATCACCTGGCTTATCATGCATTGATCATGTGACTGATCATGTGCTGATCATGTTTGGTGTCACACACTGATCATGTGCCTCTGGAGGCAAAGAACATAGAGCTGAGGAGGCAGGAATCAGTCAGCAGGCTATAATCATGGAACTCAGCTCTGAGAAATCATGCTGCTCAGCTGGCAATAATCAAATAGATGAGCAGGCAGGAATTACGCAGCACAGGTGGCAATTGTCAAGGAGATGGCAGGCAGGAATCGTGCAGCTCAGCTGGCAATTGTCAAGCAGATGAGCAGACAGTAATCACGCAGCTCAGCAGGCCCTGATCACGTGACTGAGCATGCACTGTTCACATGGCTGATCACACACCTATCACGTGACTGATCATGCACTGATCACGTGACTGATCATGCACTGATCACGTAGCTATCTTGCACTGATCACTTGGCTGATCAAACTCTCATCACGGGACTGATCGTGCACTGATCACGGCGCTATCATGCATTGACTACATGACTCCAGATGCACTGATCACATGGCTGATCATGCACTGCTCACGTGGCTATCATGCACTGATCACGAGACTGATCATGCACTGATCACGTCTATATCATGCACTGATCACATGACTGCCCATGCACTGATTACGTGGATGATCATACACTAATCACGTGACAGATCATGCACTGATCACGTGGCTGATCATACACTGATCACTTGGCTATCATGCACTGATCACGTGGCTATCATGCACTGATCACGTGGCTGATCATGCACTGATCACGTGGCTGATCACGCAATGATCACGTGGCTACCATGCACTGGTCACGTGACTGATCATGCACTGATCACCTAATTGATCCTACACTGATCACGTGGCTCATCATGAATTGATCACGTGGCTGATCACACATGATCACGTGACTGATCATGCACTGATCACGTGGCTCTCATGCACTGATCACGTGGCTATCATGGACTGATCACGTGGCTATCATGCACTGATCACTTGGCTGATCACGCAATGATCACGTAGCTACCATGTACTGGTCACGTGACTGATCATGCACTGATCACGTAACTGATCCTGCACTGATCACGTGGCTATCACGCACTGATCAGGTGGCTGATCACGCACGTATCACGTGACTGATCATGTACAGATCACGTGACTAATCAGGAAGTGATCACGTGGCTGATCCTGCACTGATCACGTGGCTATCATGCACTGCTCACGTGGCTGATCATGCACTGATCACACAGCTACCATGTACTGGTCACATGACTGATCATGCACCGATCACATAATTGATCATGCACTGATCACCTGGCTTATCATGCATTGATCATGTGACTGATCATGCGCTGATCATGTTTGATATCATACACTGATCATGTGCCTCTGGAGGCAATAAACAAAGAGCTGAGTAGGCACGAATCAAACATTCTGCAGGCAATAATCATGGAACTCAGGGGTGAGGAATCATGCTGCTCAGCAGGCAATAATCAAGCAGCTGAGCAGGCAGGAATTACGCAGCACAGCTGGCAATTGTCAAGCAGATGACAGGCAGGAATCGGGCAGCTCAGCTGCCAATTGTCAAGCAGATGAGCAGACAGTAATCACGCAGCTCAGCAGGCCCAGATCACGTGACTGAGCATGCACTGTTCACGTGGCTGATCATACACCGATCACGTGATTGATCATGCACTGATCACTTGGATATCATGCACTGATCAGGTGGCTGATCATACACTGTTCACGTGTCTGACCATGCACTGATCACGTGGCTATCATGCACTGAATACGTGGCTGAACATGCACTGTTCACGTGGCTAATCACACACCTGTCACGTGACATATCATGCACTGATTACGTGGCACTCATGCACTGATCACGTGGCCGATCATACTCTGCTCACGTAACTCATCATGCACACATCACGTGGCTATCATGCACTGCTCACGTGGTTCTTCATGGAATGATCACGAAGCTACCATATACTGGTCACGTGACTGATCATGCACTGATCACGTAAATGATCATGCACTGTTCACGTGAATGATCATGTACTGATCACGTGACTAATCCTGAAGTCATCACGTGGCTATCCTGCACTGATCACGTGGATATCATGCACTGATCACGTGGCTGATCATGCAATGATCACGTAGCTACCATGCACTGATCATGTGACTGATCATGCACTGATCACGTGGCTGATCATGCAATGATCACGTAGCTGACCATGCACTGGTCACGTGACTGATCATGCACTGATCACGTGGCTATCATGCACTGCTCACGTGGCTGATCATGCAATGATCACGCAGCTACCATGTACTGGTCACATGACTGATCATGCACTGATCGCGTGACTGATCATGCACTGCTCACGTGGCTTATCATGCATTGATCATGTGACTGATCATGTGCTGATCATGTTTGGTGTCACACACTGATCATGTGCCTCTGGAGGCAAAGAACATAGAGCTGAGGAAGCAGGAATCAGTCAGCAGGCTATAATCATGGAACTCAGCTCTGAGAAATCATGCTGCTCAGCTGGCAATAATCAAGTAGATGAGCAGGCAGGAATTACGCAGCACAGGTGGCAATTGTCAAGGAGATGGCAGGCAGGAATCGTGCAGCTCAGCTGGCAATTGTCAAGCAGATGAGCAGACAGTAATCACGCAGCTCAGCAGGCCCTGATCACGTGACTGAGCATGCACTGTTCACATGGCTGATCACACACCTATCACGTGACTGATCATGCACTGATCATGTGCCTGGTCATGCACTGATCACGTAGCTATCTTGCACTGATCACTTGGCTGATCAAACTCTCATCACGGGACTGATCGTGCACTGATCACGGCGCTATCATGCATTGACTACATGACTCCAGATGCACTGATCACATGGCTGATCATGCACTGCTCACGTGGCTATCATGCACTGATCACGAGACTGATCATGCACTGATCACGTCTATATCATGCACTGATCACATGACTGCCCATGCACTGATTACGTGGATGATCATACACTAATCACGTGACAGATCATGCACTGATCACGTGGCTGATCATACACTGATCACTTGGCTATCATGCACTGATCACGTGGCTATCATGCACTGATCACGTGGCTATCATGGACTGATCACGTGGCTATCATGCACTGATCACTTGGCTGATCACGCAATGATCACGTAGCTACCATGTACTGGTCACGTGACTGATCATGCACTGATCACGTAATTGATCCTGCACTGATCAAATGGCTCATCACGCACTGATCAGGTGGCTGATCACACACGTATCACGTGACTGATCATGTACAGATCACGTGAATAATCAGGAAGTGATCACGTGGCTATCCTGCACTGATCACGTGGATATCATGCACTGCTCACGTGGCTGATCATGAAATGATCACACAGCTACCATGTACTGGTCACATGACTGATCATGCACCGATCACATAATTGATCATGCACTGATCACCTGGCTTATCATGCATTGATCATGTGACTGATCATGCGCTGATCATGTTTGATATCATACACTGATCATGTGCCTCTGGAGGCAATAAACAAAGAGCTGAGTAGGCACGAATCAAACATTCTGCAGGCAATAATCATGGAACTCAGGGGTGAGGAATCATGCTGCTCAGCAGGCAATAATCAAGCAGCTGAGCAGGCAGGAATTACGCAGCACAGCTGGCAATTGTCAAGCAGATGACAGGCAGGAATCGGGCAGCTCAGCTGCCAATTGTCAAGCAGATGAGCAGACAGTAATCACGCAGCTCAGCAGGCCCAGATCACGTGACTGAGCATGCACTGTTCACGTGGCTGATCATACACTGATCACGTGATTGATCATGCACTGATCACTTGGATATCATGCACTGATCAGGTGGCTGATCATACACTGTTCACGTGTCTGACCATGCACTGATCACGTGGCTATCATGCACTGAATACGTGGCTGAACATGCACTGTTCACGTGGCTAATCACACACCTGTCACGTGACATATCATGCACTGATTACGTGGCACTCATGCACTGATCACGTGGCCGATCATACTCTGCTCACGTAACTCATCATGCACACATCACGTGGATATCATGCACTGCTCACGTGGTTCTTCATGGAATGATCACGAAGCTACCATATACTGGTCACGTGACTGATCATGCACTGATCACGTAAATGATCATGCACTGTTCACGTGAATGATCATGTACTGATCACGTGACTAATCCTGAAGTCATCACGTGGCTATCCTGCACTGATCACGTGGATATCATGCACTGATCACGTGGCTGATCATGCAATGATCACGTAGCTACCATGCACTGATCATGTGACTGATCATGCACTGATCACGTGGCTGATCATGCAATGATCACGTAGCTACCATGCACTGGTCACGTGACTGATCATGCACTGATCACGTGGCTATCATGCACTGCTCACGTGGCTGATCATGCAATGATCACGCAGCTACCATGTACTGGTCACATGACTGATCATGCACTGATCGCGTGACTGATCATGCACTGCTCACGTGGCTTATCATGCATTGATCATGTGACTGATCATGTGCTGATCATGTTTGGTGTCACACACTGATCATGTGCCTCTGGAGGCAAAGAACATAGAGCTGAGTAGGCAGGAATCAGTCAGCAGGCTATAATCATGGAACTCAGCTCTGAGAAATCATGCTGCTCAGCTGGCAATAATCAAATAGATGAGCAGGCAGGAATTACGCAGCACAGGTGGCAATTGTCAAGGAGATGGCAGGCAGGAATCGTGCAGCTCAGCTGGCAATTGTCAAGCAGATGAGCAGACAGTAATCACGCAGCTCAGCAGGCCCTGATCACGTGACTGAGCATGCACTGTTCACATGGCTGATCACACACCTATCACGTGACTGATCATGCACTGATCACGTGGCTCTCTTGCACTGATCACGTGATTGTGCATGCATTGTTCACGTAATAGTATGCACTGATCACGTGGCTATCATGCACTGATGACGAGGCTAATCATGCACTGATCATATGACTGATCATGCACTGATCACGTAGCTATCTTGCACTGATCACTTGGCTGATCATACACTCATCACGGGACTGATCGTGCACTGATCAAGGCACTATCATGCATTGATTACATGACTCCACATGCACTGATCACGTGGATGATCATGCACTGATCACGTGACTGACCATGCACTGATCACGTGACTGATCTTGCACTGATCACGTGGCTATCATGCACTGATAACCTGGCTATCATGCACTGATCACGTGACTGATCATGCACTGATCACGTGACTGATCATGCACTGATCACGTGACTGATCATGCACTGATCACGTGGCTATCATGCACTGATCACTTGGCTGGACATACACTGATCACGTGCCTGGTCATGCACTGATCACGTGGCTGATCATGCACTGATCACGTGACTGATCATGCACTGATCTCGTGTCTGATCATGCACTGATCACGTGGCTATCATGCACTGATCACGTGGCTGATCATGCAATGATCACGCAGCTACCATGTACTGGTCACATGACTGATCATGCACTGATCGCGTGACTGATCATGCACTGCTCACGTGGCTGATCATGCATTGATCATGTGACTGATCATGTGCTGATCATGTTTGGTGTCACACACTGATCATGTGCCTCTGGAGGCAATGAACATAGAGCTGAGTAAGCAGGAATCAGTCAGCAGGCTATAATCATGGAACTCAGCTCTGAGAAATCATGCTGCTCAGCTGGCAATAATCAAGTAGATGAGCAGGCAGGAATTGCGCAGCACAGGTGGCAATTGTCAAGGAGATGACAGGCAGGAATCGTGCAGCTCAGCTGGAAATTCTCAAGCAGATGAGCAGACAGTAATCACGCAGCTCAGCAGGCCCTGATCATGTGACTGAGCATGCACTGTTCACGTGGATGATCACACACCTATCACGTGACTGATCATGCACTGATCATGTGCCTGGTCATGCACTGATCACGTAGCTATCTTGCACTGATCACTTGGCTGATCAAACTCTCATCACGGGACTGATCGTGCACTGATCACGGCGCTATCATGCATTGACTACATGACTCCAGATGCACTGATCACATGGCTGATCATGCACTGCTCACGTGGCTATCATGCACTGATCACGAGACTGATCATGCACTGATCACGTCTATATCATGCACTGATCACATGACTGCCCATGCACTGATTACGTGGATGATCATACACTAATCATGTGACAGATCATGCACTGATCACGTGGCTGATCATACACTGATCACGTGATTGATCATGCACTGATCACTTGGATATCATGCACTGATCACGTGGCTATCATGCACTGATCACTTGGCTATCATGCACTGATCACGTGGCTGATCACGCAATGATCACGTAGCTACCATGTACTGGTCACGTGACTGATCATGCACTGATCACCTAATTGATCCTACACTGATCACGTGGCTCATCATGAATTGATCACGTGGCTGATCACACATGCATCACGTGACTGATCATGCACTGATCATGTGGCTCTCATGCACTGATCACGTGGCTATCATGGACTGATCACGTGGCTATCATGCACTGATCACTTGGCTGATCACGCAATGATCACGTAGCTACCATGTACTGGTCACGTGACTGATCATGCACTGATCACGTAATTGATCCTGCACTGTTCACATGGCTCATCACGCACTGATCAGGTGGCTGATCACGCACGTATCACGTGACTGATCATGTACAGATCACGTGAATAATCATGAAGTGATCACGTGGCTATCCTGCACTGATCACGTGGATATCATGCACTGCTCACGTGGCTGATCATGCAATGCTCACACAGCTACCATGTACTGGTCACATGACTGATCATGCACCGATCACATAATTGATCATGCACTGATCACCTGGCTTATCATGCATTGATCATGTGACTGATCATGCGCTGATCATGTTTGCTATCATACACTGATCATGTGCCTCTGGAGGCAATAAACAAAGAGCTGAGTAGGCACGAATCAAACATTCTGCAGGCAATAATCATGGAACTCAGTGGTGAGGAATCATGCTGCTCAGCTGGCAATAATCAAGCAGCTGAGCAAGCAGGAATTACGCAGCACAGCTGGCAATTGTCAAGCAGATGACAGGCAGGAATCGGGCAGCTCAGCTGGCAATTGTCAAGCAGATGAGCAGACAGTAATCACGCAGCTCAGCAGGCCCAGATCACGTGACTGAGCATGCACTGTTCACGTGGCTGATCATACACTGATCACGTGATTGATCATGCACTGATCACTTGGATATCATGCACTGATCAGGTGGCTGATCATACACTGTTCACGTGTCTGACCATGCACTGATCACGTGGCTATCATGCACTGAATACGTGGCTGAACATGCACTGTTCACGTGGCTAATCACACACCTGTCACGTGACATATCATGCACTGATCACGTGGCACTCATGCACTGATCACGTGGCTGATCATACTCTGCTCACGTAACTCATCATGCACACATCACGTGGCTATCATGCACTGCTCACGTGGTTCTTCATGGAATGATCACGAAGCTACCATATACTGGTCACGTGACTGATCATGCACTGATCACGTAAATGATCATGCACTGTTCACGTGACTGATCATGTACTGATCACGTGACAAATCCTGAAGTGATCACGTGGCTATCCTGCACTGATCACGTGGATATCTGCACTGATCACGTGGCTGATCATGCAATGATCACGTAGCTACCATACACTGGTCACGTGACTGATCATGCACTGATAACGAGGCTATCATGCACTGCTCACGTGGCTGATCATGCAATGATCACGCAGCTACCATGTACTGGTCACATGACTGATCATGCACTGATCACATAATTGATCATGCACTGATCACCTGGCTTATCATGCATTGATCATGTGACTGATCATGTGCTGATCATGTTTGGTGTCACACACTGATCATGTGCCTCTGGAGGCAAAGAACATAGAGCTGAGGAAGCAGGAATCAGTCAGCAGGCTATAATCATGGAACTCAGCTCTGAGAAATCATGCTGCTCAGCTGGCAATAATCAAATAGATGAGCAGGCAGGAATTACGCAGCACAGGTGGCAATTGTCAAGGAGATGGCAGGCAGGAATCGTGCAGCTCAGCTGGCAATTGTCAAGCAGATGAGCAGACAGTAATCACGCAGCTCAGCAGGCCCTGATCACGTGACTGAGCATGCACTGTTCACATGGCTGATCACACACCTATCACGTGACTGATCATGCACTGATCACGTGGCTCTCATGCACTGATCACGTGATTGTGCATGCATTGTTCACGTAATAGTATGCACTGATCACGTGGCTATCATGCACTGATGACGAGGCTAATCATGCACTGATCATATGACTGATCATGCACTGATCACGTAGCTATCTTGCACTGATCACTTGGCTGATCATACACTCATCACAGGACTGATCGTGCACTGATCAAGGCACTATCATGCATTGATTACTTGACTCCACATGCACTGATCACGTGGATGATCATGCACTGATCACGTGACTGACCATGCACTGATCACGTGACTGATCTTGCACTGATCACGTGGCTATCATGCACTGATAACCTGGCTATCATGCACTGATCACGTGACTGATCATGCACTGATCACGTGACTGATCATGCACTGATCACGTGACTGATCATGCACTGATCACGTGGCTATCATGCACTGATCACTTGGCTGGACATACACTGATCACGTGCCTGGTCATGCACTGATCACGTGGCTGATCATGCACTGATCACGTGACTGATCATGCACTGATCTCGTGTCTGATCATGCACTGATCACGTGGCTATCATGCACTGCTCACGTGGCTGATCATGCAATGATCACGCAGCTACCATGTACTGGTCACATGACTGATCATGCACTGATCGCGTGACTGATCATGCACTGCTCACGTGGCTGATCATGCATTGATCATGTGACTGATCATGTGCTGATCATGTTTGGTGTCACACACTGATCATGTGCCTCTGGAGGCAATGAACATAGAGCTGAGTAAGCAGGAATCAGTCAGCAGGCTATAATCATGGAACTCAGCTCTGAGAAATCATGCTGCTCAGCTGGCAATAATCAAGTAGATGAGCAGGCAGGAATTGCGCAGCACAGGTGGCAATTGTCAAGGAGATGACAGGCAGGAATCGTGCAGCTCAGCTGGAAATTCTCAAGCAGATGAGCAGACAGTAATCACGCAGCTCAGCAGGCCCTGATCATGTGACTGAGCATGCACTGTTCACGTGGATGATCACACACCTATCACGTGACTGATCATGCACTGATCATGTGCCTGGTCATGCACTGATCACGTAGCTATCTTGCACTGATCACTTGGCTGATCAAACTCTCATCACGGGACTGATCGTGCACTGATCACGGCGCTATCATGCATTGACTACATGACTCCAGATGCACTGATCACATGGCTGATCATGCACTGCTCACGTGGCTATCATGCACTGATCACGAGACTGATCATGCACTGATCACGTCTATATCATGCACTGATCACATGACTGCCCATGCACTGATTACGTGGATGATCATACACTAATCATGTGACAGATCATGCACTGATCACGTGGCTGATCATACACTGATCACGTGATTGATCATGCACTGATCACTTGGATATCATGCACTGATCACGTGGCTATCATGCACTGATCACTTGGCTATCATGCACTGATCACGTGGCTGATCACGCAATGATCACGTAGCTACCATGTACTGGTCACGTGACTGATCATGCACTGATCACCTAATTGATCCTACACTGATCACGTGGCTCATCATGAATTGATCACGTGGCTGATCACACATGCATCACGTGACTGATCATGCACTGATCATGTGGCTCTCATGCACTGATCACGTGGCTATCATGGACTGATCACGTGGCTATCATGCACTGATCACTTGGCTGATCACGCAATGATCACGTAGCTACCATGTACTGGTCACGTGACTGATCATGCACTGATCACGTAATTGATCCTGCACTGTTCACATGGCTCATCACGCACTGATCAGGTGGCTGATCACACACGTATCACGTGACTGATCATGTACAGATCACGTGAATAATCATGAAGTGATCACGTGGCTATCCTGCACTGATCACGTGGATATCATGCACTGCTCACGTGGCTGATCATGCAATGCTCACACAGCTACCATGTACTGGTCACATGACTGATCATGCACCGATCACATAATTGATCATGCACTGATCACCTGGCTTATCATGCATTGATCATGTGACTGATCATGCGCTGATCATGTTTGCTATCATACACTGATCATGTGCCTCTGGAGGCAATAAACAAAGAGCTGAGTAGGCACGAATCAAACATTCTGCAGGCAATAATCATGGAACTCAGTGGTGAGGAATCATGCTGCTCAGCTGGCAATAATCAAGCAGCTGAGCAAGCAGGAATTACGCAGCACAGCTGGCAATTGTCAAGCAGATGACAGGCAGGAATCGGGCAGCTCAGCTGGCAATTGTCAAGCAGATGAGCAGACAGTAATCACGCAGCTCAGCAGGCCCAGATCACGTGACTGAGCATGCACTGTTCACGTGGCTGATCATACACTGATCACGTGATTGATCATGCACTGATCACTTGGATATCATGCACTGATCAGGTGGCTGATCATACACTGTTCACGTGTCTGACCATGCACTGATCACGTGGCTATCATGCACTGAATACGTGGCTGAACATGCACTGTTCACGTGGCTAATCACACACCTGTCACCTGACATATCATGCACTGATCACGTGGCACTCATGCACTGATCACGTGGCTGATCATACTCTGCTCACGTAACTCATCATGCACACATCACGTGGCTATCATGCACTGCTCACGTGGTTCTTCATGGAATGATCACGAAGCTACCATATACTGGTCACGTGACTGATCATGCACTGATCACGTAAATGATCATGCACTGTTCACGTGACTGATCATGTACTGATCACGTGACAAATCCTGAAGTGATCACGTGGCTATCCTGCACTGATCACGTGGATATCATGCACTGATCACGTGGCTGATCATGCAATGATCACGTAGCTACCATGCACTGATCACGTGACTGATCATGCACTGATCACGTGGCTGATCATGCAATGATCACGTAGCTACCATACACTGGTCACGTGACTGATCATGCACTGATAACGTGGCTATCATGCACTGCTCACGTGGCTGATCATGCAATGATCACGCAGCTACCATGTACTGGTCACATGACTGATCATGCACTGATCACATAATTGATCATGCACTGATCACCTGGCTTATCATGCATTGATCATGTGACTGATCATGTGCTGATCATGTTTGGTGTCACACACTGATCATGTGCCTCTGGAGGCAAAGAACATAGAGCTGAGGAAGCAGGAATCAGTCAGCAGGCTATAATCATGGAACTCAGCTCTGAGAAATCATGCTGCTCAGCTGGCAATAATCAAATAGATGAGCAGGCAGGAATTACGCAGCACAGGTGGCAATTGTCAAGGAGATGGCAGGCAGGAATCGTGCAGCTCAGCTGGAAATTCTCAAGCAGATGAGCAGACAGTAATCACGCAGCTCAGCAGGCCCTGATCACGTGACTGAGCATGCACTGTTCACATGGCTGATCACACACCTATCACGTGACTGATCATGCACTGATCATGTGCCTGGTCATGCACTGATCACGTAGCTATCTTGCACTGATCACTTGGCTGATCAAACTCTCATCACGGGACTGATCGTGCACTGATCACGGCGCTATCATGCATTGACTACATGACTCCAGATGCACTGATCACATGGCTGATCATGCACTGCTCACGTGGCTATCATGCACTGATCACGAGACTGATCATGCACTGATCACGTCTATATCATGCACTGATCACATGACTGCCCATGCACTGATTACGTGGATGATCATACACTAATCATGTGACAGATCATGCACTGATCACGTGGCTGATCATACACTGATCACTTGGATATCATGCACTGATCACGTGGCTATCATGCACTGATCACGTGGCTATCATGCACTGATCACGTGGCTGATCACGCAATGATCACGTAGCTACCATGTACTGGTCACGTGACTGATCATGCACTGATCACCTAATTGATCCTACACTGATCACGTGGCTCATCATGAATTGATCACGTGGCTGATCACACTGTATCACGTGACTGATCATGCACTGATCATGTGGCTCTCATGCACTGATCACGTGGCTATCATGGACTGATCACGTGGCTATCATGCACTGATCACTTGGCTGATCACGCAATGATCACGTAGCTACCATGTACTGGTCACGTGACTGATCATGCACTGATCACGTAATTGATCCTGCACTGATCACATGGCTCATCACGCACTGATCAGGTGGCTGATCACACACGTATCACGTGACTGATCATGTACAGATCACGTGAATAATCAGGAAGTGATCACGTGGCTATCCTGCACTGATCACGTGGATATCATGCACTGCTCACGTGGCTGATCATGCAATGATCACACAGCTACCATGTACTGGTCACATGACTGATCATGCACCGATCACATAATTGATCATGCACTGATCACCTGGCTTATCATGCATTGATCATGTGACTGATCATGCGCTGATCATGTTTGATATCATACACTGATCATGTGCCTCTGGAGGCAATAAACAAAGAGCTGAGTAGGCACGAATCAAACATTCTGCAGGCAATAATCATGGAACTCAGGGGTGAGGAATCATGCTGCTCAGCAGGCAATAATCAAGCAGCTGAGCAGGCAGGAATTACGCAGCACAGCTGGCAATTGTCAAGCAGATGACAGGCAGGAATCGGGCAGCTCAGCTGCCAATTGTCAAGCAGATGAGCAGACAGTAATCACGCAGCTCAGCAGGCCCAGATCACGTGACTGAGCATGCACTGTTCACGTGGCTGATCATACACTGATCACGTGATTGATCATGCACTGATCACTTGGATATCATGCACTGATCAGGTGGCTGATCATACACTGTTCACGTGTCTGACCATGCACTGATCACGTGGCTATCATGCACTGAATACGTGGCTGAACATGCACTGTTCACGTGGCTAATCACACACCTGTCACGTGACATATCATGCACTGATTACGTGGCACTCATGCACTGATCACGTGGCCGATCATACTCTGCTCACGTAACTCATCATGCACACATCACGTGGCTATCATGCACTGCTCACGTGGTTCTTCATGGAATGATCACGAAGCTACCATATACTGGTCACGTGACTGATCATGCACTGATCACGTAAATGATCATGCACTGTTCACGTGAATGATCATGTACTGATCACGTGACTAATCCTGAAGTCATCACGTGGCTATCCTGCACTGATCACGTGGATATCATGCACTGATCACGTGGCTGATCATGCAATGATCACGTAGCTACCATGCACTGATCATGTGACTGATCATGCACTGATCACGTGGCTGATCATGCAATGATCACGTAGCTACCATGCACTGGTCACGTGACTGATCATGCACTGATCACGTGGCTATCATGCACTGCTCACGTGGCTGATCATGCAATGATCACGCAGCTACCATGTACTGGTCACATGACTGATCATGCACTGATCGCGTGACTGATCATGCACTGCTCACGTGGCTGATCATGCATTGATCATGTGACTGATCATGTGCTGATCATGTTTGGTGTCACACACTGATCATGTGCCTCTGGAGGCAAAGAACATAGAGCTGAGGAAGCAGGAATCAGTCAGCAGGCTATAATCATGGAACTCAGCTCTGAGAAATCATGCTGCTCAGCTGGCAATAATCAAATAGATGAGCAGGCAGGAATTACGCAGCACAGGTGGCAATTGTCAAGGAGATGGCAGGCAGGAATCGTGCAGCTCAGCTGGCAATTGTCAAGCAGATGAGCAGACAGTAATCACACAGCTCAGCAGGCCCTGATCACGTGACTGAGCATGCACTGTTCACATGGCTGATCACACACCTATCACGTGACTGATCATGCACTGATCATGTGCCTGGTCATGCACTGATCACGTAGCTATCTTGCACTGATCACTTGGCTGATCAAACTCTCATCACGGGACTGATCGTGCACTGATCACGGCGCTATCATGCATTGACTACATGACTCCAGATGCACTGATCACATGGCTGATCATGCACTGCTCACGTGGCTATCATGCACTGATCACGAGACTGATCATGCACTGATCACGTCTATATCATGCACTGATCACATGACTGCCCATGCACTGATTACGTGGATGATCATACACTAATCATGTGACAGATCATGCACTGATCACGTGGCTGATCATACACTGATCACTTGGATATCATGCACTGATCACGTGGCTATCATGCACTGATCACGTGGCTATCATGCACTGATCACGTGGCTGATCACGCAATGATCACGTAGCTACCATGTACTGGTCACGTGACTGATCATGCACTGATCACCTAATTGATCCTACACTGATCACGTGGCTCATCATGAATTGATCACGTGGCTGATCACACATGTATCACGTGACTGATCATGCACTGATCATGTGGCTCTCATGCACTGATCACGTGGCTATCATGGACTGATCACGTGGCTATCATGCACTGATCACTTGGCTGATCACGCAATGATCACGTAGCTACCATGTACTGGTCACGTGACTGATCATGCACTGATCACGTAATTGATCCTGCACTGATCACATGGCTCATCACGCACTGATCAGGTGGCTGATCACACACGTATCACGTGACTGATCATGTACAGATCACGTGAATAATCAGGAAGTGATCACGTGGCTATCCTGCACTGATCACGTGGATATCATGCACTGCTCACGTGGCTGATCATGCAATGATCACACAGCTACCATGTACTGGTCACATGACTGATCATGCACCGATCACATAATTGATCATGCACTGATCACCTGGCTTATCATGCATTGATCATGTGACTGATCATGCGCTGATCATGTTTGATATCATACACTGATCATGTGCCTCTGGAGGCAATAAACAAAGAGCTGAGTAGGCACGAATCAAACATTCTGCAGGCAATAATCATGGAACTCAGGGGTGAGGAATCATGCTGCTCAGCAGGCAATAATCAAGCAGCTGAGCAGGCAGGAATTACGCAGCACAGCTGGCAATTGTCAAGCAGATGACAGGCAGGAATCGGGCAGCTCAGCTGCCAATTGTCAAGCAGATGAGCAGACAGTAATCACGCAGCTCAGCAGGCCCAGATCACGTGACTGAGCATGCACTGTTCACGTGGCTGATCATACACTGATCACGTGATTGATCATGCACTGATCACTTGGATATCATGCACTGATCAGGTGGCTGATCATACACTGTTCACGTGTCTGACCATGCACTGATCACGTGGCTATCATGCACTGAATACGTGGCTGAACATGCACTGTTCACGTGGCTAATCACACACCTGTCACGTGACATATCATGCACTGATTACGTGGCACTCATGCACTGATCACGTGGCCGATCATACTCTGCTCACGTAACTCATCATGCACACATCACGTGGCTATCATGCACTGCTCACGTGGTTCTTCATGGAATGATCACGAAGCTACCATATACTGGTCACGTGACTGATCATGCACTGATCACGTAAATGATCATGCACTGTTCACGTGAATGATCATGTACTGATCACATGACTAATCCTGAAGTCATCACGTGGCTATCCTGCACTGATCACGTGGATATCATGCACTGATCACGTGGCTGATCATGCAATGATCACGTAGCTACCATGCACTGATCATGTGACTGATCATGCACTGATCACGTGGCTGATCATGCAATGATCACGTAGCTACCATGCACTGGTCACGTGACTGATCATGCACTGATCACGTGGCTATCATGCACTGCTCACGTGGCTGATCATGCAATGATCACGCAGCTACCATGTACTGGTCACATGACTGATCATGCACTGATCGCGTGACTGATCATGCACTGCTCACGTGGCTGATCATGCATTGATCATGTGACTGATCATGTGCTGATCATGTTTGGTGTCACACACTGATCATGTGCCTCTGGAGGCAAAGAACATAGAGCTGAGGAAGCAGGAATCAGTCAGCAGGCTATAATCATGGAACTCAGCTCTGAGAAATCATGCTGCTCAGCTGGCAATAATCAAATAGATGAGCAGGCAGGAATTGCGCAGCACAGGTGGCAATTGTCAAGGAGATGGCAGGCAGGAATCGTGCAGCTCAGCTGGCAATTGTCAAGCAGATGAGCAGACAGTAATCACGCAGCTCAGCAGGCCCTGATCACGTGACTGAGCATGCACTGTTCACATGGCTGATCACACACCTATCACGTGACTGATCATGCACTGATCATGTGCCTGGTCATGCACTGATCACGTAGCTATCTTGCACTGATCACTTGGCTGATCAAACTCTCATCACGGGACTGATCGTGCACTGATCACGGCGCTATCATGCATTGACTACATGACTCCAGATGCACTGATCACATGGCTGATCATGCACTGCTCACGTGGCTATCATGCACTGATCACGAGACTGATCATGCACTGATCACGTCTATATCATGCACTGATCACATGACTGCCCATGCACTGATTACATGGATGATCATACACTAATCATGTGACAGATCATGCACTGATCACGTGGCTGATCATACACTGATCACTTGGATATCATGCACTGATCACGTGGCTATCATGCACTGATCACGTGGCTATCATGCACTGATCACGTGGCTGATCACGCAATGATCACGTAGCTACCATGTACTGGTCACGTGACTGATCATGCACTGATCACCTAATTGATCCTACACTGATCACGTGGCTCATCATGAATTGATCACGTGGCTGATCACACATGTATCACGTGACTGATCATGCACTGATCATGTGGCTCTCATGCACTGATCACGTGGCTATCATGGACTGATCACGTGGCTATCATGCACTGATCACTTGGCTGATCACGCAATGATCACGTAGCTACCATGTACTGGTCACGTGACTGATCATGCACTGATCACGTAATTGATCCTGCACTGATCACATGGCTCATCACGCACTGATCAGGTGGCTGATCACACACGTATCACGTGACTGATCATGTACAGATCACGTGAATAATCAGGAAGTGATCACGTGGCTATCCTGCACTGATCACGTGGATATCATGCACTGCTCACGTGGCTGATCATGCAATGATCACACAGCTACCATGTACTGGTCACATGACTGATCATGCACCGATCACATAACTGATCATGCACTGATCACCTGGCTTATCATGCATTGATCATGTGACTGATCATGCGCTGATCATGTTTGATATCATACACTGATCATGTGCCTCTGGAGGCAATAAACAAAGAGCTGAGTAGGCACGAATCAAACATTCTGCAGGCAATAATCATGGAACTCAGGGGTGAGGAATCATGCTGCTCAGCAGGCAATAATCAAGCAGCTGAGCAGGCAGGAATTACGCAGCACAGCTGGCAATTGTCAAGCAGATGACAGGCAGGAATCGGGCAGCTCAGCTGCCAATTGTCAAGCAGATGAGCAGACAGTAATCACGCAGCTCAGCAGGCCCAGATCACGTGACTGAGCATGCACTGTTCACGTGGCTGATCATACACTGATCACGTGATTGATCATGCACTGATCACTTGGATATCATGCACTGATCAGGTGGCTGATCATACACTGTTCACGTGTCTGACCATGCACTGATCACGTGGCTATCATGCACTGAATACGTGGCTGAACATGCACTGTTCACGTGGCTAATCACACACCTGTCACGTGACATATCATGCACTGATTACGTGGCACTCATGCACTGATCACGTGGCCGATCATACTCTGCTCACGTAACTCATCATGCACACATCACGTGGCTATCATGCACTGCTCATGTGGTTCTTCATGGAATGATCACGAAGCTACCATATACTGGTCACGTGACTGATCATGCACTGATCACGTAAATGATCATGCACTGTTCACGTGAATGATCATGTACTGATCACGTGACTAATCCTGAAGTCATCACGTGGCTATCCTGCACTGATCACGTGGATATCATGCACTGATCACGTGGCTGATCATGCAATGATCACGTAGCTACCATGCACTGATCATGTGACTGATCATGCACTGATCACGTGGCTGATCATGCAATGATCACGTAGCTACCATGCACTGGTCACGTGACTGATCATGCACTGATCACGTGGCTATCATGCACTGCTCACGTGGCTGATCATGCAATGATCACGCAGCTACCATGTACTGGTCACATGACTGATCATGCACTGATCACATAATTGATCATGCACTGATCACCTGGCTTATCATGCATTGATCATGTGACTGATCATGTGCTGATCATGTTTGGTGTCACACACTGATCATGTGCCTCTGGAGGCAAAGAACATAGAGCTGAGGAAGCAGGAATCAGTCAGCAGGCTATAATCATGGAACTCAGCTCTGAGAAATCATGCTGCTCAGCTGGCAATAATCAAATAGATGAGCAGGCAGGAATTACGCAGCACAGGTGGCAATTGTCAAGGAGATGGCAGGCAGGAATCGTGCAGCTCAGCTGGCAATTGTCAAGCAGATGAGCAGACAGTAATCACGCAGCTCAGCAGGCCCTGATCACGTGACTGAGCATGCACTGTTCACATGGCTGATCACACACCTATCACGTGACTGATCATGCACTGATCACGTGGCTCTCATGCACTGATCACGTGATTGTGCATGCATTGTTCACGTAATAGTATGCACTGATCACGTGGCTATCATGCACTGATGACGAGGCTAATCATGCACTGATCATATGACTGATCATGCACTGATCACGTAGCTATCTTGCACTGATCACTTGGCTGATCATACACTCATCACGGGACTGATCGTGCACTGATCAAGGCACTATCATGCATTGATTACTTGACTCCACATGCACTGATCACGTGGATGATCATGCACTGATCACGTGACTGACCATGCACTGATCACGTGACTGATCTTGCACTGATCACGTGGCTATCATGCACTGATAACCTGGCTATCATGCACTGATCACGTGACTGATCATGCACTGATCACGTGACTGATCATGCACTGATCACGTGACTGATCATGCACTGATCACGTGGCTATCATGCACTGATCACTTGGCTGGACATACACTGATCACGTGCCTGGTCATGCACTGATCACGTGGCTGATCATGCACTGATCACGTGACTGATCATGCACTGATCTCGTGTCTGATCATGCACTGATCACGTGGCTATCATGCACTGCTCACGTGGCTGATCATGCAATGATCACGCAGCTACCATGTACTGGTCACATGACTGATCATGCACTGATCGCGTGACTGATCATGCACTGCTCACGTGGCTGATCATGCATTGATCATGTGACTGATCATGTGCTGATCATGTTTGGTGTCACACACTGATCATGTGCCTCTGGAGGCAATGAACATAGAGCTGAGTAAGCAGGAATCAGTCAGCAGGCTATAATCATGGAACTCAGCTCTGAGAAATCATGCTGCTCAGCTGGCAATAATCAAGTAGATGAGCAGGCAGGAATTACGCAGCACAGGTGGCAATTGTCAAGGAGATGACAGGCAGGAATCGTGCAGCTCAGCTGGAAATTCTCAAGCAGATGAGCAGACAGTAATCACGCAGCTCAGCAGGCCCTGATCATGTGACTGAGCATGCACTGTTCACGTGGATGATCACACACCTATCACGTGACTGATCATGCACTGATCATGTGCCTGGTCATGCACTGATCACGTAGCTATCTTGCACTGATCACTTGGCTGATCAAACTCTCATCACGGGACTGATCGTGCACTGATCACGGCGCTATCATGCATTGACTACATGACTCCAGATGCACTGATCACATGGCTGATCATGCACTGCTCACGTGGCTATCATGCACTGATCACGAGACTGATCATGCACTGATCACGTCTATATCATGCACTGATCACATGACTGCCCATGCACTGATTACGTGGATGATCATACACTAATCATGTGACAGATCATGCACTGATCACGTGGCTGATCATAAACTGATCACGTGATTGATCATGCACTGATCACTTGGATATCATGCACTGATCACGTGGCTATCATGCACTGATCACTTGGCTATCATGCACTGATCACGTGGCTGATCACGCAATGATCACGTAGCTACCATGTACTGGTCACGTGACTGATCATGCACTGATCACCTAATTGATCCTACACTGATCACGTGGCTCATCATGAATTGATCACGTGGCTGATCACACATGCATCACGTGACTGATCATGCACTGATCATGTGGCTCTCATGCACTGATCACGTGGCTATCATGGACTGATCACGTGGCTATCATGCACTGATCACTTGGCTGATCACGCAATGATCACGTAGCTACCATGTACTGGTCACGTGACTGATCATGCACTGATCACGTAATTGATCCTGCACTGTTCACATGGCTCATCACGCACTGATCAGGTGGCTGATCACACACGTATCACGTGACTGATCATGTACAGATCACGTGAATAATCATGAAGTGATCACGTGGCTATCCTGCACTGATCACGTGGATATCATGCACTGCTCACGTGGCTGATCATGCAATGCTCACACAGCTACCATGTACTGGTCACATGACTGATCATGCACCGATCACATAATTGATCATGCACTGATCACCTGGCTTATCATGCATTGATCATGTGACTGATCATGCGCTGATCATGTTTGCTATCATACACTGATCATGTGCCTCTGGAGGCAATAAACAAAGAGCTGAGTAGTCACGAATCAAACATTCTGCAGGCAATAATCATGGAACTCAGTGGTGAGGAATCATGCTGCTCAGCTGGCAATAATCAAGCAGCTGAGCAAGCAGGAATTACGCAGCACAGCTGGCAATTGTCAAGCAGATGACAGGCAGGAATCGGGCAGCTCAGCTGGCAATTGTCAAGCAGATGAGCAGACAGTAATCACGCAGCTCAGCAGGCCCAGATCACGTGACTGAGCATGCACTGTTCACGTGGCTGATCATACACTGATCACGTGATTGATCATGCACTGATCACTTGGATATCATGCACTGATCAGGTGGCTGATCATACACTGTTCACGTGTCTGACCATGCACTGATCACGTGGCTATCATGCACTGAATACGTGGCTGAACATGCACTGTTCACGTGGCTAATCACACACCTGTCACCTGACATATCATGCACTGATCACGTGGCACTCATGCACTGATCACGTGGCTGATCATACTCTGCTCACGTAACTCATCATGCACACATCACGTGGCTATCATGCACTGCTCACGTGGTTCTTCATGGAATGATCACGAAGCTACCATATACTGGTCACGTGACTGATCATGCACTGATCACGTAAATGATCATGCACTGTTCACGTGACTGATCATGTACTGATCACGTGACAAATCCTGAAGTGATCACGTGGCTATCCTGCACTGATCACGTGGATATCATGCACTGATCACGTGGCTGATCATGCAATGATCACGTAGCTACCATGCACTGATCACGTGACTGATCATGCACTGATCACGTGGCTGATCATGCAATGAACACGTAGCTACCATACACTGGTCACGTGACTGATCATGCACTGATAACGTGGCTATCATGCACTGCTCACGTGGCTGATCATGCAATGATCACGCAGCTACCATGTACTGGTCACATGACTGATCATGCACTGATCACATAATTGATCATGCACTGATCACCTGGCTTATCATGCATTGATCATGTGACTGATCATGTGCTGATCATGTTTGGTGTCACACACTGATCATGTGCCTCTGGAGGCAAAGAACATAGAGCTGAGGAAGCAGGAATCAGTCAGCAGGCTATAATCATGGAACTCAGCTCTGAGAAATCATGCTGCTCAGCTGGCAATAATCAAATAGATGAGCAGGCAGGAATTACGCAGCACAGGTGGCAATTGTCAAGGAGATGGCAGGCAGGAATCGTGCAGCTCAGCTGGCAATTGTCAAGCAGATGAGCAGACAGTAATCACGCAGCTCAGCAGGCCCTGATCACGTGACTGAGCATGCACTGTTCACATGGCTGATCACACACCTATCACGTGACTGATCATGCACTGATCACGTGGCTCTCATGCACTGATCACGTGATTGTGCATGCATTGTTCACGTAATAGTATGCACTGATCACGTGGCTATCATGCACTGATGACGAGGCTAATCATGCACTGATCATATGACTGATCATGCACTGATCACGTAGCTATCTTGCACTGATCACTTGGCTGATCATACACTCATCACGGGACTGATCGTGCACTGATCAAGGCACTATCATGCATTGATTACTTGACTCCACATGCACTGATCACGTGGATGATCATGCACTGATCACGTGACTGACCATGCACTGATCACGTGACTGATCTTGCACTGATCACGTGGCTATCATGCACTGATAACCTGGCTATCATGCACTGATCACGTGACTGATCATGCACTGATCACGTGACTGATCATGCACTGATCACGTGGCTATCATGCACTGATCACTTGGCTGGACATACACTGATCACGTGCCTGGTCATGCACTGATCACGTGGCTGATCATGCACTGATCACGTGACTGATCATGCACTGATCTCGTGTCTGATCATGCACTGATCACGTGGCTATCATGCACTGCTCACGTGGCTGATCATGCAATGATCACGCAGCTACCATGTACTGGTCACATGACTGATCATGCACTGATCGCGTGACTGATCATGCACTGCTCACGTGGCTGATCATGCATTGATCATGTGACTGATCATGTGCTGATCATGTTTGGTGTCACACACTGATCATGTGCCTCTGGAGGCAATGAACATAGAGCTGAGTAAGCAGGAATCAGTCAGCAGGCTATAATCATGGAACTCAGCTCTGAGAAATCATGCTGCTCAGCTGGCAATAATCAAGTAGATGAGCAGGCAGGAATTGCGCAGCACAGGTGGCAATTGTCAAGGAGATGACAGGCAGGAATCGTGCAGCTCAGCTGGAAATTCTCAAGCAGATGAGCAGACAGTAATCACGCAGCTCAGCAGGCCCTGATCATGTGACTGAGCATGCACTGTTCACGTGGATGATCACACACCTATCACGTGACTGATCATGCACTGATCATGTGCCTGGTCATGCACTGATCACGTAGCTATCTTGCACTGATCACTTGGCTGATCAAACTCTCATCACGGGACTGATCGTGCACTGATCACGGCGCTATCATGCATTGACTACATGACTCCAGATGCACTGATCACATGGCTGATCATGCACTGCTCACGTGGCTATCATGCACTGATCACGAGACTGATCATGCACTGATCACGTCTATATCATGCACTGATCACATGACTGCCCATGCACTGATTACGTGGATGATCATACACTAATCATGTGACAGATCATGCACTGATCACGTGGCTGATCATACACTGATCACGTGATTGATCATGCACTGATCACTTGGATATCATGCACTGATCACGTGGCTATCATGCACTGATCACTTGGCTATCATGCACTGATCACGTGGCTGATCACGCAATGATCACGTAGCTACCATGTACTGGTCACGTGACTGATCATGCACTGATCACCTAATTGATCCTACACTGATCACGTGGCTCATCATGAATTGATCACGTGGCTGATCACACATGCATCACGTGACTGATCATGCACTGATCATGTGGCTCTCATGCACTGATCACGTGGCTATCATGGACTGATCACGTGGCTATCATGCACTGATCACTTGGCTGATCACGCAATGATCACGTAGCTACCATGTACTGGTCACGTGACTGATCATGCACTGATCACGTAATTGATCCTGCACTGATCACATGGCTCATCACGCACTGATCAGGTGGCTGATCACACACGTATCACGTGACTGATCATGTACAGATCACGTGAATAATCATGAAGTGATCACGTGGCTATCCTGCACTGATCACGTGGATATCATGCACTGCTCACGTGGCTGATCATGCAATGATCACACAGCTACCATGTACTGGTCACATGACTGATCATGCACCGATCACATAATTGATCATGCACTGATCACCTGGCTTATCATGCATTGATCATGTGACTGATCATGCGCTGATCATGTTTGATATCATACACTGATCATGTGCCTCTGGAGGCAATAAACAAAGAGCTGAGTAGGCACGAATCAAACATTCTGCAGGCAATAATCATGGAACTCAGGGGTGAGGAATCATGCTGCTCAGCAGGCAATAATCAAGCAGCTGAGCAGGCAGGAATTACGCAGCACAACTGGCAATTGTCAAGCAGATGACAGGCAGGAATCGGGCAGCTCAGCTGCCAATTGTCAAGCAGATGAGCAGACAGTAATCACGCAGCTCAGCAGGCCCAGATCACGTGACTGAGCATGCACTGTTCACGTGGCTGATCATACACTGATCACGTGATTGATCATGCACTGATCACTTGGATATCATGCACTGATCAGGTGGCTGATCATACACTGTTCACGTGTCTGACCATGCACTGATCACGTGGCTATCATGCACTGAATACGTGGCTGAACATGCACTGTTCACGTGGCTAATCACACACCTGTCACGTGACATATCATGCACTGATTACGTGGCACTCATGCACTGATCACGTGGCCGATCATACTCTGCTCACGTAACTCATCATGCACACATCACGTGGCTATCATGCACTGCTCACGTGGTTCTTCATGGAATGATCACGAAGCTACCATATACTGGTCACGTGACTGATCATGCACTGATCACGTAAATGATCATGCACTGTTCACGTGAATGATCATGTACTGATCACGTGACTAATCCTGAAGTCATCACGTGGCTATCCTGCACTGATCACGTGGATATCATGCACTGATCACGTGGCTGATCATGCAATGATCACGTAGCTACCATGCACTGATCATGTGACTGATCATGCACTGATCACGTGGCTGATCATGCAATGATCACGTAGCTACCATGCACTGGTCACGTGACTGATCATGCACTGATCACGTGGCTATCATGCACTGCTCACGTGGCTGATCATGCAATGATCACGCAGCTACCATGTACTGGTCACATGACTGATCATGCACTGATCGCGTGACTGATCATGCACTGCTCACGTGGCTGATCATGCATTGATCATGTGACTGATCATGTGCTGATCATGTTTGGTGTCACACACTGATCATGTGCCTCTGGAGGCAATGAACATAGAGCTGAGTAAGCAGGAATCAGTCAGCAGGCTATAATCATGGAACTCAGCTCTGAGAAATCATGCTGCTCAGCTGGCAATAATCAAGTAGATGAGCAGGCAGGAATTGCGCAGCACAGGTGGCAATTGTCAAGGAGATGACAGGCAGGAATCGTGCAGCTCAGCTGGAAATTCTCAAGCAGATGAGCAGACAGTAATCACGCAGCTCAGCAGGCCCTGATCATGTGACTGAGCATGCACTGTTCACGTGGATGATCACACACCTATCACGTGACTGATCATGCACTGATCATGTGCCTGGTCATGCACTGATCACGTAGCTATCTTGCACTGATCACTTGGCTGATCAAACTCTCATCACGGGACTGATCGTGCACTGATCACGGCGCTATCATGCATTGACTACATGACTCCAGATGCACTGATCACATGGCTGATCATGCACTGCTCACGTGGCTATCATGCACTGATCACGAGACTGATCATGCACTGATCACGTCTATATCATGCACTGATCACATGACTGCCCATGCACTGATTACGTGGATGATCATACACTAATCATGTGACAGATCATGCACTGATCACGTGGCTGATCATACACTGATCACTTGGATATCATGCACTGATCACGTGGCTATCATGCACTGATCACGTGGCTATCATGCACTGATCACGTGGCTGATCACGCAATGATCACGTAGCTACCATGTACTGGTCACGTGACTGATCATGCACTGATCACCTAATTGATCCTACACTGATCACGTGGCTCATCATGAATTGATCACGTGGCTGATCACACATGTATCACGTGACTGATCATGCACTGATCATGTGGCTCTCATGCACTGATCACGTGGCTATCATGGACTGATCACGTGGCTATCATGCACTGATCACTTGGCTGATCACGCAATGATCACGTAGCTACCATGTACTGGTCACGTGACTGATCATGCACTGATCACGTAATTGATCCTGCACTGATCACATGGCTCATCACGCACTGATCAGGTGGCTGATCACACACGTATCACGTGACTGATCATGTACAGATCACGTGAATAATCAGGAAGTGATCACGTGGCTATCCTGCACTGATCACGTGGATATCATGCACTGCTCACGTGGCTGATCATGCAATGATCACACAGCTACCATGTACTGGTCACATGACTGATCATGCACCGATCACATAATTGATCATGCACTGATCACCTGGCTTATCATGCATTGATCATGTGACTGATCATGCGCTGATCATGTTTGATATCATACACTGATCATGTGCCTCTGGAGGCAATAAACAAAGAGCTGAGTAGGCACGAATCAAACATTCTGCAGGCAATAATCATGGAACTCAGGGGTGAGGAATCATGCTGCTCAGCAGGCAATAATCAAGCAGCTGAGGAGGCAGGAATTACGCAGCACAGCTGGCAATTGTCAAGCAGATGACAGGCAGGAATCGGGCAGCTCAGCTGGCAATTGTCAAGCAGATGAGCAGACAGTAATCACGCAGCTCAGCAGGCCCAGATCACGTGACTGAGCATGCACTGTTCACGTGGCTGATCATACACTGATCACGTGATTGATCATGCACTGATCACTTGGATATCATGCACTGATCAGGTGGCTGATCATACACTGTTCACGTGTCTGACCATGCACTGATCACGTGGCTATCATGCACTGAATACGTGGCTGAACATGCACTGTTCACGTGGCTAATCACACACCTGTCACGTGACATATCATGCACTGATTACGTGGCACTCATGCACTGATCACGTGGCCGATCATACTCTGCTCACGTAACTCATCATGCACACATCACGTGGCTATCATGCACTGCTCACGTGGTTCTTCATGGAATGATCACGAAGCTACCATATACTGGTCACGTGACTGATCATGCACTGATCACGTAAATGATCATGCACTGTTCACGTGAATGATCATGTACTGATCACGTGACTAATCCTGAAGTCATCACGTGGCTATCCTGCACTGATCACGTGGATATCATGCACTGATCACGTGGCTGATCATGCAATGATCACGTAGCTACCATGCACTGATCATGTGACTGATCATGCACTGATCACGTGGCTGATCATGCAATGATCACGTAGCTACCATGCACTGGTCACGTGACTGATCATGCACTGATCACGTGGCTATCATGCACTGCTCACGTGGCTGATCATGCAATGATCACGCAGCTACCATGTACTGGTCACATGACTGATCATGCACTGATCACATAATTGATCATGCACTGATCACCTGGCTTATCATGCATTGATCATGTGACTGATCATGTGCTGATCATGTTTGGTGTCACACACTGATCATGTGCCTCTGGAGGCAAAGAACATAGAGCTGAGTAAGCAGGAATCAGTCAGCAGGCTATAATCATGGAACTCAGCTCTGAGAAATCATGCTGCTCAGCTGGCAATAATCAAATAGATGAGCAGGCAGGAATTACGCAGCACAGGTGGCTATTGTCAAGGAGATGGCAGGCAGGAATCGTGCAGCTCAGCTGGCAATTGTCAAGCAGATGAGCAGACAGTAATCACGCAGCTCAGCAGGCCCTGATCACGTGACTGAGCATGCACTGTTCACATGGCTGATCACACACCTATCACGTGACTGATCATGCACTGATCACGTGGCTCTCATGCACTGATCACGTGATTGTGCATGCATTGTTCACGTAATAGTATGCACTGATCACGTGGCTATCATGCACTGATGACGAGGCTAATCATGCACTGATCATATGACTGATCATGCACTGATCACGTAGCTATCTTGCACTGATCACTTGGCTGATCATACACTCATCACGGGACTGATCGTGCACTGATCAAGGCACTATCATGCATTGATTACTTGACTCCACATGCACTGATCACGTGGATGATCATGCACTGATCACGTGACTGACCATGCACTGATCACGTGACTGATCTTGCACTGATCACGTGGCTATCATGCACTGATAACCTGGCTATCATGCACTGATCACGTGACTGATCATGCACTGATCACGTGACTGATCATGCACTGATCACGTGACTGATCATGCACTGATCACGTGGCTATCATGCACTGATCACTTGGCTGGACATACACTGATCACGTGCCTGGTCATGCACTGATCACGTGGCTGATCATGCACTGATCACGTGACTGATCATGCACTGATCTCGTGTCTGATCATGCACTGATCACGTGGCTATCATGCACTGCTCACGTGGCTGATCATGCAATGATCACGCAGCTACCATGTACTGGTCACATGACTGATCATGCACTGATCGCGTGACTGATCATGCACTGCTCACGTGGCTGATCATGCATTGATCATGTGACTGATCATGTGCTGATCATGTTTGGTGTCACACACTGATCATGTGCCTCTGGAGGCAATGAACATAGAGCTGAGTAAGCAGGAATCAGTCAGCAGGCTATAATCATGGAACTCAGCTCTGAGAAATCATGCTGCTCAGCTGGCAATAATCAAGTAGATGAGCAGGCAGGAATTGCGCAGCACAGGTGGCAATTGTCAAGGAGATGACAGGCAGGAATCGTGCAGCTCAGCTGGAAATTCTCAAGCAGATGAGCAGACAGTAATCACGCAGCTCAGCAGGCCCTGATCATGTGACTGAGCATGCACTGTTCACGTGGATGATCACACACCTATCACGTGACTGATCATGCACTGATCATGTGCCTGGTCATGCACTGATCACGTAGCTATCTTGCACTGATCACTTGGCTGATCAAACTCTCATCACGGGACTGATCGTGCACTGATCACGGCGCTATCATGCATTGACTACATGACTCCAGATGCACTGATCACATGGCTGATCATGCACTGCTCACGTGGCTATCATGCACTGATCACGAGACTGATCATGCACTGATCACGTCTATATCATGCACTGATCACATGACTGCCCATGCACTGATTACGTGGATGATCATACACTAATCATGTGACAGATCATGCACTGATCACGTGGCTGATCATACACTGATCACGTGATTGATCATGCACTGATCACTTGGATATCATGCACTGATCACGTGGCTATCATGCACTGATCACTTGGCTATCATGCACTGATCACGTGGCTGATCACGCAATGATCACGTAGCTACCATGTACTGGTCACGTGACTGATCATGCACTGATCACCTAATTGATCCTACACTGATCACGTGGCTCATCATGAATTGATCACGTGGCTGATCACACATGCATCACGTGACTGATCATGCACTGATCATGTGGCTCTCATGCACTGATCACGTGGCTATCATGGACTGATCACGTGGCTATCATGCACTGATCACTTGGCTGATCACGCAATGATCACGTAGCTACCATGTACTGGTCACGTGACTGATCATGCACTGATCACGTAATTGATCCTGCACTGATCACATGGCTCATCACGCACTGATCAGGTGGCTGATCACACACGTATCACGTGACTGATCATGTACAGATCACGTGAATAATCATGAAGTGATCACGTGGCTATCCTGCACTGATCACGTGGATATCATGCACTGCTCACGTGGCTGATCATGCAATGCTCACACAGCTACCATGTACTGGTCACATGACTGATCATGCACCGATCACATAATTGATCATGCACTGATCACCTGGCTTATCATGCATTGATCATGTGACTGATCATGCGCTGATCATGTTTGATATCATACACTGATCATGTGCCTCTGGAGGCAATAAACAAAGAGCTGAGTAGGCACGAATCAAGCATTCTGCAAGCAATAATCATGGAACTCAGGGGTGAGGAATCATGCTGCTCAGCAGGCAATAATCAAGCAGCTGAGCAGGCAGGAATTACGCAGCACAGCCGGCAATTGTCAAGCAGATGACAGGCAGGAATCGGGCAGCTCAGCTGCCAATTGTCAAGCAGATGAGCAGACAGTAATCACGCAGCTCAGCAGGCCCAGATCACGTGACTGAGCATGCACTGTTCACGTGGCTGATCATACACTGATCACGTGATTGATCATGCACTGATCACTTGGATATCATGCACTGATCAGGTGGCTGATCATACACTGTTCACGTGTCTGACCATGCACTGATCACGTGGCTATCATGCACTGAATACGTGGCTGAACATGCACTGTTCACGTGGCTAATCACACACCTGTCACGTGACATATCATGCACTGATTACGTGGCACTCATGCACTGATCACGTGGCCGATCATACTCTGCTCACGTAACTCATCATGCACACATCACGTGGCTATCATGCACTGCTCACGTGGTTCTTCATGGAATGATCACGAAGCTACCATATACTGGTCACGTGACTGATCATGCACTGATCACGTAAATGATCATGCACTGTTCACGTGAATGATCATGTACTGATCACGTGACTAATCCTGAAGTCATCACGTGGCTATCCTGCACTGATCACGTGGATATCATGCACTGATCACGTGGCTGATCATGCAATGATCACGTAGCTACCATGCACTGATCATGTGACTGATCATGCACTGATCACGTGGCTGATCATGGAATGATCACGTAGCAACCATGCACTGGTCACGTGACTGATCATGCACTGATCACGTGGCTATCATGCACTGCTCACGTGGCTGATCATGCGATGATCACGCAACTACCATGTACTGGTCACATGACTGATCATGCACTGATCGCGTGACTGATCATGCACTGCTCACGTGGCTGTCATGCATTGATCATGTGACTGATCATGTGCTGATCATGTTTGGTGTCACACACTGATCATGTGCCTCTGGAGGCAATGAACATAGAGCTGAGTAAGCAGGAATCAGTCAGCAGGCTATAATCATGGAACTCAGCTCTGAGAAATCATGCTGCTCAGCTGGCAATAATCAAGTAGATGAGCAGGCAGGAATTGCGCAGCACAGGTGGCAATTGTCAAGGAGATGACAGGCAGGAATCGTGCAGCTCAGCTGGAAATTCTCAAGCAGATGAGCAGACAGTAATCACGCAGCTCAGCAGGCCCTGATCATGTGACTGAGCATGCACTGTTCACGTGGATGATCACACACCTATCACGTGACTGATCATGCACTGATCATGTGCCTGGTCATGCACTGATCACGTAGCTATCTTGCACTGATCACTTGGCTGATCAAACTCTCATCACGGGACTGATCGTGCACTGATCACGGCGCTATCATGCATTGACTACATGACTCCAGATGCACTGATCACATGGCTGATCATGCACTGCTCACGTGGCTATCATGCACTGATCACGAGACTGATCATGCACTGATCACGTCTATATCATGCACTGATCACATGACTGCCCATGCACTGATTACGTGGATGATCATACACTAATCATGTGACAGATCATGCACTGATCACGTGGCTGATCATACACTGATCACTTGGATATCATGCACTGATCACGTGGCTATCATGCACTGATCACGTGGCTATCATGCACTGATCACGTGGCTGATCACGCAATGATCACGTAGCTACCATGTACTGGTCACGTGACTGATCATGCACTGATCACCTAATTGATCCTACACTGATCACGTGGCTCATCATGAATTGATCACGTGGCTGATCACACATGTATCACGTGACTGATCATGCACTGATCATGTGGCTCTCATGCACTGATCACGTGGCTATCATGGACTGATCACGTGGCTATCATGCACTGATCACTTGGCTGATCACGCAATGATCACGTAGCTACCATGTACTGGTCACGTGACTGATCATGCACTGATCACGTAATTGATCCTGCACTGATCACATGGCTCATCACGCACTGATCAGGTGGCTGATCACACACGTATCACGTGACTGATC
The DNA here is from genome assembly GCF_032452875.1 of Bos javanicus. Classification (NCBI taxonomy): domain Eukaryota; kingdom Metazoa; phylum Chordata; class Mammalia; order Artiodactyla; family Bovidae; genus Bos; species Bos javanicus. The sequence goes on from NW_026893635.1 coordinate 453,463, forward strand.
ATGTACAGATCACGTGAATAATCAGGAAGTGATCACGTGGCTATCCTGCACTGATCACGTGGATATCATGCACTGCTCACGTGGCTGATCATGCAATGATCACACAGCTACCATGTACTGGTCACATGACTGATCATGCACCGATCACATAATTGATCATGCACTGATCACCTGGCTTATCATGCATTGATCATGTGACTGATCATGCGCTGATCATGTTTGATATCATACACTGATCATGTGCCTCTGGAGGCAATAAACAAAGAGCTGAGTAGGCACGAATCAAACATTCTGCAGGCAATAATCATGGAACTCAGGGGTGAGGAATCTTGCTGCTCAGCAGGCAATAATCAAGCAGCTGAGCAGGCAGGAATTACGCAGCACAGCTGGCAATTGTCAAGCAGATGACAGGCAGGAATCGGGCAGCTCAGCTGCCAATTGTCAAGCAGATGAGCAGACAGTAATCACGCAGCTCAGCAGGCCCAGATCACGTGACTGAGCATGCACTGTTCACGTGGCTGATCATACACTGATCACGTGATTGATCATGCACTGATCACTTGGATATCATGCACTGATCAGGTGGCTGATCATACACTGTTCACGTGTCTGACCATGCACTGATCACGTGGCTATCATGCACTGAATACGTGGCTGAACATGCACTGTTCACGTGGCTAATCACACACCTGTCACGTGACATATCATGCACTGATTACGTGGCACTCATGCACTGATCACGTGGCCGATCATACTCTGCTCACGTAACTCATCATGCACACATCACGGCTATCATGCACTGCTCACGTGGTTCTTCATGGAATGATCACGAAGCTACCATATACTGGTCACGTGACTGATCATGCACTGATCACGTAAATGATCATGCACTGTTCACGTGAATGATCATGTACTGATCACGTGACTAATCCTGAAGTCATCACGTGGCTATCCTGCACTGATCACGTGGATATCATGCACTGATCACGTGGCTGATCATGCAATGATCACGTAGCTACCATGCACTGATCATGTGACTGATCATGCACTGATCACGTGGCTGATCATGCAATGATCACGTAGCTACCATGCACTGGTCACGTGACTGATCATGCACTGATCACGTGGCTATCATGCATGCTCACGTGGCTGATCATGCAATGATCACGCAGCTACCATGTACTGGTCACATGACTGATCATGCACTGATCACATAATGATCATGCACTGATCACCTGGCTTATCATGCATTGATCATGTGACTGATCATGTGCTGATCATGTTTGGTGTCACACACTGATCATGTGCCTCTGGAGGCAAAGAACATAGAGCTGAGTAAGCAGGAATCAGTCAGCAGGCTATAATCATGGAACTCAGCTCTGAGAAATCATGCTGCTCAGCTGGCAATAATCAAATAGATGAGCAGGCAGGAATTACGCAGCACAGGTGGCTATTGTCAAGGAGATGGCAGGCAGGAATCGTGCAGCTCAGCTGGCAATTGTCAAGCAGATGAGCAGACAGTAATCACGCAGCTCAGCAGGCCCTGATCACGTGACTGAGCATGCACTGTTCACATGGCTGATCACACACCTATCACGTGACTGATCATGCACTGATCACGTGGCTCTCATGCACTGATCACGTGATTGTGCATGCATTGTTCACGTAATAGTATGCACTGATCACGTGGCTATCATGCACTGATGACGAGGCTAATCATGCACTGATCATATGACTGATCATGCACTGATCACGTAGCTATCTTGCACTGATCACTTGGCTGATCATACACTCATCACGGGACTGATCGTGCACTGATCAAGGCACTATCATGCATTGATTACTTGACTCCACATGCACTGATCACGTGGATGATCATGCACTGATCACGTGACTGACCATGCACTGATCACGTGACTGATCTTGCACTGATCACGTGGCTATCATGCACTGATAACCTGGCTATCATGCACTGATCACGTGACTGATCATGCACGATCACGTGACTGATCATGCACTGATCACGTGACTGATCATGCACTGATCACGTGGCTATCATGCACTGATCACTTGGCTGACATACACTGATCACGTGCCTGGTCATGCACTGATCACGTGGCTGATCATGCACTGATCACGTGACTGATCATGCACTGATCTCGTGTCTGATCATGCACTGATCACGTGGCTATCATGCACTGCTCACGTGGCTGATCATGCAATGATCACGCAGCTACCATGTACTGGTCACATGACTGATCATGCACTGATCGCGTGACTGATCATGCACTGCTCACGTGGCTGATCATGCATTGATCATGTGACTGATCATGTGCTGATCATGTTTGGTGTCACACACTGATCATGTGCCTCTGAGGCAATGAACATAGAGCTGAGTAAGCAGGAATCAGTCAGCAGGCTATAATCATGGAACTCAGCCTGAGAAATCATGCTGCTCAGCTGGCAATAATCAAGTAGATGAGCAGGCAGGAATTGCGCAGCACAGGTGGCAATTGTCAAGGAGATGACAGGCAGGAATCGTGCAGCTCAGCTGGAAATTCTCAAGCAGATGAGCAGACAGTAATCACGCAGCTCAGCAGGCCCTGATCATGTGACTGAGCATGCACTGTTCACGTGGATGATCACACACCTATCACGTGACTGATCATGCACTGATCATGTGCCTGGTCATGCACTGATCACGTAGCTATCTTGCACTGATCACTTGGCTGATCAAACTCTCATCACGGGACTGATCGTGCACTGATCACGGCGCTATCATGCATTGACTACATGACTCCAGATGCACTGATCACATGGCTGATCATGCACTGCTCACGTGGCTATCATGCACTGATCACGAGACTGATCATGCACTGATCACGTCTATATCATGCACTGATCACATGACTGCCCATGCACTGATTACGTGGATGATCATACACTAATCATGTGACAGATCATGCACTGATCACGTGGCTGATCATACACTGATCACTTGGATATCATGCACTGATCACGTGGCTATCATGCACTGATCACGTGGCTATCATGCACTGATCACGTGGCTGATCACGCAATGATCACGTAGCTACCATGTACTGGTCACGTGACTGATCATGCACTGATCACCTAATTGATCCTACACTGATCACGTGGCTCATCATGAATTGATCACGTGGCTGATCACACATGTATCACGTGACTGATCATGCACTGATCATGTGGCTCTCATGCACTGATCACGTGGCTATCATGACTGATCACGTGGCTATCATGCACTGATCACTTGGCTGATCACGCAATGATCACGTAGCTACCATGTACTGGTCACGTGACTGATCATGCACTGATCACGTAATTGATCCTGCACTGATCACATGGCTCATCACGCACTGATCAGGTGGCTGATCACACACGTATCACGTGACTGATCATGTACAGATCACGTGAATAATCATGAAGTGATCACGTGGCTATCCTGCACTGATCACGTGGCTATCATGCACTGCTCACGTGGCTGATCATGCAATGATCACACAGCTACCATGTACTGGTCACATGACTGATCATGCACCGATCACATAATTGATCATGCACTGATCACCTGGCTTATCATGCATTGATCATGTGACTGATCATGTGCTGATCATGTTTGGTGTCACACACTGATCATGTGCCTCTGGAGGCAAAGAACATAGAGCTGAGGAAGCAGGAATCAGTCAGCAGGCTATAATCATGGAACTCAGCTCTGAGAAATCATGCTGCTCAGCTGGCAATAATCAAATAGATGAGCAGGCAGGAATTACGCAGCACAGGTGGCAATTGTCAAGGAGATGGCAGGCAGGAATCGTGCAGCTCAGCTGGCAATTGTCAAGCAGATGAGCAGACAGTAATCACGCAGCTCAGCAGGCCCTGATCACGTGACTGAGCATGCACTGTTCACATGGCGGATCACACACCTATCACGTGACTGATCATGCACTGATCACGTGGCTCTCATGCACTGATCACGTGATTGTGCATGCATTGTTCACGTAATAGTATGCACTGATCACGTGGCTATCATGCACTGATGACGAGGCTAATCATGCACTGATCATATGACTGATCATGCACTGATCACGTAGCTATCTTGCACTGATCACTGGCTGATCATACACTCATCACGGACTGATCGTGCACTGATCAAGGCACTATCATGCATTGATTACTTGACTCCACATGCACTGATCACGTGATGATCATGCACTGATCACGTGACTGACCATGCACTGATCACGTGACTGATCTGCACTGATCACGTGGCTATCATGCACTGATAACCTGGCTATCATGCACTGATCACGTGACTGATCATGCGCTGATCACGTGACTGATCATGCACTGATCACGTGACTGATCATGCACTGATCACGTGGCTATCATGCACTGATCACTTGGCTGACATACACTGATCACGTGCCTGGTCATGCACTGATCACGTGCTGATCATGCACTGATCCGTGACTGATCATGCACTGATCTCGTGTCTGATCATGCACTGATCACGTGGCTATCATGCACTGCTCACGTGGCTGATCATGCAATGATCACGCAGCTACATGTACTGGTCACATGACTGATCATGCACTGATCGCGTGACTGATCATGCACTGCTCACGTGGCTGATCATGCATTGATCATGTGACTGATCATGTGCTGATCATGTTTGGTGTCACACACTGATCATGTGCCTTGGAGGCAATGAACATAGAGCTGAGTAAGCAGGAATCAGTCAGCAGGCTATAATCATGGAACTCAGCCTGAGAAATCATGCTGCTCAGCTGGCAATAATCAAGTAGATGAGCAGGCAGGAATTGCGCAGCACAGGTGGCAATTGTCAAGGAGATGACAGGCAGGAATCGTGCAGCTCAGCTGGAAATACTCAAGCAGATGAGCAGACAGTAATCACGCAGCTCAGCAGGCCCTGATCATGTGACTGAGCATGCACTGTTCACGTGGATGATCACACACCTATCACGTGACTGATCATGCACTGATCATGTGCCTGGTCATGCACTGATCACGTAGCTATCTTGCACTGATCACTTGGCTGATCAAACTCTCATCACGGGACTGATCGTGCACTGATCACGGCGCTATCATGCATTGACTACATGACTCCAGATGCACTGATCACATGGCTGATCATGCACTGCTCACGTGGCTATCATGCACTGATCACGAGACTGATCATGCACTGATCACGTCTATATCATGCACTGATCACATGACTGCCCATGCACTGATTACGTGGATGATCATACACTAATCATGTGACAGATCATGCACTGATCACGTGGCTGATCATACACTGATCACTTGGATATCATGCACTGATCACCTGGCTATCCTGCACTGATCACGTGTATATCATGCACTGATCACGTGGCTGATCACACACGTATCACGTGACTGATCATGCACTGATCGCGTGACTGATCATGCACTGCTCACGTGCTGATCATGCAATGATCACACAGCTACCATGTACTGGTCACATGACTGATCATGCACTGATCACATAATTGATCATGCACTGATCACCTGGCTTATCATGCATTGATCATGTGACTGATCATGTGCTGATCATGTTTGCTATCATACACTGATCATGTGCCTCTGGAGGCAATAAACAATGAGCTGAATAGGCACGAATCAAACATTCTGCAGGCAATAATCATGGAACTCAGGGGTGAGGAATCATGCTGCTCAGCTGGCAATAATCAAGCAGCTGAGCAGGCAGAATTACGCAGCACAGCTGACAATTGTCAAGCAGATGACAGGCAGAATCGTGCAGCTCAGCTGGCAATTGTCAAGCAGATGAGCAGACAGTAATCACGCAGCTCAGCAGGCCCAGATCACGTGACTGAGCATGCACTGTTCACGTGGCTGATCATACACTGATCACGTGATTGATCATGCACTGATCACTTGATATCATGCACTGATCACGTGGCTGATCATACCTGTTCACGTGTCTGACCATGCACTGCTCACGTGGCTGATCATACACTGCTCACGTAACTGATCATGCACTGATCACGTGGCTATCATGCACTGAATACGTGGCTGAACTAGCACTGTTCACGTGGCTGATCACACACCTGTCACGTGACATATCATGCACTGATCACCTGGCACTCATGCACTGATCACGTGGCTGATCATACTCTGCTCACGTAACTCATCATGCACACATCACGTGGCTATCATGCACTGCTCACGTGGTTTTTCATGGAATGATCACGAAGCTACCTTATACTGGTCACGTGACTGATCATGCACTGATCACGTAAATGATCATGCACTGTTCACGTGACTGATCATGTACTGATCCCGTGACTAATCCTGAAGTGTTCACGTGGCTATCCTGCACTGATCACGTGGATATCATGCACTGATCACGTGGCTGATCATGCAATGATCACGTAGCTACCATGCACTGATCACGTGACTGATCATGCACTGATCACGTGGCTGATCATGCAATGATCACGTAGCTACCATGCACTGGTCACGTGACTGATCATGCACTGATCACGTGGTTATCATGCACTGCTCACGTGGCTGATCATGCAATGATCACGCAGCTACCATATACTGGTCACATGACTGATCATGCTGATCACGTAATTGATCATGCACTGATCACCTGGCTTATCATGCATTGATCATGTGACTGATCATGTGCTGATCATGTTTGGTGTCACACACTGATCATTTGCCTCTGGAGGCAATGAACATAAAGCTGAGTAAGCAGGAATCAGTCAGCAGGCTATAATCATGGAACTCAGCTCTGAGAAATCATGCTGCTCAGCTGGCAGTAATCAAATAGATGAGCAGGCAGGAATTACGCAGCACAGGTGGCAATTGTCAAGGAGATGGCAGGCAGGAATCGTGCAGCTCAGCTGGCAATTGTCAAGCAGATGAGCAGACAGTAATCACGCAGCTCAGCAGGCCCTGATCACGTGACTGAGCATGCACTGTTCACATGGCTGATCACACACCTATCACGTGACTGATCATGCACTGATCACGTGGCTCTCATGCACTGATCACGTGATTGTGCATGCATTGTTCACGTAATAGTATGCACTGATCACGTGGCTATCATGCACTGATGACGAGGCTAATCATGCACTGATCATATGACTGATCATGCACTGATCACGTAGCTACCTTGCACTGATCACTTGGCTGATCATACACTCCTCACGGGACTGATCGTGCACTGATCAAGGCGCTATCATGCATTGATTACATGACTCCACATGCACTGATCATGTGGATGATCATGCACTGATCACGTGACGACCATGCACTGATCACGTGACTGATCTTGCACTGATCACGTGGCTATCATGCACTGATAACCTGGCTATCATGCACTGATCACGTGCCTGGTCATGCACTCATCACGTGACTGATTATGCACTGATCATGTGGCTATCATGCACTGATCACTTGGCTGACATACACTGATCACGTGCCTGGTCATGCACTGATCACGTGGCTGATCATGCACTGATCACGGACTGATCATGCACTGATCTCGTGTCTGATCATGCACTGATCACGTGGCTATCATGCACTGCTCACGTGGCTGATCATGCAATGATCACGCAGCTACCATGTACTGGTCACATGACTGATCATGCACTGATCGCGTGACTGATCATGCACTGCTCACATGGCTGATCATGCATTGATCATGTGACTGATCATGTGCTGATCATGTTTGGTGTCACACACTGATCATGTGCCTCTGGAGGCAATGAACATAGAGCTGAGTAAGCAGGAATCAGTCAGCAGGCCATAATCATGGAACTCAGCTCTCAGAAATCATGCTGCTCAGCTGGCAATAATCAAGTAGATGAGCAGGCAGGAATTGCGCAGCACAGGTGGCAATTGTCAAGGAGATGACAGGCAGGAATCGTGCAGCTCAGCTGGCAATTGTCAAGCAGATGAGCAGACAGTAATCACGCAGCTCAGCAGGCCCTGATCATGTGACTGAGCATGCACTGTTCACGTGGATGATCACACACCTATCACGTGACTGATCATGCACTGATCATGTGCCTGGTCATGCACTGATCACGTAGCTATCTTGCACTGATCACTTGGCTGATCAAACTCTCATCACGGGACTGATCGTGCACTGATCACGGCGCTATCATGCATTGACTACATGACTCCAGATGCACTGATCACATGGCTGATCATGCACTGATCACGTGGCTATCATGCACTGCTCACGTGGCTGATCAGGCAATGATCACATAGCTACCATGTATTGGTCACGTGACTGATCATGCAGTGATCACGTAATTGATCATGCACTGATCATGTGGCCGATCATGCACTGATCACGTGACCGATCATGCACTGATCACGTGACTTATCATGCACTGATCACGTGACTGATCATGCACTGATCACGTGACTGATCATGCACTGATCACGTGGCTATCATGCACTGATCACTTGTCTGGACATACACTGATCACGTGCCTGGTCATGCACTGATCACGTGGTGATCATGCACTGATCACGTGACTGATCATGCACTGATTTCGTGTCTGATCATGCACTGATCACGTGGCTGTCATGCACTGCTCACGTGGCTGATCATGCGATGATCACGCAGCTACCATGTACTGGTCACATGACTGATCATGCACTGATCACGTGACTGATCATGCAGTGATCACGTGGATATCATGCACTACTCACGTGGCTGATCATGCAATCATCATGTAGCTACCATGTACAGGTCACGTGAATGAACATCCACCCATCAGGTGACTGATCATGCACTGATCACGTGGCTATCATGCACTGATCACGAGACTGATCATGCACTGATCACGTCTATAACATGCACTGATCACATGACTGCCCATGCACTGATCACGTGGCTGATCATACACTGTTCTCGTGTCTGACCATGCACTGATCACGTGGATGATCATACACTGCTCACGTAACTGATCATGCACTGATCACGTGGCTATTATGCACTGATCACGTGGCTGAACATGCACTGTTCACGTGGCTGATCATACACCTGTCACGTGACATGTAATGCAGTGATCACGTGGCACTCATGCACTGATCACGTGGCTGATCATACTCTGCTCACGTAACTCATCATGCACGCATCACGTTTCTATCATGCATTGCTCACGTGCCTCGTCACAGAATGATCACGTAGCTTCCATATACTGGTCACGTGACTGATCATGCACTGTTCACGAGACTGATCATGTAATGATCACGTGACTGATCATGCAATGATCACGTGGCTGATCATGCACTGATCACGTAATTGATCATGCACTTATCATTTGGCTGATCATGCACTGATCACGTGGCTGATCATACACTGATCACGTGACTGATCATGCACTGATCACGTGACTGATCATGCACTGATCACGTGGCTATCATGCACTGATCACTTGGCTGGTCATACACAGATCAGGTCAATGATCACGCACTGTTCACGTGACTGATCATGTACTGATCACCTGACTGATCATGCACTGATCACATGGCTGATCATGCACTTATCACGTGGCTGATCATGCACTGTTCACGTAATTGATCATGCACTTATCATTTGGCTGATCATGCACAGATCACGAAAATGATCACGGACTGTTCACATGATTGATCATGTACTGATCACGTAATTGATCATGCACTGATCACGTCGCTGATCATGCAATGATCACGTGACTGACCATGCACTGATCACCTGACTGATCATGCACTGAACACGTGACTGATCATGCACTGATCTCGTGGCTATCATGCACGGCTCATGTGGCTGATCATGCAATGATCACCTAGCTACCATATACTGGTCACCTGACTGATCATGCACTGATCACGTAAGTGATCATGCACTGATCATGTGGCTGATCATGCACTGATCACGTGGCTGATCATCCACTGATCACGTGACTGATCATGCACTGATCACGTGGCTATCATGCACTGATCACTTGGCTGGTCATACACTGTTCACGTGCCTGGTCATGCACAGATTACATGACTGATCATGCACTGAACACGTGACTGATCATGCACTGATCACGTGGCTATCATGCACTACTCACGTGGCTGATCATACACTGATCACGTGATTGATCATGCACTGATCACTTGGATATCATGCACTGATCACGTGGCTGATCACGCAATGTTCACGTAGCTACCATGTACTGGTCACGTGACTGATCATGCACTGATCACGTAATTGATCCTGCACTGATCACGTGGCTCATCATGATTTGATCACGTGGCTGATCACACATGTATCACGTGACTGATCATGCACTGATCATGTGGCTCTCATGCACTGATCACATGGCTATCATGGACTGATCACGTGGCTATCATGCACTGATCAGGTGGCTGATCACGCAATGATCACGTAGCTACCATGTACTGGTCACGTGACTGATCATGCACTGATCACGTAATTGATCCTGCACTGATCAGATATCTCATCACCCACTGATCAGGTGGCTGATCACACACGTATCACGTGACCGATCATGTACAGATCACGTGAATAATCATGAAGTGATCACTTGGCTATCCTGCACTGATCACGTGGATATCATGCACTGATCACGTGGCTGTCACACACGTATCACGTGACTGATCATGCACTGATCGAGTGACTGATCATGCACTGCTCACGTGGCTGATCATGCAATGATCACACAGCTACCATGTACTGGTCACATGACTGATCATGCAATGATCACATAATTGATCATGCACTGATCACCTGGCTTATCATGCATTGATCATGTGACTGATCATGCGCTGATCATGTTTGCTATCATACACTGATCATGTGCCTCTGGAGGCAATAAACAAAGAGCTGAGTAGGCACGAATCAAACATTCTGCAGGCAATAATCATGGAACTCAGGGGTGAGGAATCATGCTGCTCAGCTGGCAATAATCAAGCAGCTGAGCAGGCAGGAATTACGCAGCACAGCTGGCAATTGTCAAGCAGATGACAGGCAGGAATCGTGCAGCTCAGCTGGCAATTGTCAAGCAGATGAGCAGACAGTAATGACGCAGCTCAGCAGGCCCAGATAACGTGGCTGATCATACACTGATCACGTGATTGATCATGCACTGATCACTTGGATATCATGCACTGATCACGTGGCTGATCATACACTGTTCACGTGTCTCACCATGCACTGATCACGTGGCTGATCATACACAGCTCACGTAACTGATCATGCACTCATCACGTGGCTATCATGCACTGAATACGTGGCTGAACATGCAATGTTCACGTGGCTGATCAAACACCTGTCACGTGACATATCATGCACTTATCACGTGGCACTCATGCACTGATCACGTGGCTGATCATACTCTGCTCACGTAACTCATCATGCACACATCACGTGGCTATCATGCACTGCTCACGTGGTTCTTCATGGAATGATCACGAAGCTACCATATACTGGTCACGTGACTGATCATGCACTGATCACGTAAATGATCATGCACTGTTCACGTGACTGATCATGTACTGATCACGTGACTAATCCTGAAGTGATCACGTGGCTATCCTGCACTGATCACCTGGATATCATGCACTGATCACGTGGCTGATCATGCAATGATCACGTAGCTACCATGCACTGATCACGTGACTGATCATGCACTGATCACGTGGCTATCATGCACTGCTCACGTGGCTGATCATGCAATGATCACGCAGCTACCATGTACTAGTCACATGACTGATCATGCACTGATCACATAATTGGTCATGCACTGATCACCTGGCTTAGCATGCATTGATCATGTGACTGATCATGTGCTGATTATGTTTGGTGTCACACACTGATCATGTGCCTCTGGAGGGAATGAACATAGAGCTTAGTAGGCAGGAATCAGTAAGCAGGCTATAATCGTGGAACTCAGCTCTGAGAAATCTTGCTGCTCAGCTGGCAATAAACAAGTAGATGAGCAGGCAGGAATTACGCAGCACAGGTGGCAATTGTCAAGGAGATGACAGGCAGGAATCGTGCAGCTCAGCTGGAAATTGTCAAGCACATGAGCAGACAGTAATCACGCAGCTCAGCAGGCCCTGATCACGTGACTGAGCATGCACTGTTCACATGGCTGATCACACACCTATCACGTGACTGATCATGCACTGATCATGTGACTGATCATGCACTGATCACGTAGCTATCTTGCACTGATCACTTGGCTGATCATACACTCATCACGGGACTGATCGTGCACTGATCACGGCGCTATCATGCACTGACTACTTGACTCCACATGCACTGATCACGAGGATGATCATGCACTGATTACGTGACTGACCATGTACTGATCACGTGACTGATCAGGCACTGATCACATGGCTGATCATGCACTGATCACGTGGCTATCATGCACTGCTCACGTGGCTAAACAGGCAATGATCACGTAGCTACCATGTACTGGTCACGTGACTGATCATGCACTGATCACGTAATTGATCATGCACTGATCATGTGGCTGATCATGCACTGATCACGTGGCTGATCATGCACTGATCACGTGACTGATCATGCACTGATCACGTGGCTGATCATGCACTGATCACGTGGCTATCATGCACTGATCACTTGGCTGGACATACACTGATCACGTGCCTGGTCATGCACTGATCACGTGGCTGAACATGCACTGATCACGTGACTGATCATGCACTGATCTCGTGTCTGATCATGCACTGATCACGTGGCTATCATGCACTGCTCACGTGGTGATCATGCGATGATCACGCAGCTACCATGTACTGGTCACATTACTGATCATGCACTGATCACGTGACTGATCATGCAGTGATCACGTGGCTGTCATGCACTGCTCACGTGGCTGATCATGCGATGTTCACGCAGCTACCATGAACTGGTCACCTGACTGATCATGCACTGATCTCGTGTTTGATCATGCACTGATCACGTGGCTATCATGCACTGCTCACGTGGCTGATCATGCGATGATCACGCAGCTACCATGTACTGGTCATATGACTGATCATGCACTGATCACGTGACTGATCATGCAGTGATCATGTGGCTATCATGCACTACTCACGTGGCTGATCATGCAAAGATCATGTAGCTACCATGTACAGGTCACGTGAATGATCATACACCATTCAGGTGACTGATCATGCACTGATCACGTGGCTATCATGCACTGATCACGAGACTGATCATGCACTGCTCACGTCTATATCATGCACTGATCACATGACTGCCCATGCACTGATCACGTGGATGATCATACACTAATCATGTGACAGATCATGCACTGATCACGTGGCTGATCATGCACTGATACTGTGACTGAGCATGGACTGATCACATGACTATCATGTAGTGATCACGTGACTTAATGGCGCTGATCATGTGACTGATCATGCGCTGATCATGTTTGCTATCATACACTGATCATGTGCCTCTGGAGGCAATAAACAAAGAGCTGAGTAGGCACGAATCAAACAGTCAGCAGGCAATAATCATGGAACTCAGCTGTGAGGAATCATGCTGCTCAGCTGGCAATAATCAAGCAGCTGAGCAGGCAGGAATTACGCAGCACAGCTTGCAATTGTCAAGCAGATGACAGGCAGGAATTGTGCAGCCCAGCTGGCAATTGTCAAGCAGATGAGCAGACAGTAATCACGCAGCTCAGCAGGCCCAGATCACGTGACTGAGCATGCACTGTTCACGTGGCTGATCATACACTGATCACGTGATTGATCATGCCCTGATCACTTGGATATCATGCACTGACCACGTGGCTGATCATACACTGTTCACGTGTCTGACCATGCACTGATCACGTGGCTGATCATACAGTGCTCACGTAATTGATCATGCACTGATCACGTGGCTATCATGCACTGAATACGTGGCTGAACATGCACTGTTCACGTGGCTGATCACACAACTGTCACGTGACATATCATGCACTGATCACGTGGCACTCATGCACTGATCACGTGGCTGATCATACTCTGCTCACGTAACTCATCATGCACACATCACGTGGCTACCATGCACTGCTCACGTGGTTCGTCATGGAATGATCTGAAACTACCATATACTGGTCACGTGACTGATCATGCACAGATCAAGTAAATGATCATGCACTTTTCACGTGACTGATCATGTACTGATCACGTGACTAATCATGAAGTGATCACGTGGCTATCCTGCACTGATCACGTGGATATCATGCACTGATCACGTGGATGATCATGCAATGATCACGTAGCTACCATGCACTGATCACGTGACTGATCATGCACTGATCACGTAATTGATCATGCACTGATCACCTGGCTTATCATGCATTGATCATGTGACTGATCATGTGCTGATCATGTTCGGTGTCACACACTGATCATGTGCCTCTAGAGGCAAAGAACATAGAGCTGAGTATGCAGGAAACAGTCAGCAGGCTATAATCATGGAACTCAGCTCTGAGAAATCATGCTGCTCAGCTGGCAATAATCAAATAGATGAGCAGGCAGGAATTACACAGCACAGGTGGCAATTGTCAAGGAGATGGCAGGCAGGAATCGTGCAGCTCAGCTGGACATTGTCAAGCAGATGAGCAGACAGTAATCACGCAGCTCAGCAGGCCCTGATCACGTGACTGAGCATGCACTGTTCACATGGCTGATCACACACCTATCACGTGACTGATCATGCACTGATCACATGGCTCTCATGCACTGCTCACGTGATTGCGCATGCATTGTTCACGTAATAGTATGCACTGATCACGTGGCTATCATGCACAGATTACGTGGCTAATCATGCACTGATCACATAGCTATCTTGCACTGATCACTTGGCTGATCATACACTCATCACGGGACTGATCGTGCACTGATCACGGCGCTATCATGCATTGACTACTTGACTCCACATGCACTGATCACGTGACTGATCATGCACTGATCACGTGACTGATCATGCACTGATCTCGTGTCTGATCATGCACTGATCACGTGGCTATCATGCACTGATCACTTGGCTGGACATACACTGATCACGAGCCTTGTCATGCACTGATCACGTGGCTGATCATGCACTGATCACGTGACTGATCATGCACTGATCTCGTGTCTGATCATGCACTGATCACGTGGCTATCATGCACTGCTCACGTGGCTGATCATGCGATGATCACGTAGCTACCATGTACTGGTCACATGACTGATCATGCACTGATCACGTGACTGATCATGCAGTGATCACGTGGCTATCATGCACTGCTCACGTGGCTGATCATGCACTGATCACGAGACTGATCATGCACTGATCACGTGGCTATCATGCACTGTTCACTTAGCTGATCATACACTGATCACCTGCCTGGTCATGCACAGATCACGTGACAAATCATGAACTGATCACATAGCTATCATGAACTGATCACCTGTCTGATCATGCATTGATCACGTGGCTGATCATGCACTGATACCGTGACTGAGCATGGACTGATCACATGAGTATCATGTAGTGATCATGTGACTTAATGGCTCTGATCATGTGACTGATCATGCGCTGATCATGTTTGCTATCATACACTGATCAAGTGCCTCTGGAGGCAATAAACAAAGAGCTGAGTAGGCACGAATCAAACAGTCAGCAGGCAATAATCTTGGAACTCAGCTGTGAGGAATCATGCTGCTCAGCTGGCAATAATCAAGCAGCTGAGCAGGCAGGAATTACGCAGCACAGCTGGCAATTGTCAAGCAGATGACAGGCAGGAATCGTGCAGCTCAGCTGGCAAATGTCAAGCAGATGAGCATACAGTAATCACGCAGCTCAGCAGGCCCTGATCACGTGACTGAGCATGCACTGTTCACGTGGCTGATCATACACTGATCACGTGATGGTCATGCACTGATCACTTGGATATCATGCACTGATCACGTGGCTGATCATACACTGTTCACGTGTCTGACCATGCACTGATCTCGTGGCTGATCATACACTGCTCAGGTAACTGATCATGCACTGATCACGTGGCTATCATGGACTGATCACGTGGCTGAACATGCACTGTTCACGTGGCTGATCACACACCTGTCACGTGACATATCATGCACTGATCACGTGGCACTCATGCACTGATCACGTGGCTGATCATACTCTGCTCACGTAACTCATAATGCACACATCACGTGGCTATCATGCACTGCTCACGTGGCTCGTCATGGAATGATCACATAGCTACCATATACTGGTCACGTGACTGATCATGCACAGATCACGTAAATAATCATGCACTGTTCACGTGACTGATCATGCACTGATCACCTAATTGATCCTGCACTGATCACGTGGCTCATCATGCACTGATCACGTGGCTGATCACACATGTATCACATGACTGATCATGCACTGATCACGTGGCTCTCATGCACTGATCACGTGGCTATTGTGCACTAATCACGTGGCTATCATGCACTGATCACGTGGCTGATCATACTCTGCTCACGAAACTCATCATGCACACATCATGTGGCTATCATGCACTGCTCACGTGGTTTGTCATGGAATGATCACGAAGCTACCATGTACTGTTCACGTGACTGATCATGTACTTATCACGTGACTGATAATGCTCTGTTCACGTGGCTATCATGTACTGCTCACGTGACTGATCATGGACTGATCATGTGGCTCTCATGCACTGATCACGTGGCTATCATGCACTGATCACGTGGCTATCATGCACTGATCACGTGGCTGATCACGCAATGATCACGTAGCTACCATGTACTGGTCACGTGACTGATCATGCACTGATCACATAATTGATCCTGCACTGATCACATGGCTCATCACGCACTGATCAGGTGGCTGATCACACTGATCACGTGACTGATCATGCACTGATCACGTGGATATCATGCACTGATCACGTGGCTGATCATGCACTGATCACGTGACTGATCATGCACTGATCACGTGGTCACATGACTGATCATGCACTGATCACATAATTGATCATGCACTGATCACCTGGCTTATCATGCATTGATCATGTGACTGATCATGTGCTGATCATGTTTGGTGTCACACACTGATCATGTGCCTCTGGAGGCAATGAACATAGAGCTGAGTAGGCAGGAATCAGTCAGCAGGCTATAATCATGGAACGCAGCTCTGAGAAATCATGCTGCTCAGCTGGCAATAATCAAGCAGATGAGAAGACAGTAATCACGCAGCTCAGCAGGCCCTGATCACGTGACTGAGCATGCACTGTTCACCTGGCTGATCACACACCTATCACGTGACTGATCATGCACTGATCATGTGACTGATCATGCACTGATCACGTGACTCCACATGCACTGATCACGTGGATGATCATGCACTGATCACGTGACTGACCATGTACTGATCACGTGACTGATCAGGCACTGATCACATGGCTGATCATGCACTGATCACGTGGCTATCATGCACTGATCACTTGGCTGGACATACACTGATCACGAGCCTGGTCATGCACTGATCACGTGGCTGATCATGCACTGATCACGTGACTGATCATGCACTGATCTCGTGTCTGATCATGCACTGATCACGTGGCTATCATGCACTGATCACTTGGCTGGACATACACTGATCACGAGCCTGGTCATGCACTGATCACGTGGCTGATCATGCACTGATCACGTGACTGATCATGCACTGATCTCGTGTCTGATCATGCACTGATCACGTGGCTATCATGCACTGCTCACGTGGCTGATCATGCGATGATCACGTAGCTACCATGTACTGGTCACATGACTGATCATGCACTGATCACGTGACTGATCATGCAGTGATCACGTGGCTATCATGCACTGCTCACGTGGCTGATCATGCGATGATCACGTAGCTACCATGTACTGGTCACATGACTGATCCTGCACTGATCACGTGACTGATCATGCAGTGATCATGTGGCTATCATGCACTACTCACGTGGCTGATCATGCAATGATCATGTAGCTACCATGTACAGGTCACGTGAATGATCATACACCCATCAGGTGACTGATCATGCACTGATCACGTGGCTATCATGCACTGATCACGAGACTGATCATGCACTGATCACGTCTATATCATGCACTGATCACATGACTGCCCATGCACTGATCACGTGGATGATCATACACTAATCATGTGACAGATCATGCACTGATCACGTGGCTGATCATGCGATGATCACGTAGCTACAATGTACTGGTCACATGACTGATCATGCACTGATCACGTGGCTATCATGCACTGTTCACTTAGCTGATCATACACTGATCACCTGCCTGGTCATGCACAGATCACGTGACAAATCATGAACTGATCACATAGCTATCATGAACTGATCACCTGTCTGATCATGCATTGATCACGTGGCTGATCATGCACTGATACCGTGACTGAGCATGGACTGATCACATGACTATCATGTAGTGATCACGTGACTTAATGGCTCTGATCATGTGACTGATCATGCGCTGATCATGTTTGCTATCATACACTGATCAAGTGCCTCTGGAGGCAATAAACAAAGAGCTGAGTAGGCACGAATCAAACAGTCAGCAGGCAATAATCTTGGAACTCAGCTGTGAGGAATCATGCTGCTCAGCTGGCAATAATCAAGCAGATGAGCAGGCAGGAATTACGCAGCACAGCTGGCAATTGTCAAGCAGATGACAGGCAGGAATCGTGCAGCTCAGCTGGCAAATGTCAAGCAGATGAGCATACAGTAATCACGCAGCTCAGCAGGCCCTGATCACGTGACTGAGCATGCACTGTTCACGTGGCTGATCATACATTGATCACGTGATGGTCATGCACTGATCACTTGGATATCATGCACTGATCACGTGGCTGATCATACACTGTTCACGTGTCTGACCATGCACTGATCTCGTGGCTGATCATACACTGCTCAGGTAACTGATCATGCACTGATCACGTGGCTATCATGGACTGATCACGTGGCTGAACATGCACTGTTCACATGGCTGATCACACACCTGTCACGTGACATATCATGCACTGATCACGTGGCACTCATGCACTGATCACGTGGCTGATCATACTCTGCTCACGTAACTCATAATGCACACATCACGTGGCTATCATGCACTGCTCACGTGGCTCGTCATGGAATGATCACATAGCTACCATATACTGGTCACGTGACTGATCATGCACAGATCACGTAAATGATCATGCACTGTTCACGTGACTGATCATGCACTGATCACCTAATTGATCCTGCACTGATCACGTGGCTATCATGCACTGATCACGTGGCTGATCACACATGATCACGTGACTGATCATGCACTGATCACGTGGCTATCATGCACTGATCACGTGGCTGATCATGCACTGATCACGTGGCTATCATGCACTGATCACGTGGCTGATCATACACTGATCACGTGACTGATCATGCACTGATCACGTGGCTATCATGCACTGATCACGTGGCTGTCATGCACTGATCACGTGGCTATCATGCACTGATCACGTGACTGATCATGCACTGATCACGTGACTGATCATGCACTGATCACGTGGCTGATCATGCACTGATCACGTGACTGATCATGCACTGATCACGTGGCTATCATGCACTGATCACGTGACTGATCATGCACTGATCACGTGGCTGATCATGCACTGATCACGTGGCTGATCATGCACTGATCACGTGGCTATCATGCACTGATCACGTGGCTGATCATGCACTGATCACGTAGCTACCATGCACTGATCACGTGACTGATCATGCACTGATCACGTGACTGATCATGCACTGATCACGTGGCTGATCATGCACTGATCACGTGGCTGATCATGCACTGATCACGTGACTGATCATGCACTGATCACGTGACTGATCATGCACTGATCACGTGGCTATCATGCACTGATCACGTGGCTATCATGCACTGATCACGTGGCTGATCACACTGTATCACGTGACTGATCATGCACTGATCACGTGACTGATCATGCACTGATCACGTGGCTGATCATGCACTGATCACGTAGCTACCATGCACTGATCACGTGACTGATCATGCACTGATCACGTGACTGATCATGCACTGATCACGTGGCTTATCATGCACTGATCATGTGACTGATCATGCACTGATCATGTTTGGTGTCATACACTGATCATGTGCCTCTGGAGGCAATGAACATAGAGCTGAGTAGGCAGGAATCAGTCAGCAGGCTATAATCATGGAACTCAGCTCTGAGAAATCATGCTGCTCAGCTGGCAATAATCAAGCAGATGAGCAGACAGTAATCACGCAGCTCAGCATGCACTGATCACGTGACTGATCATGCACTGATCACGTGGCTGATCATGCACTGATCACGTGACTGATCATGCACTGATCACGTGACTGATCATGCACTGATCACGTAGCTATCATGCACTGATCACGTGGCTGATCATGCACTGATCACGTGACTGATCATGCACTGATCACGTGGCTGATCATGCACTGATCACGTGACTGATCATGCACTGATCACGTGGCTGATCATGCACTGATCACGGGACTGATCATGCACTGATCACGGGCTATCATGCACTGATCACGTGACTGATCATGCACTGATCACGTGGCTGATCATGCACTGATCACGTGGCTGATCATGCACTGATCACGTGACTGATCATGCACTGATCACGTGACTGATCATGCACTGATCACGTGACTGATCATGCACTGATCACGTGGCTATCATGCACTGATCACGTGGCTGATCATGCACTGATCACGTGACTGATCATGCACTGATCACGTGGTGATCATGCACTGATCACGTGACTGATCATGCACTGATCACGTGACTGATCATGCACTGATCACGTGGCTATCATGCACTGATCACGTGGCTGATCATGCACTGATCACGTAGCTACCATGTACTGGTCACGTGACTGATCATGCACTGATCACGTGACTGATCATGCACTGATCACGTGGCTATCATGCACTGATCACGTGACTGATCATGCACTGATCACGTGATATCATGCACTGATCACGTGACTGATCATGCACTGATCACGTGGCTGATCATGCACTGATCACGTGTCTGATCATGCACTGATCACGTGGCTGATCATGCACTGATCACGTGACTGATCATGCACTGATCACGTGGCTATCATGCACTGATCACGTGGCTGATCATGCACTGATCACGTGGCTGATCACACACTGTCACGTGACATATCATGCACTGATCACGTGGCACTCATGCACTGATCACGTGGCTGATCATACACTGATCACGTAACTGATCATGCACTGATCACGTGGCTATCATGCACTGATCACGTGGCTGATCATGCAATGATCACGTAGCTACCATGTACTGATCACGTGACTGATCATGCACTGATCACGTAATTATCATGCACTGATCACGTGGCTGATCATGCACTGATCACGTGGCTGATCACACATGATCACGTGACTGATCATGCACTGATCACGTGACTGATCATGCACTGATCACGTGGCTATCATGCACTGATCACGTGGCTGATCATGCACTGATCACGTAGCTATCATGCACTGATCACGTGACTGATCATGCACTGATCACGTGACTGATCATGCACTGATCACGTGGCTGATCATGCACTGATCACGTGGCTGATCACACTGATCACGTGACTGATCATGCACTGATCACGTGGCTGATCATGCACTGATCACGTGGCTGATCATGCACTGATCACGTGGCTATCATGCACTGATCACGTGGCTGATCATGCAATGATCACGTAGCTACCATGTACTGGTCACGTGACTGATCATGCACTGATCACGTGACTGATCATGCAGTGATCACGTGGCTATCATGCACTACTCACGTGGCTGATCATGCAATGATCATGTAGCTACCATGTACAGGTCACGTGAATGATCATACACCCATCAGGTGACTGACCATGCACTGATCACGTGGCTATCATGCACTGATCACTGACTGATCATGCACTGATCACGTCTATATCATGCACTGATCACATGACTGCCCATGCACTGGTCACGTGGATGATCATACACTAATCATGTGACAGATCATGCACTGATCACGTGGCTGATCATGCACTGATACGTGACTGAGCATGGACTGATCACATGACTATCGTGTAGTGATCACGTGACTTAATGGCGCTGATCATGTGACTGAGCATGCACTGATCATGTTTGCTATCATACACTGATCATGTGCCTCTGGAGGCAATAAACAAAGAGCTGAGTAGGCACGAATCAGTCAGCAGGCAATAATCATGGAACTCAGCTGTGAGGAATCATGCTGCTCAGCTGGCAATAATCAAGCAGCTGAGCAGGCAGGAATTACGCAGCACAGCTGGCAATTGTCAAGCAGACGAGCAGACAGTAATCACGCAGCTCAGCAGGCACAGATCACGTGACTGAGCATGCACTGATCACGTGGCTGATCATGCACTGATCACGTAACTGATCATGCACTGATCACGTGGCTGATCATACACTGATCACGTGACTGATCATGCACTGATCACGTGGCTGATCATGCACTGATCACGTGGCTGATCATGCACTGATCACGTGGCTGATCATGCACTGATCACGTGACTGATCATGCACTGATCACGTGGCTATCATGCACTGATCACGTGGCTATCATGCACTGATCACGTGGCTGATCATGCACTGATCACGTGACTGATCATGCACTGATCACGTCTATATCATGCACTGATCACGTGACTGATCATGCACTGATCACGTGGCTGATCATACACTGATCATGTGACTGATCATGCACTGATCACGTGGCTATCATGCACTGCTCACGTGGCTGATCATGCAATGATCACGTAGCTACCATGTACTGGTCACGTGACTGATCATGCACTGATCACGTAATTGATCATGCACTGATCACGTGACTGATCATGCACTGATCACGTGACTGATCATGCACTGATCACGTGACTGATCATGCACTGATCACGTGGCTATCATGCACTGATCACGTGGCTGATCATGCACTGATCACGTAGCTACCATGCACTGGTCACGTGACTGATCATGCACTGATCACGTAATTGATCATGCACTGATCACGTGGCTGATCATGCACTGATCACGTGGCTGATCATGCACTGATCACGTGACTGATCATGCACTGATCACGTGACTGATCATGCACTGATCACGTGGCTATCATGCACTGATCACGTGGCTGATCATGCACTGATCACGTGCCTGATCATGCACTGATCACATGACTGATCATGCACTGATCACGTGACTGATCATGCACTGATCACGTGGCTATCATGCACTACTCACGTGGCTGATCATGCAATGATCATGTAGCTACCATGTACTGGTCACGTGACTGATCATACACCCATCAGGTGATGATCATGCACTGATCACGTGGCTATCATGCACTGATCACGTGGCTGATCATGCACTGATCACGTGCCTGATCATGCACTGATCACGTGACTGATCATGCACTGATCACGTGGCTATCATGCACTGATCACGTGACTGATCATGCACTGATCACGTGGCTGATCATGCACTGATACGTGACTGAGCATGGACTGATCACATGACTATCATGTAGTGATCACGTGACTTAATGGCGCTGATCATGTGACTGATCATGCACTGATCATGTTTGCTATCATACACTGATCATGTGCCTCTGGAGGCAATAAACAAAGAGCTGAGTAGGCACGAATCAAACAGTCAGCAGGCAATAATCATGGAACTCAGGTGTGAGGAATCATGCTGCTCAGCTGGCAATAATCAAGCAGCTGAGCAGGCAGGAATTACGCAGCACAGCTGGCAATTGTCAAGCAGATGACAGGCAGGAATCGTGCAGCTCAGCTGGCAATTGTCAAGCAGATGAGCAGACAGTGATCACGCAGCTCAGCAGGCCCTGATCACGTGACTGAGCATGCACTGTTCACGTGGCTGATCATACACTGATCACGTGATGATCATGCACTGATCACTGGATATCATGCACTGATCACGTGGCTGATCATACACTGTTCACGTGTCTGACCATGCACTGATCACGTGGCTGATCATACACTGCTCACGTAACTGATCATGCACTGATCACGTGGCTATCATGCACTGATCACGTGGCTGAACATGCACTGTTCACGTGGCTGATCACACACCTGTCACGTGACATATCATGCACTGATCACGTGGCACTCATGCACTGATCACGTGGCTGATCATACTCTGCTCACGTAACTGATCATGCACACATCACGTGGCTATCATGCACTGCTCACGTGGCTGTCATGGAATGATCACGTAGCTACCATATACTGGTCACGTGACTGATCATGCACTGATCACGTAAATGATCATGCACTGATCACGTGACTGATCATGCACTGATCACGTAACTGATCATGCACTGATCACGTGGCTATCATGCACTGATCACGTGGCTGATCACACATGTATCACGTGACTGATCATGCACTGATCACGTGGCTATCATGCACTGATCACGTGGCTGATCATGCACTGATCACGTGCCTGATCATGCACTGATCACGTGACTGATCATGCACTGATCACGTGGCTATCATGCACTGATCACGTGGCTGATCATGCACTGATCACGTGGCTGATCATGCACTGATACCGTGACTGAGCATGGACTGATCACATGACTATCATGTAGTGATCACGTGACTTAATGGCGCTGATCATGTGACTGATCATGCACTGATCATGTTTGCTATCATACACTGATCATGTGCCTCTGGAGGCAATAAACAAAGAGCTGAGTAGGCACGAATCAAACAGTCAGCAGGCAATAATCATGGAACTCAGCTGTGAGGAATCATGCTGCTCAGCTGGCAATAATCAAGCAGCTGAGCAGGCAGGAATTACGCAGCACAGCTGGCAATTGTCAAGCAGATGACAGGCAGGAATCGTGCAGCTCAGCTGGCAATTGTCAAGCAGATGAGCAGACAGTAATCACGCAGCTCAGCAGGCCCTGATCACGTGACTGAGCATGCACTGTTCACGTGGCTGATCATACACTGATCACGTGATGATCATGCACTGATCACTTGGATATCATGCACTGATCACGTGGCTGATCATACACTGTTCACGTGTCTGATCATGCACTGATCACGTGGCTGATCATACACTGCTCACGTAACTGATCATGCACTGATCACGTGGCTATCATGCACTGATCACGTGGCTGAACATGCACTGTTCACGTGGCTGATCACACACCTGTCACGTGACATATCATGCACTGATCACGTGGCACTCATGCACTGATCACGTGGCTGATCATACTCTGCTCACGTAACTCATAATGCACACATCACGTGGCTATCATGCACTGCTCACGTGGCTCGTCATGGAATGATCACGTAGCTACCATATACTGGTCACGTGACTGATCATGCACTGATCACGTAAATGATCATGCACTGATCACGTGACTGATCATGCACTGATCACGTGACTGATCATGCACTGATCACGTGGCTGATCATGCACTGATCACGTGGCTGATCATGCACTGATCACGTGGCTGATCATGCACTGATCACGTGGCTATCATGCACTGATCACGTGGCTGATCATGCACTGATCACGTGGCTATCATGCACTGATCACGTGACTGATCATGCACTGATCACGTGACTGATCATGCACTGATCACGTGGCTATCATG
This sequence comes from Bos javanicus, assembly GCF_032452875.1. NCBI lineage: Eukaryota > Metazoa > Chordata > Mammalia > Artiodactyla > Bovidae > Bos > Bos javanicus. The sequence continues at coordinate 479,369 of NW_026893635.1, forward strand.
CACTGATCACGTGACTGATCATGCACTGATCACGTCTATATCATGCACTGATCACATGACTGATCATGCACTGATCACGTGATGATCATACACTAATCACGTGACAGATCATGCACTGATCACGTGGCTATCATGCACTACTCACGTGGCTGATCATGCAATGATCATGTAGCTACCATGTACAGGTCACGTGACTGATCATACACCCCTCAGGTGACTGATCATGCACTGATCACGTGGCTATCATGCACTGATCACGTGGCTGATCATGCACTGATCACGTGCCTGATCATGCACTGATCACGTGACTGATCATGCACTGATCACGTGGCTATCATGCACTGATCACGTGACTGATCATGCACTGATCACGTGGCTGATCATGCACTGATACGTGACTGAGCATGGACTGATCACATGACTATCATGTAGTGATCACGTGACTTAATGGCTCTGATCATGTGACTGATCATGCACTGATCATGTTTGCTATCATACACTGATCATGTGCCTCTGGAGGCAATAAACAAAGAGCTGAGTAGGCACGAATCAAACAGTCAGCAGGCAATAATCATGGAACTCAGGTGTGAGGAATCATGCTGCTCAGCTGGCAATAATCAAGCAGCTGAGCAGGCAGGAATTACGCAGCACAGCTGGCAATTGTCAAGCAGATGACAGGCAGGAATCGTGCAGCTCAGCTGGCAATTGTCAAGCAGATGAGCAGACAGTAATCACGCAGCTCAGCTGGCCCTGATCACGTGACCGAGCATGCACTGTTCACGTGGCTGATCATACACTGATCACGTGATGATCATGCACTGATCACTAGGATATCATGCACTGATCACGTGGCTGATCATACACTGTTCACGTGTCTGACCATGCACTGATCACGTGGCTGATCATACACTGCTCACGTAACTGAATATGCACTGATCACGTGGCTATCATGCACTGATCACGTGGCTGAACATGCACTGTTCACGTGGCTGATCACACACCTGTCACGTGACATATCATGCACTGATCACGTGGCACTCATGCACTGATCACGTGGCTGATCATACTCTGCTCACGAAACTCATCATGCACACATCACGTGGCTATCATGCACTGCTCACGTGGCTCGTCATGGAAAGATCACATAGCTACCATATACTGGTCACGTGACTGATCATGCACAGATCACGTAAATGATCATGCACTGTTCACGTGACTGATCATGCACTGATCACGTAACTGATCATGCACTGATCACGTGGCTATCATGCACTGATCACGTGGCTGATCATGCATGTATCACGTGACTGATCATGCACTGATCACGTGGCTCTCATGCACTGATCACGTGGCTATCATGCACTAATCACGTGGATATCATGCACTGATCACGTGACTGATCAGGCACTGTTCACGTGTCTGACCATGCACTGATCACATGGCTGATCATACACTGCTCACGTAACTGATCATGCACTGATCACGTGGCTATCATGCACTGAATACGTGGCTGAACATGCACTGTTCACGTGGCTGATCACACACCTGTCACGTGACATATCATGCACTGATCACGTGGCAATCATGCACTGATCACGTGTCTGATCATACTCTGCTCACGTAACTGATCATGCACACATCACGTGGATATCATTCACTGCTCACGTGGCTCCTCATGGAATGATCACGTAGCTACCATATACTGGTCACGTGACTGATCATGCAAAGATCACGTAAATGATCATGCACTGTTCACGTGACTGATCATGTACTGATCAGGTGACTGATCATGCACTGATCACGTGGCTATCATGCTCTGCTCACGTGGCTGATCATGCAAGGATCACGTAGCAACCATGTACTGGTCACGTGACTGATCATGCACTGATCATGTAATTGATCCTGCACTGATCACGTGGCTCGTCATGGAATGATCACGTGGCTGTCATGCACTGATCACGTGGCTGATCACACACATATCACATGACTGATCAGGCACTGATCACGTGGCTCTCATGCACTGATCACGTGGCTGTCTTGCATTGATCACGTGGCTGATCACACACGTATCACATGACTGATCATGCACTGATCACGTGGCTCTCATGCACTGTTCACGTGGTTATCATGCACTGATCACGTAATTGATCATGCACTGATCACGTGGCTGATCATGCAATGATCACGTAGCTCCCATGTACGGGTCTCCTGAGTGATCATGCACTGATCACGTAATTGATCATGCACTGATCACGTGGCTGATCATGCACTGAACACGTGACTGATCATGCACTGATCACGTGACTGATCATGCACTGATCACGGCGCTATCATGCATTGACTACATGACTCCACATGCACTGATCACGTGGATGATCATGCACTGATCACGTTACTGACCATGCACTGATCACGTGACTGATCAGGCACTGATCACATGGCTGATCATGCACTGATCACGTGGCTATCATGCACTGCTCACGTGGCTGATCAGGCAATGATCACCTAGCTACCATGTACTGGTCACGTGACTGATCATGCACTGATCACGTAAGTGATCATGCACTGATCATGTGGCTGATCATGCACTGATCACGTGGCTGATCATACACTGATCACGTGACTGATCATGCACTGATCACGTGACTGATCATGCACTGATCACGTGGCTATCATGCACTGATCACTTGGCTGGACATACACTGATCACGTGCCTGGTCATGCACTGATCACGTGGCTGATCATGCACTGATCACGTGACTGATCATGCACTGATCTCGTGTCTGATCAGGCACTGATCACGTGGCTATCATGCACTGCTCACTTGGCTGATCATGCGATGATCACGCAGCTACCATGTACTAGTCACATGACTGATCATGCACTGATCACGGTACTGATCATGCAGTGATCACTTGGCTATCATGCACTACTCACGTGGCTGATCATGCAATGATCATGTAGCTACCATGTACAGGTCACGTGAATGATCATACACCCATCAGGTGACTGATCATGCACTGATCACGTGGCCATCATACACTGATCACGAGACTGATCATGCACTGATCACGTCTATATCATGCACTGATCACATGACTGCCCATGCACTGATCACGTGGATGATCATACACTAATGATGTGACAGATCATGCACTGATCACGTGGCTGATCATGCACTGATACCGTGACTGAGCATGGACTGATCACATGACTATCATGTAGTGATCACGTGACTTGATGGCGCTGATCATGTGACTGATCATGCACTAATCATGTTTGCTATCATACACTGATCATGTGCCTCTGGAGGCAATAAACAAAGAGCTGAGTAGGCACGAATTAAACAGTCAGCAGGCAATAATCATGGAACTCAGCTGTGAGGAATCATGCTGCTCAGCTGGCAATAATCAAGCAGCTGAGCAGGCAGGAATTACGCAGCACAGCTGGCAATTGTCAAGCAGATGACAGGCAGGAATCGTGCAGCTCAGCTGGCAATTGTCAAGCAGATGAGCAGACAGTAATCACGCAGCTCATCAGGCCCAGATCACGTGACTGAGCATGCACTGTTCACGTGGCAGATCATACACTGCTCACGTAACTGATCATGCACTGATCACGTGGCTATCATGCACTGAATACGTGGCTGAACATGCACTGTTCACGTGGCTGATCACACACCTGTCACGTGACATATCATGCACTGATCACGTGGCAATCATGCACTGATCACGTGTCTGATCATACTCTGCTCACGTAACTGATCATGCACACATCACGTGGATATCATTCACTGCTCACGTGGCTCCTCATGGAATGATCACGTAGCTACCATATACTGGTCACGTGACTGATCATGCAAAGATCACGTAAATGATCATGCACTGTTCACGTGACTGATCATGTACTGATCAGGTGACTGATCATGCACTGATCACGTGGCTATCATGCTCTGCTCACGTGGCTGATCATGCAAGGATCACGTAGCAACCATGTACTGGTCACGTGACTGATCATGCACTGATCATGTAATTGATCCTGCACTGATCACGTGGCTCGTCATGGAATGATCACGTGGCTGTCATGCACTGATCACGTGGCTGATCACACACATATCACATGACTGATCAGGCACTGATCACGTGGCTCTCATGCACTGATCACGTGGCTGTCTTGCATTGATCACGTGGCTGATCACACACGTATCACATGACTGATCATGCACTGATCACGTGGCTCTCATGCACTGTTCACGTGGTTATCATGCACTGATCACGTAATTGATCATGCACTGATCACGTGGCTGATCATGCAATGATCACGTAGCTCCCATGTACGGGTCTCCTGAGTGATCATGCACTGATCACGTAATTGATCATGCACTGATCACGTGGCTGATCATGCACTGAACACGTGACTGATCATGCACTGATCACGTGACTGATCATGCACTGATCACGGCGCTATCATGCATTGACTACATGACTCCACATGCACTGATCACGTGGATGATCATGCACTGATCACGTTACTGACCATGCACTGATCACGTGACTGATCAGGCACTGATCACATGGCTGATCATGCACTGATCACGTGGCTATCATGCACTGCTCACGTGGCTGATCAGGCAATGATCACCTAGCTACCATGTACTGGTCACGTGACTGATCATGCACTGATCACGTAAGTGATCATGCACTGATCATGTGGCTGATCATGCACTGATCACGTGGCTGATCATACACTGATCACGTGACTGATCATGCACTGATCACGTGACTGATCATGCACTGATCACGTGGCTATCATGCACTGATCACTTGGCTGGACATACACTGATCACGTGCCTGGTCATGCACTGATCACGTGGCTGATCATGCACTGATCACGTGACTGATCATGCACTGATCTCGTGTCTGATCAGGCACTGATCACGTGGCTATCATGCACTGCTCACTTGGCTGATCATGCGATGATCACGCAGCTACCATGTACTAGTCACATGACTGATCATGCACTGATCACGGTACTGATCATGCAGTGATCACTTGGCTATCATGCACTACTCACGTGGCTGATCATGCAATGATCATGTAGCTACCATGTACAGGTCACGTGAATGATCATACACCCATCAGGTGACTGATCATGCACTGATCACGTGGCCATCATACACTGATCACGAGACTGATCATGCACTGATCACGTCTATATCATGCACTGATCACATGACTGCCCATGCACTGATCACGTGGATGATCATACACTAATGATGTGACAGATCATGCACTGATCACGTGGCTGATCATGCACTGATACCGTGACTGAGCATGGACTGATCACATGACTATCATGTAGTGATCACGTGACTTGATGGCGCTGATCATGTGACTGATCATGCACTAATCATGTTTGCTATCATACACTGATCATGTGCCTCTGGAGGCAATAAACAAAGAGCTGAGTAGGCACGAATTAAACAGTCAGCAGGCAATAATCATGGAACTCAGCTGTGAGGAATCATGCTGCTCAGCTGGCAATAATCAAGCAGCTGAGCAGGCAGGAATTACGCAGCACAGCTGGCAATTGTCAAGCAGATGACAGGCAGGAATCGTGCAGCTCAGCTGGCAATTGTCAAGCAGATGAGCAGACAGTAATCACGCAGCTCATCAGGCCCAGATCACGTGACTGAGCATGCACTGTTCACGTGGCAGATCATACACTGCTCACGTAACTGATAATGCACTGATCACGTGGCTATCATGCACTGATCACGTGGCTGATCATACACTGTTCACGTGTCTGACCATGCACTGATCACGTGGCTGCTCATACACTGATCAGTTGGCTATCATGCACTTATTACTTGGCTGATCATACACTGATCCCGTGACTGATAATGCACTGATCATCTGGCTATCGTGCACTCATTACCTGCCTATCGTGCACTGATCACGTGGTTGATCATACACTGATCACAAGACTGATCATGCACTAATCACGTCTATATCATGCACTGATCACATGACTGCCCATGCACTGATCACCCGGATGATCATACACTGATCATGCGACAGATCATGCACTGCTCACGCGGCTGTTCATGCAATGATCACGTAGCTACCATGTACTGGTCACATGAGTGATCATGCACTCATCACGTAATTGATCATGCACTGATCACGTGACTGATCATGCACTGACCTCGTGGCTATCATGCACGGCTCATGTGGCTGATCATGCAATGATCACCTAGCTACCATATACTGGTCACCTGACTGATCATGCACTGATCACGTAAGTGATCATGCACTGATCATGTGGCTGATCATGCACTGATCACGTGGATGATCATCCACTGATCACGTGACTGATCATGCACTGAACACGTGAATGATCATGCACTGATCACGTGGCTATCATGCACTGATCACTTGGCTGGACATACACTGATCACGTGCCTGGTCATGCACTGATCACGTGACTGATCATGCACTGATCACGTGGCTATCATGCACTACTCACGTGGCTGATCATGCAATGATCATGTAGCTACCATGTACCGTTCAGGTGACTGATCATACACCCATAAGGTGATGGATCATGCACTGATCACGTGGCTATCATGCACTGTTCACGTGGCTGATCATGCAATGTTCATGTAGCTAACATATACTGGTCACGTGACTGATCATGCACTGATCACGTAATTAATCCTGCACTGATCAGGTGACTTATCATGCACTGTAAACGTGAGTGATCATGCACTGATCACGTGACTGATCATGCACTGATCTCGTGGCTATCATGCACGGCTCATGTGGCTGATCATGCAATGATCACCTAGCTACCATATACTGGTCACCTGACTGATAATGCACTGATCACGTAAGTGATCATGCACTGATCATGCGGCTGATCATGCACTGATCACGTGGCTGATCATCCACTGATCACGTGACTGATCATGCACTGATCACGTGACTGATCATGCACTGATCACGTGGCTATCATGCACTGATCACTTGGCTGGTCATACACTGATCACGTGCCTGGTCATGCACAGATTACATGACTGATCATGCACTGAACACATGACTGATCATGCACTGATCACGTGGCTATCATGCACTACTCTCGTGGCTGATCATACACTGATCACGTGATTGATCATGCACTGATCACTTGGATATCATGCAGTGATCACGTGGCTATCATGCACTGATCACGTGGCTATCATGCACTGATCACGTGGCTGATCACGCAATGATCACGTAGCTACCATGTACTGGTCACGTGACTGATCATGCACTGATCACGTAATTGATCCTATACTGATAACGTGGCTTATCATGAATTGATCACGTGGCTGATCACACATGTATCACGTGACTGATCATGCACTGATCATGTGGCTCTCATGCACTGATCACGTGGCTGATCATGCAATGATCATGTAGCTACCATGTACAGGTCACGTGAATGATCATACACCCATCAGGTGACTGATCATGCACTGATCACGTGGCTATCATGCACTGATCAGGAGACGGATAATGCACTGATCACGTCTATATCATGCACTGATCACATGACTGCCCATGCACTGATCACGTGGATGATCATACCCTAATCATGTGACAGATCATGCACTGATCACGTGGCTGATCATGCACTGATACCCTGACTGAGCATGGACTGATCACATGACTATCATGTAGTGATCACGTGACTTAATGGTGCTGATCATGTGACTGATCATGCACTGATCATGTTTGCTATCATACACTGATCATGTGCCTCTGGAGGCAATAAACAAAGAGCTGAGTAGGCTCGAATCAAACAGTCAGCAGGCAATAATCATGGAACTCAGCTGTGAGGAATCATGCTGCTCAGCTGGCAATAATCAAGCAGCTGAGTAGGCAGGAATTACCCAGCACAGCTGGCAATTGTCAAGCAGATGACAGGCAGGAATCGTGCAGCTCAGCTGGCAATTGTCAAGCAGATGAGCAGACAGTAATCACGCAGCTCAGCAGGCCCGGATCACGTGACTGAGCATGCACTGACCATGTGGCTATCATGCTCTGCTCACGTGGCTGATCATGCAATGATCACGTAGCAACCATTTACTGGTCACGTGACTGATCATGCACTGATCACGTAATTGATCATGCACTGATCACGTGGCTCATCATGCAAAAATCACGTGGCTGATCACACATGTATCACGTGACTGATCACGCACTGATCATGTGGCTCTCATGCACTGATCATGTGGCTATCATGCACTGATCACGTGGCTATCATGCACTGATCACGTGGCTGATCACGCAATGATCATGTAGCTACTATGTACTGGTCACGTGACTGATCATGCACTGATCACGTGAGTGATAATGCAGTGATCACGTGGCTTTCATGCACTACTCACGTGGCTGCACATGCAATGATCATGTAGCTACCATGTACAGGTCACGTGAATGATCATACACCCATCAGGTGACTGATCATGCACTGATCACGTGGCTATCATGCACTGATCATGAGACTGATCATGCACTGATCACGTCTATATCATGCACTGATCACATGACTGCTCATGCACTGATCACGTGGATGATCATACACTAATCATGTGACAGATCATGCACTGATCACGTGGCTGATCATGCACTGATACCGTGACTGAGCATGGACTTATCACATGACTATCATGTAGTGATCACGTGAGTTAATTGCGCTGATCATGTGACTGATCATGCGCTGATCACGTGGCTGATCATGCAATGATCACGTAGCTACCATGCACTGATCACGTGGCTATCATGCACTGATCACGTGACTGATTATGCACAGATCACGTGACTGATCATGCACAGATAACGTGACTAATCATGCACTGATCACGTGGCTATCATGCACTGCTCACGTTGCTGATCATGCAATGATCATGCAGCTACCATGTATTGGTCACATGACTGATCATGCACTGATCACGTAATTGATCATGCACTGATCACCTGGCTTATCATGCATTGATCATGTGATTGATCATGTGCTGATCATATTTGGTGTCACACACTGATCATGTGCCTCTGGAGGCAAAGAAAATAGAGCTGAGTAGGCAGGAAACAGTCAGCAGGCTATAATCATGGAACTCAGCTCTGAGAAATCATGCTGCTGAGCTGGCAATAAATAAATAGATGAGCAGGCAGGAATTACGCAGCACAGGTGGCAAATGTCAAGGAGATGGCAGGCAGGAATCTATCAGCTCAGCTGGCAATTGTCAAGCAGATGAGCAGACAGTAATCACGCAGCTCAGCAGGCCCTGATCATGTGACTGAGCAAGCACTGATCACATGGCTGATCACACACCTATCACGTGACTGATCATGCACTGATCACGTGGCTCTCATGCACTGATCACGTGATTGTGCATGCATTGTTCACGTAATAGTATGCACTGATCACGTTGCTATCTTGCACTGATCACTTGGCTGATCATACACTCATCACGGGACTGATCTTGCACTGATCAAGGCGCTATCGTGCATTGATTACATGACTCCACATGCACTGGTCACGTGGATGATCATGCACTGATCACGTGACTGACCATGCACTGATCACGTGACTGATCAGGCACTGATCACATGACTGATCATGCACTGATCACGTGGCTATCATGCACTGATCACCTTCCTATCATACACAGATCACGTGACTGATCATGCACTGATCATGTGACTGATCATGCACTGATCACGTGGCTATCATGCACTGATCACTTGGCTGGACATACAATGATCACGTGCCTGGTCATGCACTGATCACGTGGCTGATCATGCACTGATCACGTGTCTGATCATGCACTGATTACGTGGCTATCATGCACTGCTCACGTGGCTGATCATGCGATGATCACGCAGCTACCATGTACTGGTCACATGACTGATCATGCACTGATCACGTGACTGATCATGCAGTGATCACGTGGCTATCTTGCACTACTCACGTGGCTGATCATGCAATGATCATGTAGCTACCATGTACAGGTCACGTGAATGATCATACACCCATCAGGTGACTGATCATGCACTGATCACGTCTATATCATGCACTGATACCGTGACTGAGCATGGACTGATCACATGACTATCATGTAGTAATCACGTGACTTAATGGCGCTGATCATGTGACTGATCATGCGCTGATCATGTTTGCTATCATACACTGATCAAGTGCCTCTGGAGGCAATAAACAAAGAGCTGAGTACGCACGAATAAGTCAGCAGGCAATAATCATGGAACTCAGCTGTGAGGAATCATGCTGCTCAGCTGGCAATAATCAAGCAGCTGAGCAGGCAGGAATTACGCAGCACAGCTGGCAATTGTCAAGCAGATGACAGGCAGGAATCGTGCAGCTCAGCTGGCAGTTGTCAAGCAGATGAGCAGACAGTAATCACGCAGCTCAGCAGGCCCAGATCACGTGACTGAGCATGCACTGTTCACGTGGCTGATCATACACTGATCATGTGATTGATCATGCATTGATCACTTGGATATCATTCACTGATCACGTGGCTGATCATACACTGTTCACGTGTCTGACCATGCACTGATCACGTGGCTGATCATACACTGCTCACGTAACTGATAATGCACTGATCACGTGGCTATCATGCACTGAATACGTGGCTGAACATGCACTGTTCACGTGGCTGATCACACACCTGTCACGTGACATATCATGCACTGATCACCTGGCACTCATGCACTGATCACGTGGCTGATCAAACTCTGCTCACGAAACTCATCATGCACACATCACGTGGCTATCATGCACTGCTCACGTGGTTCGTCATGGAATGATCACAAAGCTACCATATACTGGTCACGTGACTGATCATGCACAGATCACGTAAATGATCATGCACTGTTCACGTGACTGATCATGTACTTATCACGTGACTGATAATGCACTGATCACGTGGCTATCCTGCTCTGCTCACGTGGCTGATCATGCAACGATCACGTAGCAACCATGTAGTGGTCTCGTGACTGATCATGCACTGATCATGTAATTGATCCTGCACTGATCACGTGGCTCATCACCCACTGATCCGGTGGCTGATCACACACGTATCACGTGACTGGTCATGTACAGATCCCGTGACTAATCATGAAGTGATCACGTGGCTATCCTGCACTGATCACGTGGCTATCATGCACTGATCACGTGGCTGTTCACACACGTATCACCTGACTGATCATGCAATGATCACGTGACTGATCATGCACAGATCACGTGACTGATCATGCACAGATCACGTGACTGATCATGCACTGATCACGAAGCTCTCATGCACTGCTCACGTGGCTGATCATGCAATGATCACGTAGCTACCATGCACTGATCACGTGGCTGATCATGCAATGATCACGTAGCTACCATGCACTGATCACGTGGCTATCATGCACTGATCACGTGACTGATTATGCACAGATCACGTGACTGATCATGCACAGATAACGTGACTAATCATGCACTGATCACGTGGCTATCATGCACTGCTCACATGGCTGATCATGCAATGATCATGCAGCTACCATGTACTGGTCACATGACTGATCATGCACTGATCACGTAATTGATCATGCACTGATCACCTGGCTTATCATGCATTGATCATGTGATTGATCATGTGCTGATCATGTTTGGTGTCACACACTGATCATGTGCCTCTGGAGGCAAAGAAAATAGAGCTGAGTAGGCAGGAAACAGTCAGCAGGCTATAATCATGGAACTCAGCTCTGAGAAATCATGCTGCTCAGCTGGCAATAAATAAATAGATGAGCAGGCAGGAATTACGCAGCACAGGTGGCAACTGTCAAGGAGATGGCAGGCAGGAATCGTGCAGCTCAGCTGGCAATTGTCAAGCAGATGAGCAGACAGTAATCACGCAGCTCAGCAGGCCCTGATCATGTGACTGAGCAAGCACTGATCACATGGCTGATCACACACCTATCACGTGACTGATCATGCACTGATCACGTGACTGATCATGCACTGATCACGTGTCTGATCATGCACTGATTACGTGGCTATCATGCACTGCTCACGTGGCTGATCATGCGATGATCACGCAGCTTCCATGTACTGGTCACATGACTGATCATGCACTGATCACGTGACTGATCATGCAGTGATCATGTGGCTATCATGCACTACTCACGTGGCTGATCATGCAATGATCATGTAGCTACCATGTACAGGTCACGTGAATGATCATACACACATCAGATGACTGATCATGCACTGATCACGTGGCTATCAGGCACTGAACACGATACTGATCTTGCACTGCTCACGTCTATATCAGGCACTGATCACATGACTGCCCATGCACTGATCACGTGGATGATCATGCACTGATACCGTGACTGAGCATGGACTGATCACATGACTATCATGTAGTGATCACGTGACTTAATGGCGCTGATCATGTGACTGATCATGCGCTGATCATGTTTGCTATCATACACTGATCATGTGCCTCTGGAGGCAATAAACAAAGAGCTGAGTAGGCACGAATCAAATATTCTGCAGTCAATAATCATGGAACACAGGGGTGAGGAATCATGCTGCTCAGCTGGCAATAATCAAGCAACTGAGCAGGCAGGAATTACGCAGCACAGGTGGCAATTGTCAAGCAGATGACAGGCAGGAATCGTGCACCTCAGCTGGCAATTGTCAAGCAGATGAGCAGACAGTAATCACGCAGCTCAGCAGGCCCAGATCACGTGGCTGATCATACACTGTTCACGTGTCTGACCATGCACTGATCACGTGGCTGATCATACACTGCTCACGTAACTGATCATGCACTCATCACGTGGCTATCATGCACTGAATACGTGGCTAAACATACACTGTTCACGTGGCTGATCACACACCTGTCACCTGACATATCATGCACTGATCACGTGGCACTCATGCACTGATCACGTGGCTGATCATACTCTGCTCACGTAACTCATCATGCACACATCACGTGGCTATCATGTACTGCTCACGTGGTTCTTCATGGAATGATCACGAAGCTACCATATACTGGTCACGTGACTGATCATGCACTGATCACGTAAATGATCATGCACTGTTCACGTGACTGATCATGTACTGATCACTTGACTAATCCTGAAGTGATCACGTGGCTAGCCTGCACTGATCACGTGGATATCATGCACTGATCACGTGGCTGATCATGCAATGATCACGTAGCTACCATGCACTGATCACGTGAATGATCATACACCCATCAGGTGACTGATCATGCACTGATCACGTGGCTATCATGCACGACTCACGTGGCTGATCATGCACTGATCACATGACTGCCCATGCACTGATCACGTGGATGGTCATACACTAATCATGTGACAGATCATGCACTGATCACGTGGCTGATCATGCACTGATACCGTGACTGAGCATGGACTAATCACATGACTATCATGTAGTGATCACGTGAGTTAATTGCGCTGATCATGTGACTGATCATGCGCTGATCACGTGGCTGATCATGCAATGATCACGTAGCTACCATGCACTGATCACGTGGCTATCATGCACTGATCACGTGACTGATTATGCACAGATCACGTGACTGATCATGCACAGATAACGTGACTAATCATGCACTGATCACGTGGCTATCATGCACTGCTCACATGGCTGATCATGCAATGATCATGCAGCTACCATGTACTGGTCACATGACTGATCATGCACTGATCACGTAATTGATCATGCACTGATCACCTGGCTTATCATGCATTGATCATGTGATTGATCATGTGCTGATCATGTTTGGTGTCACACACTGATCATGTGCCTCTGGAGGCAAAGAAAATAGAGCTGAGTAGGCAGGAAACAGTCAGCAGGCTATAATCATGGAACTCAGCTCTGAGAAATCATGCTGCTCAGCTGGCAATAAATAAATAGATGAGCAGGCAGGAATTACGCAGCACAGGTGGCAACTGTCAAGGAGATGGCAGGCAGGAATCGTGCAGCTCAGCTGGCAATTGTCAAGCAGATGAGCAGACAGTAATCACGCAGCTCAGCAGGCCCTGATCATGTGACTGAGCAAGCACTGATCACATGGCTGATCACACACCTATCACGTGACTGATCATGCACTGATCACGTGACTGATCATGCACTGATCACGTGTCTGATCATGCACTGATTACGTGGCTATCATGCACTGCTCACGTGGCTGATCATGCGATGATCACGCAGCTACCATGTACTGGTCACATGACTGATCATGCACTGATCACGTGACTGATCATGCAGTGATCACATGGCTATCATGCACTACTCACGTGGCTGATCATGCAATGATCATGTAGCTACCATGTACAGGTCACGTGAATGATCATACACACATCAGATGACTGATCATGCACTGATCACGTGGCTATCAGGCACTGATCACGATACTGATCATGCACTGCTCACGTCTATATCAGGCACTGATCACATGACTGCCCATGCACTGATCACGTGGATGATCATGCACTGATACCGTGACTGAGCATGGACTGATCACATGACTATAATGTAGTGATCACGTGACTTAATGGCGCTGATCATGTGACTGATCATGCGCTGATCATGTTTGCTATCATACACTGATCATGTGCCTCTGGAGGCAATAAACAAAGAGCTGAGTAGGCACGAATCAAATATTCTGCAGTCAATAATCATGGAACACAGGGGTGAGGAATCATGCTGCTCAGCTGGCAATAATCAAGCAACTGAGCAGGCAGGAATTACGCAGCACAGGTGGCAATTGTCAAGCAGATGACAGGCAGGAATCGTGCAGCTCAGCTGGCAATTGTCAAGCAGATGAGCAGACAGTAATCACGCAGCTCAGCAGGCCCAGATCACGTGGCTGATCATACACTGTTCACGTGTCTCACCATGCACTGATCACGTGGCTGATCATACACTGCTCACGTAACTGATCATGCACTCATCACGTGGCTATCATGCACTGAATACGTGGCTAAACATACACTGTTCACGTGGCTGATCACACACCTGTCACGTGACATATCATGCACTGATCACGTGGCACTCATGCACTGATCACGTGGCTGATCATACTCTGCTCACGTAACTCATCATGCACACATCACGTGGCTATCATGTACTGCTCACGTGGTTCTTCATGGAATGATCACGAAGCTACCATATACTGGTCACGTGACTGATCATGCACTGATCACGTAAATGATCATGCACTGTTCACGTGACTGATCATGTACTGATCACTTGACTAATCCTGAAGTGATCACGTGGCTAGCCTGCACTGATCACGTGGATATCATGCACTGATCACGTGGCTGATCATGCAATGATCACGTAGCTACCATGCACTGATCACGTGACTGATCATGAACTGATCACGTGGCTGATCATGCAATGATCACGTGACTAATCATGAAGTGATCCCGTGGCTATCCTGCACTGATCACGTGGATATCATGCACTGATCACGTGGCTGATCATGCAATGATCACGTAGCTACCATGCACTGATCATGTGACAGATCATGCACTGATCACGTAATTGATCATGCACTGATCACCTGGCTTATCATGCATTGATCATGTGACTGATCATGTGCTGATCATGTTCGGTGTCACACACTGATCATGTGCCTCTAGAGGCAAAGAACATAGAGCTGAGTAGGCAGGAAACAGTCAGCAGGCTATAATCATGGAACTCAGCTCTGAGAAATCATGCTGCTCAGCTGGCAATAATCAAATAGATGAGCAGGCAGGAATTACGCAGCACAGGTGGCAATTGTCAAGGAGATGGCAGGCAGGAATCGTGCAGCTCAGCTGGCAATTTTCAAGCAGATGAGCAGACAGTAATCACGCAGCTCAGCAGGCCCTGATCATGTGACTGAGCATGCACTGTTCACATGGCTGATCACACACCTATCACGTGACTGACCATGCACTGATCACGTGGCTCTCATGCACTGATCACGTGATTGCGCATGCATTATTCACGTAATAGTATGCACTGATCACGTGGCTATCATGAACTGATGACGTGGCTAATCATGCACTGATCATATGACTGATCATGCACTGATCACATAGCTATCTTGCACTGATCACTTGGCTGATCATACACTCATCACGGGACTGATCGTGCACTGATCAAGGCGCTATCATGCATTGATTACATGACTCCACATGCACTGATCACGTGGATGATCATGCACTGATCACGTGACTGACCATGCACTGATCACGTGCCTGATCATGCACTGATCACGTGACTGACCATGCACTGATTACGTGGCTCTCATGCACTTATCACCGGGCTATCATGCACTGATCACGTGACTGATCATGCACTGATCACGTGACTGATCATGCACTGATCACGTGTCTATCATGCACTGATCACTTGGCTGGACGTACACTGATCACGTGCCTGGTTATGCATTGATCACGTGGCTGATCCTGCACTGATCACGTGATTGATCATGCACTGATCACGTGGCTATCATGCACTGATCACCTGGCTATCATGCACAGATCACGTGACTGATCACACACCTATCAGGTGACTGATCATGGACTGATCACGTGGCTCTCATGCACTTATCACGTGATTGCGCATGCATTGTTCACGTAATAGTATGCACTGTTCACGTGGCTATCATGCACTGATGACGTGGCTAATCATGCACTGATCATATGACTGATCATGCGCTGATCACGTGTCTATCATGCACTGATCACTTGGCTGGAAATACACTGATCACGAGCCTGGTCATGCACTGATCACGTGGCTGATCATGCACTGATCACGTGACATATCATGCACTGATCACGTGGCTATCATGCACTGATCACGTGGCTATCGTGCACTGATCACGTGACTGATCGTGCACTGATCACGTGACTGATCAGGCACTGATCACGTGTCTATCATGCACTGATCACGTGGCTATCATGCACTGATCACCTGGCTATCATGCACAGATCACGTGACTGATCATGCACTGATCACGTGACTGATCATGCACTGATCACGTGGCTATCATGCACTGATCACTTGGCTGGACATACACTGATCACGTGCCTGGTCATGCACTGATCACGTGGCTGATCATGCACTGATCACGTGACTGATCATGCACTGATCTCGTGTCTGATCATGCACTGATCACGTGGCTATCATGCACTGCTCACGTGGCTGATCATGCGATGATCACGCAGCTACCATGTACTGGTCACATGACTGATCATGCACTGATCACGTGACTGATCATGCAGTGATCACGTGGCTACCATGCACTACTCACGTGGCTGATCATGCAATGATCATGTAGCTACCATGCACTGATCACGTGACTGATCATGCACCGATCACGTGGCTGATCATGCACTGATCACGTGGCTATCATGCACTGATCGTGAGACTGATCATGCAATGATCACGTCTATATCATGCACTGATCACATGACTGCCCATGCACTGATCACGTGGATGATCATACACTAATCATGTGACAGATCATGCACTGATCACGTGGCTGATCATGCACTGATACCGTGACTGAGCATGGACTGATCACATGACTATCATGTAGTGATCACGTGACTTAATGGCACTGATCATGTGACAGATCATGCGCTGATCATGTTTGCTATCATACACTGATCATGTGCCTCTGGAGGCAGTAAACAAAGACCTGAGTAGGCACGAATCAAACAGTCAGCAGGCAATAATCATGGAACTCAAGTTTGAGGAATCATGCTGCTCAGCTGGCAATAATCAAGCAGCTGAGCAGGCAGGAATTACGCAGCACAGCTGGCAATTGTCAAGCAGATGACAGGCAGGAATCGTGCAGCTCAGCTGGCAATTGTCAAGCAGATGAGCAGACAGTAATCACGCAGCTCAGCAGGCCCAGATCAGGTGACTGAGCATGCACTGTTCACGTGGCTGATCATACACTGATCACGTGATTGATCATGCACTGATCACGTGGCTATCATGCACTGATCACGTGGCTGATCATACACTGTTCACGTGTCTGGCCATGCACTGCTCACGTGGCTGATCATACACTGCTCACGTAACTGATCATGCACTGATCACGTGGCTATCATGCACTGATCACGTGGCTGAACATGCACTGTTCACGTGGCTGATCACACACCTGTCACGTGACATATCATGCACTGATCACGTGGCACTCATGCACTGATCACGTGGCTGTACATACTCTGCTCTCGTAACTCATCATGCACACATCACGTTTCTATCATGCACTGCTCACGTGGCTCGTCATGGAATGATCACGTAGCTACCATATGCTGGTCACGTGACTGATCATGCACAGATCACGTAAATGATCACGCACTGTTCACGTGACTGATCATGTACTGATCACGTGACTGATCATGCACTGATCAGGTGGCTGATCATACACTGATCACGTGACTGATCATGCACTGATCACGTGACTGATCATGCACTGATCACTTGGCTATCATGCACTGATCACTTGGCTGGTCATTCACTGATCACATGACTGATCATGCACTGTTCACGTGACTGATCATGTACTGATCACGTGACTGATCATGCACTGATCACGTAATTGATCATGCACTGATCACGTGGCTGATCATGCAATGATCACGTTACTGACAATGCACTGATCACGTGACGGATCATCCACTGATCTGTTGGCTATCATGCACTGATTACTTTGCTGATCATACACTGATCACGTGGCTGATAATGCACTGATCATCTGGCTATCATGCACTCATTACCTGGCTATCGTGCACTGATCACGTGGTTGATCATACAATGATCACGAGACTGATCATGCACTGATCACGTCTATATCATGCACTGATCAAATGACTGCCCATGCACTGATCACCCGGATGATCATGCGACAGATCATGCACTGATCACGTGGCTATCATGCACCGCTCATGCGGCTGTTCATGCAATGATCATGTAGCTACCATGTACTGGTCACGTGAGTGATCATGCACTGATGACGTAATTGTTCATGCACTGATCAGGAGACTTATCATGCACCTTTAACGTGAGTGATCATGCACTGATCACGTGACTGATCATGCACTGATCTCGTGGCTATCATGCAAGGCTCATGTGGCTGATCATGCAATGATCACCTAGCTACCATATACTGCTCACGTGACTGATCATGCACTGATCATGTAATTGATCAGGCACTGATCATGCGGCTGATCATGCACTGATCACGTGGCTGATAATCCACAGATCACGTGTCTGATCATGCACTGATCACGTGACTGATCATGCACTGATCACGTGGCTATCATGCACTGATTACTTGGCTGGTCATACACTGATCACGTGCCTGGTCATGCACAGATTACATGACTGATCATGCACTGATCTCGTGGCTATCATGCAAGGCTCACGTGGCTGATCATGCAACGATCACGTAGCAACCATGTACTGGTCATGTGACTGATCATGCACTGATCACGTAATTCATCCTGCACTGATCACGTGGCTCATCATGCACTGATCTCGTGACTGATCACACATGTATCACGTGACTGATCATGCACTGATCACGTGGCTCTCATGCACTGATCACGTGGCTATCATGCACTGATCACGTGGATATAATACACTGATCACTTGGCTGATCACACACGTATCACATGACTGATAATGCACTGATCACGTGGCTATCCTGCACTGATCACGTGGCTGATCACGCAATGATCATGAAGCTACCATGTACTGGTCACGTGACTGATAATGCACAGATCACGTAAATTATCATGCACTGTTCCCGTGACTGATCATGTACAGATCACGTGACTGATCATGCACTGATCACGTGGCTATCATGCTCTGCTCACGTGGCTGATCATGCAACGATCACGTAGCAACCATGTAGTGGTCTCGTGACTGATCATGCACTGATCACGTAATTGATCATGCACTGAACACCTGGCTTATCATGCATTGATCATGTGACTGATCATGTGCTGATCATGTTTGGTGTCACACACTGATCATGTGCCTCTGGAGGCAAAGAAAGTAGCAGCTGAGTAGGCAGGAAACAGTCAGCAGGCTATAATCATGGAACGCAGCTCTGAGAAATCATGCTGCTCAGCTGGCAATAATCAAGTAGATGAGCAGGCAGGAATTACGCAGCACAGGTGGCAATTGTCAAGGAGATGACAGGCAGGAATCGTGCAGCTCAGCTGGAAATTGTCAAGCACATGAGCAGACAGTAATCACGCAGCTCAGCAGGCCCTGATCACGTGACTGAGCATGCACTGCTCACATGGCTGTTCACACACCTATCACGTGACTGATCATGCACTGATCATGTGACTGATCATGCACTGATCACGTAGCTTTCTTGCACTGATCATTGGCTGATCATACACTCATCACGGGACTGATCGGGCACTGATCACGGCGCTATC
Organism: Bos javanicus; assembly: GCF_032452875.1. Classification (NCBI taxonomy): domain Eukaryota; kingdom Metazoa; phylum Chordata; class Mammalia; order Artiodactyla; family Bovidae; genus Bos; species Bos javanicus. The sequence goes on from NW_026893635.1 coordinate 499,930, forward strand.
ATGCATTGACTACTTGACTCCACATGCACTGATCACGTGGATGATCATGCACTGATTACGTGACTGACCATGTACTGATCACGTGACTGATCAGGCACTGATCACATGGCTGATCATGCACTGATCACGTGGCTATCAAGCACTGCTCACGTGGCTGATCAGGCAATGATCACGTAGCTACCATGTACTGGTCACGTGAGTGATCATGCACTGATCATGTAATTGATCATGCACTGATCAGGTGACTTATCATGCACTGTTAACGTGAGTGATCATGCACTGATCACGTGACTGATCATACACTGATCTCGTGGCTATCATGCACGGCTCATGTGCCTGATCATGCAATGATCACCTAGCTACCATATACTGGTCACGTGACTGATCATGCACTGATCACGTAATTCATCATGCACTGATCATGTGGCTGATCATGCACTGATCACGTGGCTGATCATCCACTGATCACGTGACTGATCATGCACTGATCACGTGGCTATCATGCATTGATCACTTGGCTGGTCATACACTGATCACGTGCCTGGTCATGCACAGATTACATGACTGATCATGCACTGGACATGTGACTGATCATGCACTGATCACGTGGCTATCATGCACTGTTCACGTGGCTGTTCATACACTGATCACCTGCCTGGTCATGCACAGATCACGTGACAAATCATGAACTGATCACATAGCTATCATGAACTGATCACCTGTCTGATCATGCACTGATCACGTGGCTGATCATGCACTGATACCGTGACTGAGCATGGACTGATCACATGACTATCATGTAGTGATCACGTGACTTAATGGCTCTGATCATGTGACTGATCATGCACTGATCATGTTTGCTATCATACACTGATCAAGTGCCTGTGGAGGCAATAAACAAAGAGCTGAGTAGGCACGAATCAGTCAGCAGGCAATAATCATGGAACTCAGCTGTGAGGAATCATGCTGCTCAGCTGGCAATAATCAAGCAGCTGAGCAGGCAGGAATTACGCAGCACAGCTGGCAATTGTCAAGCAGATGACAGGCAGGAGTGGTGCAGCTCAGCTGGCAAATGTCAAGCAGATGAGCATACAGAAATCACGCAGCTCGGCAGGCCCTGATCACGTGACTGAGCATGCACTGTTCACGAGGCTGATCATACCCTGATCACGTGATGATCATGCACTGATCACTTGGATATCATGTACTGATCACATGGGTGATCATACACTGTTCACGTGTCTGACCATGCACTGATCACGTGGCTGATCATACACTGCTCACGTAACTGATCATGCACTGATCACGTGGCTATCATGGACTGATCACGTGGCTGAACATGCACTGTTCATGTGGCTGATCACACACCTGTCACGTGACATATCATGCACTGATCACGTGGCACTCATGCAGTGATCACGTGGCTGATCATACTCTGCTCACGTAACTCATAATGCACACATCACGTGGCTATCATGCACTGCTCACGTGGCTCGTCATGGAATGATCACATAGCTACCATATACTGGTCACGTGACTGATCATGCACAGATCATGTAAATGATCATGTACTGTTCACGTGACTGATCTTGTACTGATCACGTGACTGATAATGCACTGATCACGTGGCTATCATGCTCTGCTCACGTGGCTGATCATGCAACGATCACGTAGCAACCATGTAGTGGTCTCGTGACTGATCATGCACTGATCATGTAATTGATCCTGCACTGATCACATGGCTCATCACGCACTGATCCGGTGGCTGATCACACACGTATCACGTGACTGATCATGTACAGATCACGTGACTAATCATGAAGTGATCACGAGGCTATCCTGCACTGATCACGTGGATATCATGCACTGATCACGAGGCTGATCACACACGTATCACGTGACTGATCATGCACTGATCACGTGGCTATCATGCACTGATCACGTGACTTATCATGCACAGATCACCTGACTGATCATGCACAGATCACGTGACTGATCATGCACTGATCACGTGGCTATCATGCACTGCTCACGTGGCTGATCATGCAGTGATCACACCGCTCCCACGTACTGGTCACATGACTGATCATGCACTGATCACATAATTGATCATGCACTGATCACCTGGCTTATCATGCATTGATCATGTGACTGATCATGTGCTGATCATGTTTGGTGTCACACACTGATCATGTGCCTCTGGAGGCAATGAACATAGAGCTGAGTAGGCAGGAATCAGTCAGCAGGCTATAATCATGGAACTCACCTCTGAGAAATCATGCTGCTCAGCTGGCAATAATCAAGTAGATAAGCAGGCAGGAATTACGCAGCACAGGTGGCAATTGTCAAGGAGGTGACAGGCAGGAATCGTGCAGCTCAGCTCGAAATTGTCAAGCAGATGAGCAGACAGTAATCACGCAGCTCAGCAGGCCCTGATCACGTGACTGAGCATGCACTGTTCACATGGCTGATCACACACCTATCACGTGACTGATCATGCACTGATCATGTGACTGATCATGCACTGATCACGTAGCTATCTTGCACTTATCACTTGGCTGATCATACACTCATCACGGGACTGATCGTGCACTGATCACGGCACTATCATGCATTGACTACATGACTCCACATGCACTGATATGTGGATGATCATGCACTGATCACGTGACTGATCAGGCACTGATCAAATGGATGATCATGCACTGATCACCTGGCACTCATGCACTGATCACGTGGCTGATCATACTCTGCTCACGAAACTCATCATGCACACATCACGTGGCTATCATGCACTGCTCACGTGGTTCGTCATGGAATGATCACGAACCTACCATATACTGGTCACGTGACTGATAATGCACAGATCACGTAAATGATCATGCACTGTTCACGTGACTGATCATGTACTGATCACGTGACTGAGAATGCACTGATCACGTGGCTATCATGCTCTGCTCACGTGGCTGATCAGGCAACGATCACGTAGCAACCATGTAGTGGTCTCGTGACTGATCATGCACTGATCACGTAATTGATCCTGCACTGATCACATGGCTCATTACGCACTGATCAGGTGGCTGAACACACACGTATCACGTGACTGATCATGCACAGATCACGTGACTAATCATGAAGTGATCACGTGGCTATCCTGCACTGATCACGTGGATATCATGCACTGATCATGTGGCTGATCACACACGTATCACGTGACTGATCATGCACTGATCACGTGGCTATCATGCACTGATCACGTGACTCATCATGCACAGATCACGTGACTGATCATGCACAGATCACGTGACTGATCATGCACTGATCACATAATTGATCATGCACTGATCACCTGGCTTATCATGCATTGATCATGTGACTGATCATGTGCTGATCATGTTTGGTGTCACACACTGATCATGTGCCTCTGGAGGCAATGAACATAGAGCTGAGTAGGCAGGAATCAGTCACCAGGCTATAATCATGGAACTCACCCTTGAGAAATCATGCTGCTCAGCTGGCAATAATCAAGTAGATGAGCAGGCAGGAATTATGCAGCACAGGTGGCAGTTGTCAAGGAGGTGACAGGCAGGAATCGTGCAGCTCAGCTGGAAATTTTCAAGCAGATGAGCAGACAGTAATCACGCAGCTCAGCAGGCACTGATCACGTGACTGAGCATGCACTGTTCACATGGCTGATCACACACCTATCACGTGACTGATCATGCACTGATCATGTGACTGATCATGCACTGATCACGTAGCTATCTTGCACTGATCACTTGGCTGATCATACACTCATCACGGGACTGATCGTGCACTGATCACGGCGCTATCATGCATTGACTACATGACTCCACATGCACTGATCACGTGGATGATCATGCACTGATCACGTGACTGACCATGCACTGATCACGTGACTGATCAGGCACTGATCACGTGGCTGATCATACACTGATCACCTGCCTGGTCATGCACAGATCACCTGACAAATCATGAACTGATCACATAGCTATCATGAACTGATCACCTGGCTGATCATGCACTGATCATGTGACTGATCATGCGCTGATCATGTTTCCTATCATACACTGATCATGTGCCTCTGGAGGCAATAAACAAAGAGCTGAGTAGGCACGAATCAAACAGTCAGCAGGCAATAATCATGGAACTCAGCTGTGAGGAATCATGCTGCTCAGCTGGCAATAATCAAGCAGCTAGCAGGCAGGAATTACACAGCACAGCTGGCAATTGTCAAGCAGATGACAGGCAGGAATCGGGCAGCTCAGCTGGCAATTGTCAAGCAGATGAGCAGACAGTCATCACGCAGCTCAGCAGGCCCTGATCTCGTGACTGAGCATGCACTGTTCACGTGGCTGATCATACACTGATTACGTGATTGATCATGCACAGATCACTTGGATATCATGCACTGATCACGTGGCTGATCATACACTGATTACGTGATTGATCATGCACAGATCACTTGGATATCATGCACTGATCACGTGGCTCATCATACACTGTTCACGTGTCTGACCATGCACTGATCACGTGGCTGATCATACACTGCTCACGTAACTGATCATGCACTCATCACGTGGCTATCATGCACTGAATACGTGGCTGAACATGCACTGTTCACGTGGCTGATCACACACCTGTCACGTGACATATCATGCACTGAGCACGTGGCACTCATGCACTGATCACGTGGCTGATCATACTCTGCTCACCTAACTGATCATGCACACATCACGTGGCTATCATGCACTCCTCACGTGGTTCGTCATGGAATGATCACGAAGCTACCATATACTGGTCACGTGACTGATCATGCACAGATCACGTAAATGATCATGCACTGTTAACGTGAATGATCATGCACTGATCACGTGGCTCTCATGCACAGATCACGTGATTGTGCATGCACTGATCACGTAATTGTATGCACTGATCACGTGGCTATCATGCACTGATGACGTGGCTGATCATGCACTGATCATGTGACTGATCATGCACTGATCACGTAACTATCTTGCACTGGTCACTTGGCTGATCATACATTCATCACGGGACTGATCGTGCACTGATTGCGGTGCTATCATGCATTGACTACATGACTCCACATGCACTGATCACGTGCATGATCATGCATTGATCCCGTGACTGACCATGCACTGATCACGTGACTGATCATGCACTGATCACCTGGCTATCATGCACTGATCATTTGGATGTTCATACACTGATCATGTGCCTGGTCATGCACTGAGCACGTGGCTATCATGCACTACTCACGTGGCTGATCATGCAATGATCATGTAGCTACCATGTACCGGTCAGGTGACTGATCATACACCGATCAGGTGACGGATCATGCACTGATCACGTGGCTATCATGCACTGTTCACGTGGCTGATCATACACTGATCACCTGCCTGGTCATGCACAGATCACGTGACAAATCATGAACTGATCACATAGCTATCATGAACTGATCACCTGTCTGATCATGCACTGATCACGTGGCTGATCATGCACTGATACCGTGACTGAGCATGGACTGATCACATGACTATCATGTAGTGATCACGTGACTTAATGTCTCTGATCATGTGACTGATCATGTGCTGATCATGTTTGCTATCATACACTGATCATGTGCCTCTGGAGGCAATAAACAAAGAGCTGAGTAGGCACGAATGAAACAGTCAGCAGGCAATAATCATGGAACTCAGCTGTGAGGAATCATGCTGCTCAGCTGGCAATAATCAAGCACGTGACCAGGCAGGAATCACGCAGTTCAGCTGGCAATTGTCAAGCAGATGAGCCGACAGGAATCACGCAGCTCAGATGGCAATTGTCATGCAGATGAGCCGGCAGGAATCACGCAGCTCAGCAGGCTCTGATCACGTGACTCTGCAGGCACTGATCACGTGGCTGATCAAGTACAGATCACGTGACTGAGCATGCACTGATCACGTGGCTATCATGCACTGATGACGTGACTGCGAATGCACTGATGACGTGGCTGATCGGGCACTGATCACATGGCTCATCATGCACTGATCACGTGTTTATCAGGCAATGATCAGTGACTGACAGGCGCTGATCATGGGACTGTGCACGCACTGATCACGTGGCTATCATGCACTGATCACGTGACTGCACATGCACTGATGACGTGGCTGTTCGGGCACTGATCACGTGTTTATCAGGCAGTGATCAGTGAATGACAGGCGCTGATCAGGGGACTGTGCACGCACTGATCAGGTGGCTGGTCAGGAACTGACCAGCTGACTGCGCATGCAGTGATCACGTGGCTGGTCGTTCACTGATCACGTGTTTATCATATGGTGATCACGTGTCTGTGAGGCGCTGATCACGTGACTGTGCCGTCAGTGATCACGTGGCTGAGCAGGCACTGATATCGTGACTGAGCATGCACTGATCATGTGCCGGGAGCCGGGGAGGCCTTCCATTCTGGACAAAGGTCATGAGGAAGGAGGCTCTGCATACGCAAATGCGGGATCGAGCCTCAGGAGTCCACCCGGATATTCTCCAGGATCTCCCCCCCAAAAAACCAGAGTCTGCCTACTGTATTGCTTTGTGCTCTCACCTCTGATTTCACTGGGGGCTGTCCCCCACCACCATCTCGCTCTCTCTGTCAAAGAGTTAACTTACAGCTCCAATTCATAAAGTTCCTTGTCATTCTTCCCTTTAACTTCCAGCTGAGTCTCCATCTGGAGCGCGGAACCCACCACGCTTACTAATTATGCCTGGGCTGCTAAGACCCACTCGAGAAGGTGTCTAGGGTGAGGCACCTTTCGCTATTCGAGAGGGCGCCTGCGGCCTACGTAAGTGGTGCAAACTTCTTGTCTTGAAGTTTGATTGGTCTTCCGCGTAAACCAAGCTACTCAGTCTCTTTTCTCCAACGAATTTTCCTACTGAGCTCTCCTCATAGTATTATTCTTGACATCTCTGATTAGCATATAAATAGTCGCCTAGGCCATCTCTCCTTCGAATACCCTGGATCAGTTGGGGCTGGTCCCGGGCAGGTGGCGACCGAACAGGGACCTCAGGAGGCGATACTCAAAGAGCTGAGCAGACACAAACCATGTAATCAGCAGGCAATAAGCATGGAGCTCAGCAGTGACGAATCATGCTGCTCAACTGGCAATAATCAAGCACGTGACCAGGCAGGAATCACGCAGCTCAGCTGGCAATTGTCAAGCAGATGAGCTGACAGGAATCACGCAGCTCAGATGGCAATTGTCATGCAGATGAGCCGGCAGGAATCACGCAGCTCAGCAGGCCCTGATCACATGACTCTACAGGCCCTGATCACGTGGCTGATCAAGTCCAGATCACGTGACTGAGCATGCACTGATCACGTGGCTATCATGCACTGATCACGTGGCTGAACATGCACTGTTCACGTGGCTGATCACACACCTGTCACGTGACATATCATGCACTGATCACGTGGCACTCATGCACTGATCACGTGGCTGATCATACTCTGCTCACGTAACTGATCATGCACACATCACGTGGCTATCATGCACTGTTCACGTGGCTCGTCATGGAATGTTCACGTAGCTACAATATACTGTTCATGTGACTGATCATGCAAAGATCACGTAAATGATCATGCACTGTTTACGTGACTGATCATGTACTGATCACGTGACTGATCATGCACTGATCACGTGGCTATCATGCTCTGCTCACGTGGCTGATCATGCAACGACCACGTTGGAACCATGTACTGGTCACGTGACTGATCATGCACTGATCACGTAATTGATCCTGCACTGATAACGTGGCTCATCATGCACTGATCACGTGGCTGATCACACATGTATCACGTGACTGATCAGGCACTGATCACGTGGCTCTCATGCACTGATGACGTGACTGCGCATGCACTGATGACGTGGCTGATCGGGCACTGATCACATGGCTCATCATGCACTGATCACGTGTTTATCAGGCAATGATCAGTGACTGACAGGCGCTGATCATGGGACTGTGCACGCACTGATCACATGGCTGATCATGCACTGATCACGTGGCTATCATGCACTGCTCACGTGGCTGATCAGGCAATGATCACGTAGCTACCATTTACTGGTCACGTGACTGATGATGCACTGATTACGTAATTGATCATGCACTGATCATGTGGCTGAAAATGCACTGATCACGTGCCTGATCATACACTGATCACGTGACTGATCATGCACTGAACACGTGGCTATCATGCACTAATCACTTGGCTGGACATACACTGATCACGTGCCTGGTCATGCACTGGTCACGTGGCTGATCATGCACTGATCACGTGACTGATAATGCACTGATCTCGTGTCTGATCATGCACTGATCATGTGGCTATCATGCACTGCTCACGTGGCTGATCATGCGATGATCACGCAACTACCATGTACTGGTCACATGACTGATCATGCACTGATCACGTGACTGATCATGCAGTGATCACGTGGCTATCATGCACCACTCACGTGGCTGATCATGCAATGATCATGTAGCTACCATATACAGGTCACGTGAATGATCATACACCCATCAGGTGACTGATCATGCACTGATCACGTGGCTATCATGCACTGATCACGAGACTGATCATGCACTGATCACGTCTATATCATGCACTGATCACATGACTGCCCATGGACTGATCACGTTGGTGATCATACACTAATCATGTGACAGATCATGCACTGATCACGTGGCTGATCATGCACTGATACCGTGACTGAGCATGGACTGATCACATGACTATCATGTACTGATCACGTGACTTAATGGCGCTGATCATGTGACTGATCATGCGCTGATCATGTTTGCTATCATACACTGATCATGTGCCTCTGGAGGCAATAAACAAAGAGCTGAGTAGGCACGAATCAAACAGTCAGCAGGCAATAATCATGGAACTCAGGTGTGAGGAATCATGCTGCTCAGCTGGCAATAATCAAGCAGCTGAGCAGGCAGGAATTACGCAGCACAGCTGGCAATGGTCAAGCAGATGACAGGCAGAAATCTTGCAGCTCAGCTGGCAATTGTCAAGCAGATGAGCAGACAGTAATCACGCAGCTCAGCAGGCTCAGATCACGTGACTGAGCATGCACTGTTCACGTGGCTGATCATACACTGATCACGTGATTGATCATGCACTGATCACTTGGATATCATGCACTGATCACGTGGCTGATCATACACTGTTCACGTGTCTGACCATGCACTGATCACGTGGCTGATCATACACTGCTCACGTAACTGATCATGCACTGATCACGTGGCTATCATGCACTGAATACGTGGCTGAACATGCACTGTTCACGTGGCTGATCACACACCTGTCACGTGACGTATCATGCACTGATCTCCTGGCACTCATGCACTGATCATGTGGCTGATCATACTCTGCTCACGAAACTCATCATGCACACATCACGTGGCTCTCATGCACTGCTCACGTGGTTCGTCATGTAATGGTCACGAAGCTACCATATACTGGTCACGTGACTGATCATGCACAGATCACGTAAATGATCATGCACTGTTCACGTGACTGATCATGTACTGATCACGTGACTGATAATTCAATGATCACGTGGCTATCATGCTCTGCTCACATGGCTGATCGTGCAACGATCAAGTAGCAACCATGTACTGGTCTCGTGACTGATCATGCACTGATCACGTAATTGATCCTGCACTGATCACGTGGCTCATCACGCACTGTTCCGGTGGCTGATCACACACGTATCACGTGACTGATCATGTACAGATCACGTGACTAATCATGAAGTGATCACGTGGCAATCCTGCACTGTTCACGTGGATATCATGCACTGATCACGTGGCTGATCACACACGTATCACGTGACTGATCATGCACTGATCACGTGGCTATCATGCACTGATCACGTGACTCATCATGCACAGATCACGTGACTGATCATGCACAGATCACGTGACTGATCATGCACTGATCACATAATTGATCATGCACTGATCACCTGGCTTATCATGCATTGATCATGTGACTGATCATGTGCTGATCATGTTTGGTGTCACACACTGATCATGTGCCTCTGGAGGCAATGAACATAGAGCTGAGTAGGCAGGAATCAGTCAGCAGGCTATAATCATGGAACTCACCTCTGAGAAATCATGCTGCTCAGCTGGCAATAATCAAGTAGATGAGCAGGCAGGAATTATGCAGCACAGGTGGCAGTTGTCAAGGAGGTGACAGGCAGGAATCGTGCAGCTCAGCTGGAAATTGTCAAGCAGATGAGCAGACAGTAATCACGCAGCTCAGCAGGCACTGATCACGTGACTGAGCATGCACTGTTCACATGGCTGATCACACACCTATCACGTGACTGATCATGCACTGATCATGTGACTGATCATGCACTGATCACGTAGCTATCTTGCACTGATCACTTGGCTGATCATACACTCATCACGGGACTGATCCTGCACTGATCACGGCGCTATCATGCATTGACTACATGACTCCACATGCACTGATCACGTGGATGATCATGCACTGATCACGTGACTGACCATGCACTGATCACGTGACTGATCAGGCACTGATCACGTGGCTCATCATACACTGATCACCTGCCTGGTCATGCACAGATCACGTGACAAATCATGAACTGATCACATAGCTGATCATGAACTGATCACCTGGCTGATCATGCACTGATCACGTGGCTGATCATGCACTGATACCGTGACTGAGCATGGACTGATCACATGCCTATCATGTAGTGATCACGTGACTTAATGGCGCTGATCATGTGACTGATCATGCGCTGATCATGTTTGCTATCATACACTGATCATGTGCCTCTGGAGGCAATAAACAAAGAGCTGAGTAGGCACGAATCAAACAGTCAGCAGGCAATAATCATGGAACTCAGCTGTGAGGAATCATGCTGCTCAGCTGGCAATAATCAAGCAGCTGAGCAGGCAGGAATTATGCAGCACAGCTGACAATGGTCAAGCAGATGACAGGCAGAAATCTTGCAGCTCAGCTGGCAATTGTCAAGCAGATGAGCAGACAGTAATCACGCAGCTCAGCAGGCTCAGATCACGTGACTGAGCATGCACTGTTCACGTGGCTGATCATACACTGATCACGTGATTGATCATGCACTGATCACTTGGACATCATGCACTGATCACGTGGCTGATCATACACTGTTCACGTGTCTGACCATGCACTGATCACGTGGCTGATCATACACTGCTCACGTAACTGATCATGCAGTGATCACGTGGCTATCATGCACTGAATACGTGGCTGAACATGCACTGTTCATGTGGCTGATCACACACCTGTCACGTGACATATCATGCACTGATCACCTGGAACTCATGCACTGATCACGTGGCTGATCATACTCTGCTCACGAAACTCATCATGCACACATCACGTGGCTCTCATGCACTGCTCACGTGGTTCGTCATGTAATGGTCATGAAGCTACCATATACTGGTCACGTGACTGATCATGCACAGATCACGTAAATGATCATGCACAGTTCACGTGACTGATCATGTACTGATCACGTGACTGATAATTCAATGATCACGTGGCTATCATGCTCTGCTCACATGGCTGATCGTGCAACGATCACGTAGCAACCATGTACTGGTCTCGTGACTGATCATGCATTGATCACGTAATTGATCCTGCACTGATCACGTGGCTCATCACGCACTGTTCCGGTGGCTGATCACACACGTATCACGTGACTGATCATGTACAGATCACGTGACTAATCATGAAGTGATCACGTGGCAATCCTGCACTGATCACGTGGATATCATGCACTGATCACGTGGCTGATCACACACGTATCACGTGACTGATCATGCACTGATCACGTGGCTATCATGCACTGATCACGTGACTCATCATGCACAGATCACGTGACTGATCATGCACAGATCACGTGACTGATCATGCACTGATCACATAATTGATCATGCACTGATCACCTGGCTTATCATGCATTGATCATGTGACTGATCATGTGCTGATCATGTTTGGTGTCACACACTGATCATGTGCCTCTGGAGGCAATGAACATAGAGCTGAGTAGGCAGGAATCAGTCAGCAGGCTATAATCATGGAACTCACCTCTGAGAAATCATGCTGCTCAGCTGGCAATAATCAAGTAGATGAGCAGGCAGGAATTATGCAGCACAGGTGGCAGTTGTCAAGGAGGTGACAGGCAGGAATCGTGCAGCTCAGCTGGAAATTGTCAAGCAGATGAGCAGACAGTAATCACGCAGCTCAGCAGGCACTGATCACGTGACTGAGCATGCACTGTTCACATGGCTGATCACACACCTATCACGTGACTGATCATGCACTGATCATGTGACTGATCATGCACTGATCACGTAGCTATCTTGCACTGATCACTTGGCTGATCATACACTCATCACGGGACTGATCGTGCACTGATCACGGCGCTATCATGCATTGACTACATGACTCCACATGCACTGATCACGTGGATGATCATGCACTGATCACGTGACTGACCATGCACTGATCACGTGACTGATCAGGCAATGATCACGTGGCTCATCATACACTGATCACCTGCCTGGTCATGCACAGATCACGTGACAAATCATGAACTGATCACATAGCTATCATGAACTGATCACCTGGCTGATCATGCACTGATCATGTGACTGATCATGCGCTGATCATGTTTCCTATCATACACTGATCATGTGCCTCTGGAGGCAATAAACAAAGAGCTGAGTAGGCACGAATCAAACAGTCAGCAGGCAATAATCATGGAACTCAGCTGTGAGGAATCATGCTGCTCAGCTGGCAATAATCAAGCAGCTAGCAGGCAGGAATTACACAGCACAGCTGGCAATTGTCAAGCAGATGACAGGCAGGAATCGTGCAGCTCAGCTGGCAATTGTCAAGCAGATGAGCAGACAGTCATCACGCAGCTCAGCAGGCCCTGATCTCGTGACTGAGCATGCACTGTTCACGTGGCTGATCATACACTGATCACGTGATTGATCATGCACTGATCACTTGGATAGCATGCACTGATCACGTGGCTGATCATACACTGATTACGTGATTGATCATGCACTGATCACTTGGATATCATGCACTGATCACGTGGCTCATCATACACTGTTCACGTGTCTGACCATGCACTGATCACGTGGCTGATCATACACTGCTCACGTAACTGATCATGCACTCATCACGTGGCTATCATGCACTGAATACGTGGCTGAACATGCACTGTTCACGTGGCTGATCACACACCTGTCACGTGACATATCATGCACTGAGCACGTGGCACTCATGCACTGATCACGTGGCTGATCATACTCTGCTCACCTAACTGATCATGCACACATCACGTGGCTATCATGCACTCCTCACGTGGTTCGTCATGGAATGATCACGAAGCTACCATATACTGGTCACGTGACTGATCATGCACAGATCACGTAAATGATCATGCACTGTTATCGTGAATGATCATGCACTGATCACGTGGCTCTCATGCACAGATCACGTGATTGTGCATGCACTGATCACATAATTGTATGCACTGATGACGTGGCTATCATGCACTGATGACGTGGCTGATCATGCACTGATCATGTGACTGATCATGCACTGATCACGTAACTATCTTGCACTGGTCACTTGGCTGATCATACATTCATCACGGGACTGATCGTGCACTGATTGCGGTGCTATCATGCATTGACTACATGACTCCACATGCACTGATCACGTGCATGATCATGCACTGATCCCGTGACTGACCATGCACTGATCACGTGACTGATCATGCACTGATCACCTGGCTATCATGCACTGATCATTTGGATGGTCATACACTGATCATGTGCCTGGTCATGCACTGATCATGTGGCTGATCATGCACTGCTCACGTGGCTGGTAATGCAATGATCACGTAGCTACCGTATACTGGTCACGCGACTGATCATGCACAGATCACGTACATGATCATGCACTGTTCCCGTGACTGATCATGTACTGATCACGTGACTGATCATGCACTGAACACGTGGCTATCATGCTCTCCTCACGTGGGTGATCATGCAATGATCACGTAGCAACCATGTACTGGTCACCTGACTGATCATGCACTGATCATGTAATTGATCCAGCACTGATCACGTGGCTCATCATGCACTGATCACGTGACTGTTCACGCACTGATCACTTGACTGATCATGCACTGATCACGTGCCTATAATGCCCTGAGTACGTGGCTGATCATACAATTTTCACGTGCCTAGTCATGCACAGATCACGTGACTAATCATGAACTTATCACGTGGCTATAATGCACTGATCATGTGGCTGATCATACACTGTTCAAGTTCCTGGTCATGCACAGATCACCTGACTATTGATGAACTGATCACAGGGCTATAATTCACTGATCACGTGGATATCATGTACTGATTACGAGCCTGTCATGCACAGATCACGTGACTAATCATGAACTTATCACGTAGGTATCATGCACTGATCACGTGGCTGATCATACACTGATCACGTGTCTGATCATGCACTGATCACGTGGCTGATCATACACTGATCACGTAGCTGATCATGCACTGATCACGTGTCTATCATGCAGTGCTCACGTGGCTGATCCTGCAATGATCACGTAGCTGACATGTACTGGTCACGTGACTGATCATGCAATGATAACGTAATTGATCATGCACTGATCACGTGACTGATCATGTACTGATCACGTGATTGATCATGCACTGATCACGTGTCTATCATGCACTGATCACGTGGCTGATCATACAATGTTCACGTAGCTACCATATACTGGTCACTCGACTGATCATGCACTGATCACGTAATTGATCATGCACTGATCAAGTGGCTGATCATACACTGCTCACGTGACTGATCATGCACTCTTCACGAGACTCATCATGCACTGATCACGTGGCTATCATGCACTGATCACGTGGCTGATCATACACTGATCACGTGACTGATCATGCACTGATCACGAGAGTGATCATGCACTGTTCTCGTGGATATCATGCACTGATCACGTGTTTGATCATACACTGATCACGTGTCTGACCATGCACTGCTCACGTGGCTGATCATACACTGTTCACGTAACTGTTCATGCTCTGATCACGTGGATATCATGCACTGATCACGTGGCTGAACATGCACTGATCACGTGGCTGAACACACACCTGTCACGTGACTGATCATGCACTGATCACGTGGCACTCATGCACTGATCACGTGGCTGATCATACACTGATCACGTAACTGATCATGCACACATCACGTGGCTATCATGCACTGATCACGTGGCTGATCATGCAATGATCACGTAGCTACCATATACTGATCACGTGACTGATCATGCACTGATCACGTAAATGATCATGCACTGATCACGTGACTGATCATGCACTGATCACGTGACTGATCATGCACTGATCACGTGGCTATCATGCACTGATCACGTGGCTGATCATGCAATGATCACGTAGCAACCATGTACTGGTCACGTGACTGATCATGCACTGATCACGTAATTGATCATGCACTGATCACGTGGCTCATCATGCACTGATCACGTGGCTGATCACACACGTATCACGTGACTGATCATGCACTGATCACGTGGCTATCATGCACTGATCACGTGGCTATCATGCACTGATCACGTGGATATCATGCACTGATCACGTGGCTGATCACACACGTATCACGTGACTGATCATGCACTGATCACGTGGCTATCATGCACTGATCACGTGGCTGATCATGCACTGATCACGGGCTGATCATGCACTGATCACGTGGCTGATCATGCACTGATCACGTGACTGATCATGCACTGATCACGTGGCTGATCATGCACTGATCACGTGGCTGATCATGCACTGATCACGTAGCTACCATGCACTGGTCACGTGACTGATCATGCACTGATCACGTAACTGATCATGCACTGATCACGTGGCTGATCATGCACTGATCACGTGACTGATCATGCACTGATCACGTGACTGATCATGCACTGATCACGTGGCTGATCATGCACTGATCACGCAGCTACCATGTACTGATCACATGACTGATCATGCACTGATCACGTGGCTTATCATGCACTGATCATGTGACTGATCATGCGCTGATCATGTTTGGTATCATACACTGATCATGTGCCTCTGGAGGCAATGAACAAAGAGCTGAGTAGGCACGAATCAAACAGTCAGCAGGCAATAATCATGGAACTCAGCTGTGAGGAATCATGCTGCTCAGCTGGCAATAATCAAGCAGCTGAGCAGGCAGGAATTACGCAGCACAGCTGGCAATTGTCAAGCAGATGACAGGCAGGAATCGTGCAGCTCAGCTGGCAATTGTCAAGCAGATGAGCAGACAGTAATCACGCAGCTCAGCAGGCCCTGATCACGTGACTGAGCATGCACTGTTCACGTGGCTGATCATACACTGATCACGTAACTGATCATGCACTGATCACGTGGCTATCATGCACTGATCACGTGGCTGATCATACACTGTTCACGTGTCTGACCATGCACTGATCACGTGGCTGATCATACACTGCTCACGTGGCTGATCATGCACTGATCACGTGGCTGATCATGCACTGATCACGTGGCTGATCATGCACTGATCACGTGGCTATCATGCACTGATCACGTGGCTGATCATGCACTGATCACGTGGCTACATGCACTGTCACGTGACTGATCATGCACTGATCACGTAACTGATCATGCACTGATCACGTGACTGATCATGCACTGATCACGTGACTGATCATGCACTGATCACGTGGCTATCATGCACTGCTCACGTGGCTGATCATGCAATGATCACGTAGCTACCATGTACTGGTCACGTGACTGATCATGCACTGATCACGTAATTGATCATGCACTGATCACGTGGCTGATCATGCACTGATCACGTGACTGATCATGCACTGATCACGTGACTGATCATGCACTGATCACGTGGCTATCATGCACTGATCACGTGGCTGATCATGCACTGATCACGTGACTGATCATGCACTGATCACGTGACTGATCATGCACTGATCACGTGGCTATCATGCACTGATCACGTGGCTGATCATGCACTGATCACGTGGCTGATCATGCACTGATCACGTGGCTGATCATGCACTGATCACGTGACTGATCATGCACTGATCACGTGGCTATCATGCACTGATCACGTGGCTGATCATGCACTGATCACGTGGCTGATCATGCACTGTCACGTGACTGATCATGCACTGATCACGTGGCACTCATGCACTGATCACGTGGCTGATCATGCACTGATCACGTGACTGATCATGCACTGATCACGTGGCTATCATGCACTGATCACGTGGCTGATCATGCACTGATCACGTGGCTGATCACACACTGTCACGTGACATATCATGCACTGATCACGTGGCACTCATGCACTGATCACGTGGCTGATCATGCACTGATCACGTGACTGATCATGCACTGATCACGTGGCTATCATGCACTGATCACGTGGCTGATCATGCAATGATCACGTAGCTACCATATACTGGTCACGTGACTGATCATGCACTGATCACGTAACTGATCATGCACTGATCACGTGACTGATCATGCACTGATCACGTGACTGATCATGCACTGATCACGTGGCTATCCTGCACTGATCACGAGGATATCATGCACTGATCACGTGGCTGATCATGCACTGATCACGTGGCTATCATGCACTGATCACGTGATGATCATGCACTGATCACGTGGCTGATCATGCACTGATACCGTGACTGAGCATGGACTGATCACATGACTATCATGTACTGATCACGTGACTTAATGGCGCTGATCATGTGACTGATCATGCGCTGATCATGTTTGCTATCATACACTGATCATGTGCCTCTGGAGGCAATAAACAAAGAGCTGAGTAGGCACGAATCAAACAGTCAGCAGGCAATAATCATGGAACTCAGCTGTGAGGAATCATGCTGCTCAGCTGGCAATAATCAAGCAGCTGAGCAGGCAGGAATTACGCAGCACAGCTGGCAATTGTCAAGCAGATGACAGGCAGGAATCGTGCAGCTCAGCTGGCAATTGTCAAGCAGATGAGCAGACAGTAATCACGCAGCTCAGCAGGCCCTGATCACGTGACTGAGCATGCACTGTTCACGTGGCTGATCATACACTGATCACGTGATTGATCATGCACTGATCACTTGGATATCATGCACTGATCACGTGGCTGATCATACACTGTTCACGTGTCTGACCATGCACTGATCACGTGGCTGATCATACACTGCTCACGTAACTGATCATGCACTGATCACGTGGCTATCATGCACTGATCACGTGGCTGAACATGCACTGTTCACGTGGCTGATCACACACTGTCACGTGACATATCATGCACTGATCACGTGGCACTCATGCACTGATCACGTGGCTGATCATACTCTGCTCACGTAACTCATCATGCACACATCACGTGGCTATCATGCACTGCTCACGTGGCTCGTCATGGAATGATCACGTAGCTACCATATACTGGTCACGTGACTGATCATGCACAGATCACGTAAATGATCATGCACTGTTCACGTGACTGATCATGTACTGATCACGTGACTGATCATGCACTGATCACGTGGCTATCATGCACTGCTCACGTGGCTGATCATGCAATGATCACGTAGCAACCATGTACTGGTCACGTGACTGATCATGCACTGATCACGTAATTGATCATGCACTGATCACGTGGCTCATCATGCACTGATCACGTGCCTGATCACACATGTATCACGTGACTGATCATGCACTGATCACGTGGCTCTCATGCACTGATCACGTGGCTATCATGCACTGATCACGTGGCTATCATGCACTGATCACGTGGCTGATCATGCACTGATCACGTAGCTACCATGCACTGATCACGTGACTGATCATGCACTGATCACGTGACTGATCATGCACTGATCACGTGGCTATCATGCACTGATCACGTGGCTGATCATGCAATGATCACGTAGCTACCATGTACTGGTCACGTGAATGATCATACACTGATCAGGTGACTGATCATGCACTGATCACGTGGCTATCATGCACTGATCACGTGACTGATCATGCACTGATCACGTCTATATCATGCACTGATCACGTGACTGATCATGCACTGATCACGTGGCTGATCATGCACTGATCACGTGACTGATCATGCACTGATCACGTGGCTATCATGCACTGATCACGTGGCTGATCATGCACTGATCACGTGGCTGATCATGCACTGATCACGTGACTATCATGCACTGATCACGTGGCATCATGCACTGATCACGTGGCTGATCATGCACTGATCACGTGACTGATCATGCACTGATCACGTGGCTATCATGCACTGATCACGTGGCTGATCATGCAATGATCACGGCTACCATGTACTGGTCACGTGACTGATCATGCACTGATCACGTGGCTGATCATGCACTGATCACGTGACTGATCATGTGCTGATCACGTGACTGATCATGCACTGATCACGTGGCTATCATGCACTGATCACGTGGCTATCATGCACTGATCACGTGGCTGATCATGCACTGATCACGTAGCTACCATGCACTGATCACGTGACTGATCATGCACTGATCACGTGGATGATCATGCACTGATCACGTGGCTGATCATGCACTGATCACGTGGCTGATCATGCACTGATACCGTGACTGAGCATGGACTGATCACATGACTATCATGTAGTGATCACGTGACTTAATGGCGCTGATCATGTGACTGATCATGCACTGATCATGTTTGCTATCATACACTGATCATGTGCCTCTGGAGGCAATAAACAAAGAGCTGAGTAGGCACGAATCAAACAGTCAGCAGGCAATAATCATGGAACTCAGCTGTGAGGAATCATGCTGCTCAGCTGGCAATAATCAAGCAGCTGAGCAGGCAGGAATTACGCAGCACAGCTGGCAATTGTCAAGCAGATGACAGGCAGGAATCATGCAGCTCAGCTGGCAAATGTCAAGCAGATGAGCAGACAGTAATCACGCAGCTCAGCAGGCCCTGATCACGTGACTGAGCATGCACTGTTCACGTGGCTGATCATACACTGATCACGTGATGATCATGCACTGATCACTTGGATATCATGCACTGATCACGTGGCTGATCATACACTGTTCACGTGTCTGACCATGCACTGATCACGTGGCTGATCATACACTGCTCACGTAACTGATCATGCACTGATCACGTGGCTATCATGCACTGATCACGTGGCTGAACTTGCACTGTTCACGTGGCTGATCACACACCTGTCACGTGACATATCATGCACTGATCACGTGGCACTCATGCACTGATCACGTGGCTGATCATACTCTGCTCACGTAACTCATCATGCACACATCACTTGGCTATCATGCACTGCTCACGTGGCTGATCATGGAATGATCACGTAGCTACCATATACTGGTCACGTGACTGATCATGCACTGATCACGTAAATGATCATGCACTGTTCACGTGACTGATCATGCACTGATCACGTAACTGATCATGCACTGATCACGTGGCTATCATGCACTGATCACGTGGCTGATCACACATGATCACGTGACTGATCATGCACTGATCACGTGGCTGATCATGCACTGATCACGTGGCTGATCATGCACTGATCACGTGGCTATCATGCACTGATCACGTGGCTGATCACACACGTATCACGTGACTGATCATGCACTGATCACGTGGCTATCATGCACTGATCACGTGGCTATCATGCACTGATCACGTGGCTGATCATGCAATGATCACGTAGCTACCATGTACTGGTCACGTGACTGATCATGCACTGATCACGTTATTGATCCTGCACTGATCACGTGGCTCATCATGCACTGATCACGTGGCTGATCACACACGTATCACGTGACTGATCATGCACTGATCACGTGAATGATCATGCACTGATCACGTGGCTATCATGCACTGATCACGTGGTATCATGCACTGATCACGTGGCTGATCATGCACGTATCACGTGACTGATCATGCACTGATCACGTGACTGATCATGCACTGATCACGTGGCTGATCATGCACTGATCACGCAGCTACCATGTACTGGTCACATGACTGATCATGCACTGATCACATAATTGATCATGCACTGATCACGTGGCTTATCATGCACTGATCATGTGACTGATCATGCACTGATCATGTTTGGTGTCATACACTGATCATGTGCCTCTGGAGGCAATGAACATAGAGCTGAGTAGGCAGGAATCAGTCAGCAGGCTATAATCATGGAACTCAGCTCTGAGAAATCATGCTGCTCAGCTGGCAATAATCAAGTAGATGAGCAGGCAGGAATTACGCAGCACAGCTGGCAATTGTCAAGCAGATGACAGGCAGGAATCGTGCAGCTCAGCTGGCAATTGTCAAGCAGATGAGCAGACAGTAATCACGCAGCTCAGCAGGCCCTGATCACGTGACTGAGCATGCACTGTTCACGTGGCTGATCACACACTGATCACGTGACTGATCATGCACTGATCACGTGACTGATCATGCACTGATCACGTGGCTATCATGCACTGATCACGTGGCTGATCATACACTGATCAGGACTGATCATGCACTGATCACGTGCTATCATGCACTGATACATGACTCACATGCACTGATCACGTGGCTGATCATGCACTGATCACGTGACTGATCATGCACTGATCACGTGACTGATCATGCACTGATCACGTGGCTGATCATGCACTGATCACGTGGCTATCATGCACTGATCACGTGGCTGATCATGCAATGATCACGTAGCTACCATGCACTGATCACGTGACTGATCATGCACTGATCACGTAATTGATCATGCACTGATCACGTGGCTGATCATGCACTGATCACGTGGCTGATCATGCACTGATCACGTGACTGATCAAGCACAGATCACGTGGCTATCATGCACTGATCACGTGGCTGATCATGCACTGATCACGTGCCTGATCATGCACTGATCACGTGGCTATCATGCACTGCTCACGTGGCTGATCATGCGATGATCACGCAGCTACCATGTACTGGTCACATGACTGATCATGCACTGATCACGTGACTGATCATGCAGAGATCACGTGGCTATCATGCACTACTCACGTGGCTGATCATGCAATGATCATGTAGCTACCATGTACAGGTCACGTGAATGATCATACACCCATCAGGTGACTGATCATGCACTGATCACGTGGCTATCATGCACTGATCACGTGGCTGATCATGCACTGATCACATGACTGCCCATGCACTGATCACGTGGATGATCATACACTAATCATGTGACAGATCATGCACTGATCACGTGGCTGATCATGCACTGATACCGTGACTGAGCATGGACTGATCACATGACTATCATGCAGTGATCACGTGACTTAATGGCGCTGATCATGTGACTGATCATGCGCTGATCATGTTTGCTATCATACACTGATCATGTGCCTCTGGAGGCAATAAACAAAGAGCTGAGTAGGCACGAATCAAACAGTCAGCAGGCAATAATCATGGAACTCAGGTGTGAGGAATCATGCTGCTCAGCTGGCAATAATCAAGCAGCTGAGCAGGCAGGAATTACGCAGCACAGCTGGCAATTGTCAAGCAGATGACAGGCAGGAATCGTGCAGCTCAGCTGGCAAATGTCAAGCAGATGAGCAGACAGTAATCACGCAGCTCAGCAGGCCCAGATCACGTGACTGAGCATGCACTGTTCACGTGGCTGATCATACACTGATCACGTGATTGATCATGCACTGATCACTTGGATATCATGCACTGATCACGTGGCTGATCATACACTGTTCACGTGTCTGACCATGCACTGATCACGTGGCTGATCATACACTGCTCACGTAACTGATCATGCACTTATCACGTGGCTATCATGCACTGAATACGTGGATGAACATGCACTGTTCACGTGGCTGATCACACACCTGTCACGTGACATATCATGCACTGATCACGTGGCACTCATGCACTGATCACGTGGCTGATCATACTCTGCTCACGAAACTCATCATGCACACATCACGTGGCTATCATGCACTGCTCAGGTGGCTCGTCATGGAATGATCACGAAGCTACCATATACTGGTCACGTGACTGATCATGCACAGATCACGTAAATGATCATGCACTGTTCACGTGACTGATCATGTACTGATCACGTGACTGATCATGCACTGATCACGTGGCTATCATGCTCTGCTCACGTGGCTGATCATGCAACGATCACGTAGCAACCATGTAGTGGTTTCGTGACTGATCATGCACTGATCACGTAATTGATCCTGCACTGATCACCTGGCTCATCATGCACTGATCCGTTGGCTGATCACACACGTATCACGTGACTGATCATGCACTGATCACGTGACTAATCATGCACTGATCACGTGGCTATCATGCACTGATCACGTGGATATCATGCACTGATCACGTGGCTGATCACACACGTATCACGTGACTGATCATGCACTGATCACGTGGCTATCATGCACTGATCACGTGGCTGATCATGCACTGATCACGTGACTGATCATGCACTGATCACGTGACTGATCATGCACTGATCACGTGGCTATCATGCACTGATCACGTGGCTGATCATGCACTGATCACACAGCTACATGCACTGATCACATGACTGATCATGCACTGATCACATAATTGATCATGCACTGATCACGTGGCTTATCATGCACTGATCATGTGACTGATCATGTGCTGATCATGTTTGGTGTCATACACTGATCATGTGCCTCTGGAGGCAATGAACAAAGAGCTGAGTAGGCACGAATCAGTCAGCAGGCTATAATCATGGAACTCAGCTGTGAGAAATCATGCTGCTCAGCTGGCAATAATCAAGCAGATGAGCAGGCAGGAATTACGCAGCACAGGTGGCAATTGTCAAGCAGATGACAGGCAGGAATCGTGCAGCTCAGCTGGCAATTGTCAAGCAGATGAGCAGACAGTAATCACGCAGCTCAGCAGGCCCTGATCACGTGACTGAGCATGCACTGTTCACGTGGCTGATCACACACTGATCACGTGACTGATCATGCACTGATCACGTGACTGATCATGCACTGATCACGTGGCTATCATGCACTGATCACGTGGCTGATCATGCACTGATCACGGGACTGATCATGCACTGATCACGGGCTATCATGCACTGATACATGACTGACATGCACTGATCACGTGGCTGATCATGCACTGATCACGTGACTGATCATGCACTGATCACGTGACTGATCATGCACTGATCACGTGGCTGATCATGCACTGATCACGTGGCACTCATGCACTGATCACGTGGCTGATCATACTCTGCTCACGAAACTCATCATGCACACATCACGTGGCTATCATGCACTGCTCACTTGGCTCGTCATGGAATGATCACGAATCTACCATATACTGGTCAAGTGACTGATAATGCACAGATCGCGTAAATGATCATGCACTGTTGACGTGACTGATCATGCACTGATCACGTGACTGATCATGCACTGATCACGTGGCTATCATGCACTGCTCACGTGGCTGATCATGCAACGATCACGTAGCAACCATGTAGTGGTCTCGTGACTGATCATGCACTGATCACGTAATTGATCATGCACTGATCACGTGGCTCATCATGCACTGATCACGTGGCTGATCACACACGTATCACGTGACTGATCATGTACATATCACGTGACTGATCATGCACTGATCACGTGGCTATCATGCACTGATCACGTGATATATCATGCACTGATCACGTGGCTGATCATGCACTGATCACGTGGCTATCATGCACTGATCACGTGACTGATCATGCACTGATCACGTGACTGATCATGCACTGATCACGTGGCTATCATGCACTGATCACGTGGCTGATCATGCACTGATCACGTGGCTGATCATGCACTGATCACGTGACTGATCATGCACTGATCACGTGACTGATCATGCACTGATCACGTGGCTATCATGCACTGATCACGTGGCTGATCATGCACTGATCACGTGACTGATCATGCACTGATCACGTGGCTGATCATGCACTGATCACGTGACTGATCATGCACTGATCACGTGGCTGATCATGCACTGATCACGTGACTGATCATGCACTGATCACGTGACTGATCATGCACTGATCACGTGGCTATCATGCACTGATCACGTGGCTGATCATGCACTGATCACGTGCCTGATCATGCACTGATCACGTGACTGATCATGCACTGATCACGTGACTGATCATGCACTGATCACGTGGCTATCATGCACTGATCACGTGGCTGATCATGCACTGATCACGTGCCTGATCATGCACTGATCACATGACTGATCATGCACTGATCACGTGACTGATCATGCACTGATCACGTGGCTATCATGCACTACTCACGTGGCTGATCATGCAATGATCACGTAGCTACCATGTACTGGTCACGTGACTGATCATACACCCATCAGGTGACTGATCATGCACTGATCACGTGGCTGATCATGCACTGATCACGTGCCTGATCATGCACTGATCACGTGACTGATCATGCACTGATCACATGGCTATCATGAACTGATCACGTGGCTGATCATGCACTGATCACGTGGCTGATCATGCACTGATACCGTGACTGAGCATGGACTGATCACATGACTATCATGTAGTGATCACGTGACTTAATGGCACTGATCATGTGACTGATCATGCGCTGATCATGTTTGCTATCATACACTGATCATGTGCCTCTGGAGGCAATAAACAAAGAGCTGAGTAGGCACGAATCAAACAGTCAGCAGGCAATAATCATGGAACTCAGCTGTGAGGAATCATGCTGCTCAGCTGGCAATAATCAAGCAGCTGAGCAGGCAGGAATTACGCAGCACAGCTGGCAATTGTCAAGCAGATGACAGGCAGGAATCGTGCAGCTCAGCTGGCAATTGTCAAGCAGATGAGCAGACAGTACTCACGCAGCTCAGCAGGCCCTGATCACGTGACTGAGCATGCACTGTTCACGTGGCTGATCATACACTGATCACGTGATTGATCATGCACTGATCACGTGACTATCATGCACTGATCACGTGGCTGATCATACACTGTTCACGTGTCTGACCATGCACTGATCACGTGGCTGATCATACACTGCTCACGTAACTGATCATGCACTGATCACGTGGCTGATCATGCACTGATCACGTGGCTGATCATGCACTGATCACGTGGCTGATCATGCACTGATCACGTGACTGATCATGCACTGATCACGTGGCTGATCATGCACTGATCACGTGGCTGATCATACACTGATCACGTGACTGATCATGCACTGATCACGTGACTGATCATGCACTGATCACGTGGCTATCATGCACTGATCACGTGGCTGATCATGCACTGATCACGTAAATGATCATGCACTGATCACGTGACTGATCATGCACTGATCACGTGACTGATCATGCACTGATCACGTGACTGATCATGCACTGATCACGTGGCTATCATGCACTGATCACGTGGCTGATCATGCACTGATCACGTGGCTGATCATGCACTGATCACGTGACTGATCATGCACTGATCACGTGACTGATCATGCACTGATCACGTGGCTGATCATGCACTGATCACGTGACTGATCATGCACTGATCACGTAACTGATCATGCACTGATCACGTGGCTGATCATGCACTGATCACGTGACTGATCATGCACTGATCACGTGACTGATCATGCACTGATCACGTGACTGATCATGCACTGATCACGTGGCTGATCATGCACTGATCACGCAGCTACCATGCACTGATCACGTGACTGATCATGCACTGATCACATGACTGATCATGCACTGATCACGTGGCTTATCATGCACTGATCATGTGACTGATCATGCGCTGATCATGTTTGGTGTCTCACACTGATCATGTGCCTCTGGAGGCAATGAACAAAGAGCTGAGTAGGCACGAATCAGTCAGCAGGCTATAATCATGGAACTCAGCTGTGAGAAATCATGCTGCTCAGCTGGCAATAATCAAGCAGCTGAGCAGGCAGGAATTACGCAGCACAGCTGGCAATTGTCAAGCAGATGACAGGCAGGAATCGTGCAGCTCAGCTGGCAATTGTCAAGCAGATGAGCAGACAGTAATCACGCAGCTCAGCAGGCCCTGATCACGTGACTGAGCATGCACTGTTCACGTGGCTGATCACACACTGATCACGTGACTGATCATGCACTGATCACGTGACTGATCATGCACTGATCACGTAGCTATCATGCACTGATCACGTGGCTGATCATGCACTGATCACGGGACTGATCATGCACTGATCACGGGCTATCATGCACTGATCACATGACTGATCATGCACTGATCACGTGGCTGATCATGCACTGATCACGTGACTGATCATGCACTGATCACGTGACTGATCATGCACTGATCACGTGGCTATCATGCACTGATCACGTGGCTGATCATGCACTGATCACGTGACTGATCATGCACTGATCACGTGGCTGATCATGCACTGATCACGTGACTGATCATGCACTGATCACGTGGCTATCATGCACTGATCACGTGGCTGATCATGCACTGATCACGTGACTGATCATGCACTGATCACGTGACTGATCATGCACTGATCACGTGGCTATCATGCACTGATCACGTGGCTGATCATGCACTGATCACGTGCCTGATCATGCACTGATCACGTGGCTGATCATGCACTGATCACGTGACTGATCATGCACTGATCACGTGGCTATCATGCACTGATCACGTGGCTATCATGCACTGATCACGTGGCTGATCATGCACTGATCACGTGACTGATCATGCACTGATCACGTGGCTATCATGCACTGATCACGTGACTGATCATGCACTGATCACGTAATATCATGCACTGATCACGTGGCTATCATGCACTGATCACGTGGCTGATCATGCACTGATCACGTGGCTGATCATGCACTGATCACGTGACTATCATGCACTGATCACGTGGCATCATGCACTGATCACGTGGCACTCATGCACTGATCACGTGGCTGATCATGCACTGATCACGTGACTGATCATGCACTGATCACGTGGCTATCATGCACTGATCACGTGGCTGTCATGCAATGATCACGTAGCTACATTATACTGGTCACGTGACTGATCATGCACAGATCACGTAAATGATCACGCACTGTTCACGTGACTGATCATGTACTGATCACGTGACTGATCATGCACTGATCAGGTGGCTGATCATGCACTGATCACGTAATTGATCATGCACTTATCATTTGGCTGATCATGCACTGATCACGAGCTGATCATACACTGATCACGTAACTGATCATGCACTGATCACGGGACTGATCATGCACTGATCACGTGGCTATCATGCACTGATCACTTGGCTGGTCATACACTGATCACATGACTGATTATGCACTGTTCACGTGACTGATCATGTACTGATCACGTGACTGATCATGCACTGATCACGTAATTGATCATGCACTGTTCACGTGGCTGATCATGCAATGATCACGTGACTGACCATGCACTAATCACGTGACGGATCATCCACTGATCAGTTGGCTATCATGCACTGATTACTTTGCTGATCATACACTGATCACGAGACTGATCATGCACTGAACACGTCTATATCATGCACTGATCACATGACTGCCCCTGCACTGATCACCCGGATTATCATACACTGATCATGCGACAGATCATGCACTGATCACGTGGCTATCATGCACTGCTCATGCGGCTGTTCATGCAATGATCACGTAGCTACCATGTACTGGTCACGTGAGTGATCATGCACTGTTGACCTAATTGTTCATGCACTGATCAGGTGACTTATCATGCACTGTTAACGTGAGTGATCATGCACTGATCACGTGACTGATCATGCACTGATCTTGTGGCTATCATGCACGGCTCATGTGGCTGATCATGCAATGATCACCTAGCTACCATATACTGCTCACGTGACTGATCATGCACTGATCACGTAATTGATCAGGCACTGATCATGTGGCTGATCATGCCCTGATCACGTGGCTGATCATCCACTGATCACGTGACTGATCATGCACTGATCACGTGACTGATCATGCACTCATCACGTGGCTATCATGCACTGAATACGTGGCTAAACATACACTGTTCACGTGGCTGATCACACACCTGTCACGTGACATATCATGCACTGATCACGTGGCACTCATGCACTGATCACGTGGCTGATCATACTCTGCTCACGTAACTCATCATGCACACATCACGTGGCTATCATGTACTGCTCACGTGGTTCTTCATGGAATGATCACGAAGCTACCATATACTGGTCACGTGACTGATCATGCACTGATCACGTAAATGATCATGCACTGTTCACGTGACTGATCATGTACTGATCACTTGACTAATCCTGAAGTGATCACGTGGCTAGCCTGCACTGATCACGTGGATATCATGCACTGATCACGTGGCTGATCATGCAATGATCACGTAGCTACCATGCACTGATCACGTGACTGATCATGAACTGATCACGTGGCTGATCATGCAATGATCACGTGACTAATCATGAAGTGATCCCGTGGCTATCCTGCACTGATCACGTGGATATCATGCACTGATCACGTGGCTGATCATGCAATGATCACGTAGCTACCATGCACTGATCATGTGACAGATCATGCACTGATCACGTAATTGATCATGCACTGATCACCTGGCTTATCATGCATTGATCATGTGACTGATCATGTGCTGATCATGTTCGGTGTCACACACTGATCATGTGCCTCTAGAGGCAAAGAACATAGAGCTGAGTAGGCAGGAAACAGTCAGCAGGCTATAATCATGGAACTCAGCTCTGAGAAATCATGCTGCTCAGCTGGCAATAATCAAATAGATGAGCAGGCAGGAATTACGCAGCACAGGTGGCAATTGTCAAGGAGATGGCAGGCAGGAATCGTGCAGCTCAGCTGGCAATTTTCAAGCAGATGAGCAGACAGTAATCACGCAGCTCAGCAGGCCCTGATCATGTGACTGAGCATGCACTGTTCACATGGCTGATCACACACCTATCACGTGACTGACCATGCACTGATCACGTGGCTCTCATGCACTGATCACGTGATTGCGCATGCATTATTCACGTAATAGTATGCACTGATCACGTGGCTATCATGAACTGATGACGTGGCTAATCATGCACTGATCATATGACTGATCATGCACTGATCACATAGCTATCTTGCACTGATCACTTGGCTGATCATACACTCATCACGGGACTGATCGTGCACTGATCAAGGCGCTATCATGCATTGATTACATGACTCCACATGCACTGATCACGTGGATGATCATGCACTGATCACGTGACTGACCATGCACTGATCACGTGGCTGATCATGCACTGATCACGTGACTGACCATGCACTGATTACGTGGCTCTCATGCACTTATCACCGGGCTATCATGCACTGATCACGTGACTGATCATGCACTGATCACGTGACTGATCATGCACTGATCACGTGTCTATCATGCACTGATCACTTGGCTGGACGTACACTGATCACGTGCCTGGTTATGCATTGATCACGTGGCTGATCCTGCACTGATCACGTGATTGATCATGCACTGATCACGTGGCTATCATGCACTGATCACCTGGCTATCATGCACAGATCACGTGACTGATCACACACCTATCAGGTGACTGATCATGGACTGATCACGTGGCTCTCATGCACTTATCACGTGATTGCGCATGCATTGTTCACGTAATAGTATGCACTGTTCACGTGGCTATCATGCACTGATGACGTGGCTAATCATGCACTGATCATATGACTGATCATGCACTGATCACGTGTCTATCATGCACTGATCACTTGGCTGGAAATACACTGATCACGAGCCTGGTCATGCACTGATCACGTGGCTGATCATGCACTGATCACGTGACATATCATGCACTGATCACGTGGCTATCATGCACTGATCACGTGGCTATCGTGCACTGATCACGTGACTGATCGTGCACTGATCACGTGACTGATCAGGCACTGATCACGTGTCTATCATGCACTGATCACGTGGCTATCATGCACTGATCACCTGGCTATCATGCACAGATCACGTGACTGATCATGCACTGATCACGTGACTGATCATGCACTGATCACGTGGCTATCATGCACTGATC
Source organism: Bos javanicus (assembly GCF_032452875.1). NCBI lineage: Eukaryota > Metazoa > Chordata > Mammalia > Artiodactyla > Bovidae > Bos > Bos javanicus. The sequence goes on from NW_026893635.1 coordinate 531,450, forward strand.
ACTTGGCTGGACATACACTGATCACGTGCCTGGTCATGCACTGATCACGTGGCTGATCATGCACTGATCACGTGACTGATCATGCACTGATCTCGTGTCTGATCATGCACTGATCACGTGGCTATCATGCACTGCTCACGTGGCTGATCATGCGATGATCACGCAGCTACCATGTACTGGTCACATGACTGATCATGCACTGATCACGTGACTGATCATGCAGTGATCACGTGGCTACCATGCACTACTCACGTGGCTGATCATGCAATGATCATGTAGCTACCATGCACTGATCACGTGACTGATCATGCACCGATCACGTGGCTGATCATGCACTGATCACGTGGCTATCATGCACTGATCGTGAGACTGATCATGCAATGATCACGTCTATATCATGCACTGATCACATGACTGCCCATGCACTGATCACGTGGATGATCATACACTAATCATGTGACAGATCATGCACTGATCACGTGGCTGATCATGCACTGATACCGTGACTGAGCATGGACTGATCACATGACTATCATGTAGTGATCACGTGACTTAATGGCACTGATCATGTGACAGATCATGCGCTGATCATGTTTGCTATCATACACTGATCATGTGCCTCTGGAGGCAGTAAACAAAGACCTGAGTAGGCACGAATCAAACAGTCAGCAGGCAATAATCATGGAACTCAAGTTTGAGGAATCATGCTGCTCAGCTGGCAATAATCAAGCAGCTGAGCAGGCAGGAATTACGCAGCACAGCTGGCAATTGTCAAGCAGATGACAGGCAGGAATCGTGCAGCTCAGCTGGCAATTGTCCAGCAGATGAGCAGACAGTAATCACGCAGCTCAGCAGGCCCAGATCAGGTGACTGAGCATGCACTGTTCACGTGGCTGATCATACACTGATCACGTGATTGATCATGCACTGATCACGTGGCTATCATGCACTGATCACGTGGCTGATCATACACTGTTCACGTGTCTGGCCATGCACTGCTCACGTGGCTGATCATACACTGCTCACGTAACTGATCATGCACTGATCACGTGGCTATCATGCACTGATCACGTGGCTGAACATGCACTGTTCACGTGGCTGATCACACACCTGTCACGTGACATATCATGCACTGATGACGTGGCACTCATGCACTGATCACGTGGCTGTACATACTCTGCTCTCGTAACTCATCATGCACACATCACGTTTCTATCATGCACTGCTCACGTGGCTCGTCATGGAATGATCACGTAGCTACCATATGCTGGTCACGTGACTGATCATGCACAGATCACGTAAATGATCACGCACTGTTCACGTGACTGATCATGTACTGATCACGTGACTGATCATGCACTGATCAGTGGCTGATCATGCACTGATCACGTAATTGATCATGCACTTATAATTTGGCTGATCGTGCACTGATCACGTGGCTGATCATACACTGATCACGTGACTGATCATGCACTGATCACGTGACTGATCATGCACTGATCACTTGGCTATCATGCACTGATCACTTGGCTGGTCATTCACTGATCACATGACTGATCATGCACTGTTCACGTGACTGATCATGTACTGATCACGTGACTGATCATGCACTGATCACGTAATTGATCATGCACTGATCACGTGGCTGATCATGCAATGATCACGTTACTGACAATGCACTGATCACGTGACGGATCATCCACTGATCTGTTGGCTATCATGCACTGATTACTTTGCTGATCATACACTGATCACGTGGCTGATAATGCACTGATCATCTGGCTATCATGCACTCATTACCTGGCTATCGTGCACTGATCACGTGGTTGATCATACAATGATCACGAGACTGATCATGCACTGATCACGTCTATATCATGCACTGATCAAATGACTGCCCATGCACTGATCACCCGGATGATCATGCGACAGATCATGCACTGATCACGTGGCTATCATGCACCGCTCATGCGGCTGTTCATGCAATGATCATGTAGCTACCATGTACTGGTCACGTGAGTGATCATGCACTGATGACGTAATTGTTCATGCACTGATCAGGAGACTTATCATGCACCTTTAACGTGAGTGATCATGCACTGATCACGTGACTGATCATGCACTGATCTCGTGGCTATCATGCAAGGCTCATGTGGCTGATCATGCAATGATCACCTAGCTACCATATACTGCTCACGTGACTGATCATGCACTGATCATGTAATTGATCAGGCACTGATCATGCGGCTGATCATGCACTGATCACGTGGCTGATAATCCACAGATCACGTGTCTGATCATGCACTGATCACGTGACTGATCATGCACTGATCACGTGGCTATCATGCACTGATTACTTGGCTGGTCATACACTGATCACGTGCCTGGTCATGCACAGATTACATGACTGATCATGCACTGATCTCGTGGCTATCATGCAAGGCTCACGTGGCTGATCATGCAACGATCACGTAGCAACCATGTACTGGTCATGTGACTGATCATGCACTGATCACGTAATTCATCCTGCACTGATCACGTGGCTCATCATGCACTGATCTCGTGACTGATCACACATGTATCACGTGACTGATCATGCACTGATCACGTGGCTCTCATGCACTGATCACGTGGCTATCATGCACTGATCACGTGGATATAATACACTGATCACTTGGCTGATCACACACGTATCACATGACTGATAATGCACTGATCACGTGGCTATCCTGCACTGATCACGTGGCTGATCACGCAATGATCATGAAGCTACCATGTACTGGTCACGTGACTGATAATGCACAGATCACGTAAATTATCATGCACTGTTCGCGTGACTGATCATGTACAGATCACGTGACTGATCATGCACTGATCACGTGGCTATCATGCTCTGCTCACGTGGCTGATCATGCAACGATCACGTAGCAACCATGTAGTGGTCTCGTGACTGATCATGCACTGATCATGTAATTGATCCTTCACTGATCACGTGGCTCATCACGCACTGATCCGGTGGCTGATCACACACGTATCACGTGACTGGTCATGTACAGATCCCGTGACTAATCATGAAGTGATCACGTGGCTTTCCTGCACTGATAACGTGGATATCATGAACTGATCACGTGGCTGATCACACACGTATCACCTGACTGATCATGCAATGATCACGTGACTGATCATGCACAGATCACGTGACTGATCATGCACAGATAACGTGACTGATCATGCACTGATCCGTGGCTATCATGCACTGCTCACGTGGCTGATCACGCAATGATCACGTAGCTATCATGCACTGATCACGTGGCTGATCATGCAATGATCACGTAGCTACCATGCACTGATCACGTGGCTATCATGCACTGATCACGTGACTGATCATGCACAGATCACGTGACTGATCATGCACAGATCACGTGACTAATCATGCACTGATCACGTGGCTATCATGCACTGCTCACGTGGCTGATCATTCAATGATCATGCAGCTACCATGTACTGGTCACATGACTGATCATGCACTGATCACGTAATTGATCATGCACTGAACACCTGGCTTATCATGCATTGATCATGTGACTGATCATGTGCTGATCATGTTTGGTGTCACACACTGATCATGTGCCTCTGGAGGCAAAGAAAGTAGCAGCTGAGTAGGCAGGAAACAGTCAGCAGGCTATAATCATGGAACGCAGCTCTGAGAAATCATGCTGCTCAGCTGGCAATAATCAAGTAGATGAGCAGGCAGGAATTACGCAGCACAGGTGGCAATTGTCAAGGAGATGACAGGCAGGAATCGTGCAGCTCAGCTGGAAATTGTCAAGCACATGAGCAGACAGTAATCACGCAGCTCAGCAGGCCCTGATCACGTGACTGAGCATGCACTGCTCACATGGCTGATCACACACCTATCACGTGACTGATCATGCACTGATCATGTGACTGATCATGCACTGATCACGTAGCTTTCTTGCACTGATCATTGGCTGATCATACACTCATCACGGGACTGATCGGGCACTGATCACGGCGCTATCATGCATTGACTACTTGACTCCACATGCACTGATCACGTGGATGATCATGCACTGATTACGTGACTGACCATTTACTGATCACGTGACTGATCAGGCACTGATCACATGGCTGATCATGCACTGATCACGTGGCTATCAAGCACTGCTCACGTGGCTGATCAGGCAATGATCACGTAGCTACCATGTACTGGTCACGTGAGTGATCATGCACTGATCATGTAATTGATCATGCACTGATCAGGTGACTTATCATGCACTGTTAACGTGAGTGATCATGCACTGATCACGTGACTGATCATACACTGATCTCGTGGCTATCATGCACGGCTCATGTGCCTGATCATGCAATGATAACCTAGCTACCATATACTGGTCACGTGACTGATCATGCACTGATCACGTAATTCATCATGCACTGATCATGTGGATGATCATGCACTGATCACGTGGCTGATCATCCACTGATCACGTGACTGATCATGCACTGATCACGTGGCTATCATGCATTGATCACTTGGCTGGTCATACACTGATCACGTGCCTGGTCATGCACAGATTACATGACTGATCTTGCACTGGACATGTGACTGATCATGCACTGATCACGTGGCTATCATGCACTGTTCACGTGGCTGTTCATACACTGATCACCTGCCTGGTCATGCACAGATCACGTGACAAATCATGAACTGATCACATAGCTATCATGAACTGATCACCTGTCTGATCATGCACTGATCACGTGGCTGATCATGCACTGATACCGTGACTGAGCATGGACTGATCACATGACTATCATGTAGTGATCACGTGACTTAATGGCTCTGATCATGTGACTGATCATGCACTGATCATGTTTGCTATCATACACTGATCAAGTGCCTGTGGAGGCAATAAACAAAGAGCTGAGTAGGCACGAATCAGTCAGCAGGCAATAATCATGGAACTCAGCTGTGAGGAATCATGCTGCTCAGCTGGCAATAATCAAGCAGCTGAGCAGGCAGGAATTACGCAGCACAGCTGGCAATTGTCAAGCAGATGACAGGCAGGAGTGGTGCAGCTCAGCTGGCAAATGTCAAGCAGATGAGCATACAGAAATCACGCAGCTCGGCAGGCCCTGATCACGTGACTGAGCATGCACTGTTCACGAGGCTGATCATACCCTGATCACGTGATGATCATGCACTGATCACTTGGATATCATGTACTGATCACATGGGTGATCATACACTGTTCACGTGTCTGACCATGCACTGATCACGTGGCTGATCATACACTGCTCACGTAACTGATCATGCACTGATCACGTGGCTATCATGGACTGATCACGTGGCTGAACATGCACTGTTCATGTGGCTGATCACACACCTGTCACGTGACATATCATGCACTGATCACGTGGCACTCATGCAGTGATCACGTGGCTGATCATACTCTGCTCACGTAACTCATAATGCACACATCACGTGGCTATCATGCACTGCTCACGTGGCTCGTCATGGAATGATCACATAGCTACCATATACTGGTCACGTGACTGATCATGCACAGATCATGTAAATGATCATGTACTGTTCACGTGACTGATCTTGTACTGATCACGTGACTGATAATGCACTGATCACGTGGCTATCATGCTCTGCTCACGTGGCTGATCATGCAACGATCACGTAGCAACCATGTAGTGGTCTCGTGACTGATCATGCACTGATCACGTAATTGATCCTGCACTGATCACATGGCTCATCACGCACTGATCCGGTGGCTGATCACACACGTATCACGTGACTGATCATGTACAGATCACGTGACTAATCATGAAGTGATCACGAGGCTATCCTGCACTGATCACGTGGATATCATGCACTGATCACGAGGCTGATCACACACGTATCACGTGACTGATCATGCACTGATCACGTGGCTATCATGCACTGATCACGTGACTTATCATGCACAGATCACCTGACAGATCATGCACAGATCACGTGACTGATCATGCACTGATCACGTGGCTATCATGCACTGCTCACGTGGCTGATCATGCAGTGATCACACCGCTCCCACGTACTGGTCACATGACTGATCATGCACTGATCACATAATTGATCATGCACTGATCACCTGGCTTATCATGCATTGATCATGTGACTGATCATGTGCTGATCATGTTTGGTGTCACACACTGATCATGTGCCTCTGGAGGCAATGAACATAGAGCTGAGTAGGCAGGAATCAGTCAGCAGGCTATAATCATGGAACTCACCTCTGAGAAATCATGCTGCTCAGCTGGCAATAATCAAGTAGATAAGCAGGCAGGAATTACGCAGCACAGGTGGCAATTGTCAAGGAGGTGACAGGCAGGAATCGTGCAGCTCAGCTCGAAATTGTCAAGCAGATGAGCAGACAGTAATCACGCAGCTCAGCAGGCCCTGATCACGTGACTGAGCATGCACTGTTCACATGGCTGATCACACACCTATCACGTGACTGATCATGCACTGATCATGTGACTGATCATGCACTGATCACGTAGCTATCTTGCACTTATCACTTGGCTGATCATACACTCATCACGGGACTGATCGTGCACTGATCACGGCGCTATCATGCATTGACTACATGACTCCACATGCACTGATATGTGGATGATCATGCACTGATCACGTGACTGATCAGGCACTGATCAAATGGATGATCATGCACTGATCACCTGGCACTCATGCACTGATCACGTGGCTGATCATACTCTGCTCACGAAACTCATCATGCACACATCACGTGGCTATCATGCACTGCTCACGTGGTTCGTCATGGAATGATCACGAACCTACCATATACTGGTCACGTGACTGATAATGCACAGATCACGTAAATGATCATGCACTGTTCACGTGACTGATCATGTACTGATCACGTGACTGAGAATGCACTGATCACGTGGCTATCATGCTCTGCTCACGTGGCTGATCAGGCAACGATCACGTAGCAACCATGTAGTGGTCTCGTGACTGATCATGCACTGATCACGTAATTGATCCTGCACTGATCACATGGCTCATTACGCACTGATCAGGTGGCTGAACACACACGTATCACGTGACTGATCATGCACAGATCACGTGACTAATCATGAAGTGATCACGTGGCTATCCTGCACTGATCACGTGGATATCATGCACTGATCACGTGGCTGATCACACACGTATCACGTGACTGATCATGCACTGATCACGTGGCTATCATGCACTGATCACGTGACTCATCATGCACAGATCACGTGACTGATCATGCACAGATCACGTGACTGATCATGCACTGATCACATAATTGATCATGCACTGATCACCTGGCTTATCATGCATTGATCATGTGACTGATCATGTGCTGATCATGTTTGGTGTCACACACTGATCATGTGCCTCTGGAGGCAATGAACATAGAGCTGAGTAGGCAGGAATCAGTCACCAGGCTATAATCATGGAACTCACCCTTGAGAAATCATGCTGCTCAGCTGGCAATAATCAAGTAGATGAGCAGGCAGGAATTATGCAGCACAGGTGGCAGTTGTCAAGGAGGTGACAGGCAGGAATCGTGCAGCTCAGCTGGAAATTTTCAAGCAGATGAGCAGACAGTAATCACGCAGCTCAGCAGGCACTGATCACGTGACTGAGCATGCACTGTTCACATGGCTGATCACACACCTATCACGTGACTGATCATGCACTGATCATGTGACTGATCATGCACTGATCACGTAGCTATCTTGCACTGATCACTTGGCTGATCATACACTCATCACGGGACTGATCGTGCACTGATCACGGCGCTATCATGCATTGACTACATGACTCCACATGCACTGATCACGTGGATGATCATGCACTGATCACGTGACTGACCATGCACTGATCACGTGACTGATCAGGCACTGATCACGTGGCTGATCATACACTGATCACCTGCCTGGTCATGCACAGATCACCTGACAAATCATGAACTGATCACATAGCTATCATGAACTGATCACCTGGCTGATCATGCACTGATCATGTGACTGATCATGCGCTGATCATGTTTCCTATCATACACTGATCATGTGCCTCTGGAGGCAATAAACAAAGAGCTGAGTAGGCACGAATCAAACAGTCAGCAGGCAATAATCATGGAACTCAGCTGTGAGGAATCATGCTGCTCAGCTGGCAATAATCAAGCAGCTAGCAGGCAGGAATTACACAGCACAGCTGGCAATTGTCAAGCAGATGACAGGCAGGAATCGGGCAGCTCAGCTGGCAATTGTCAAGCAGATGAGCAGACAGTCATCACGCAGCTCAGCAGGCCCTGATCTCGTGACTGAGCATGCACTGTTCACGTGGCTGATCATACACTGATTACGTGATTGATCATGCACAGATCACTTGGATATCATGCACTGATCACGTGGCTGATCATACACTGATTACGTGATTGATCATGCACAGATCACTTGGATATCATGCACTGATCACGTGGCTCATCATACACTGTTCACGTGTCTGACCATGCACTGATCACGTGGCTGATCATACACTGCTCACGTAACTGATCATGCACTCATCACGTGGCTATCATGCACTGAATACGTGGCTGAACATGCACTGTTCACGTGGCTGATCACACACCTGTCACGTGACATATCATGCACTGAGCACGTGGCACTCATGCACTGATCACGTGGCTGATCATACTCTGCTCACCTAACTGATCATGCACACATCACGTGGCTATCATGCACTCCTCACGTGGTTCGTCATGGAATGATCACGAAGCTACCATATACTGGTCACGTGACTGATCATGCACAGATCACGTAAATGATCATGCACTGTTAACGTGAATGATCATGCACTGATCACGTGGCTCTCATGCACAGATCACGTGATTGTGCATGCACTGATCACGTAATTGTATGCACTGATCACGTGGCTATCATGCACTGATGACGTGGCTGATCATGCACTGATCATGTGACTGATCATGCACTGATCACGTAACTATCTTGCACTGGTCACTTGGCTGATCATACATTCATCACGGGACTGATCGTGCACTGATTGCGGTGCTATCATGCATTGACTACATGACTCCACATGCACTGATCACGTGCATGATCATGCATTGATCCCGTGACTGACCATGCACTGATCACGTGACTGATCATGCACTGATCACCTGGCTATCATGCACTGATCATTTGGATGTTCATACACTGATCATGTGCCTGGTCATGCACTGAGCACGTGGCTATCATGCACTACTCACGTGGCTGATCATGCAATGATCATGTAGCTACCATGTACCGGTCAGGTGACTGATCATACACCGATCAGGTGACGGATCATGCACTGATCACGTGGCTATCATGCACTGTTCACGTGGCTGATCATACACTGATCACCTGCCTGGTCATGCACAGATCACGTGACAAATCATGAACTGATCACATAGCTATCATGAACTGATCACCTGTCTGATCATGCACTGATCACGTGGCTGATCATGCACTGATACCGTGACTGAGCATGGACTGATCACATGACTATCATGTAGTGATCACGTGACTTAATGTCTCTGATCATGTGACTGATCATGTGCTGATCATGTTTGCTATCATACACTGATCATGTGCCTCTGGAGGCAATAAACAAAGAGCTGAGTAGGCACGAATGAAACAGTCAGCAGGCAATAATCATGGAACTCAGCTGTGAGGAATCATGCTGCTCAGCTGGCAATAATCAAGCACGTGACCAGGCAGGAATCACGCAGTTCAGCTGGCAATTGTCAAGCAGATGAGCCGACAGGAATCACGCAGCTCAGATGGCAATTGTCATGCAGATGAGCCGGAAGGAATCACGCAGCTCAGCAGGCTCTGATCACGTGACTCTGCAGGCACTGATCACGTGGCTGATCAAGTACAGATCACGTGACTGAGCATGCACTGATCACGTGGCTATCATGCACTGATGACGTGACTGCGAATGCACTGATGACGTGGCTGATCGGGCACTGATCACATGGCTCATCATGCACTGATCACGTGTTTATCAGGCAATGATCAGTGACTGACAGGCGCTGATCATGGGACTGTGCACGCACTGATCACGTGGCTATCATGCACTGATCACGTGACTGCACATGCACTGATGACGTGGCTGTTCGGGCACTGATCACGTGTTTATCAGGCAGTGATCAGTGAATGACAGGCGCTGATCAGGGGACTGTGCACGCACTGATCAGGTGGCTGGTCAGGAACTGACCAGCTGACTGCGCATGCAGTGATCACGTGGCTGGTCGTTCACTGATCACGTGTTTATCATATGGTGATCACGTGTCTGTGAGGCGCTGATCACGTGACTGTGCCGTCAGTGATCACGTGGCTGAGCACGCACTGATATCGTGACTGAGCATGCACTGATCATGTGCCGGGAGCCGGGGAGGCCTTCCATTCTGGACAAAGGTCATGAGGAAGGAGGCTCTGCATACGCAAATGCGGGATCGAGCCTCAGGAGTCCACCCGGATATTCTCCAGGATCTCCCCCCCAAAAAACCAGAGTCTGCCTACTGTATTGCTTTGTGCTCTCACCTCTGATTTCACTGGGGGCTGTCCCCCACCACCATCTCGCTCTCTCTGTCAAAGAGTTAACTTACAGCTCCAATTCATAAAGTTCCTTGTCATTCTTCCCTTTAACTTCCAGCTGAGTCTCCATCTGGAGCGCGGAACCCACCACGCTTACTAATTATGCCTGGGCTGCTAAGACCCACTCGAGAAGGTGTCTAGGGTGAGGCACCTGTCGCTATTCGAGAGGGCGCCTGCGGCCTACGTAAGTGGTGCAAACTTCTTGTCTTGAAGTTTGATTGGTCTTCCGCGTAAACCAAGCTACTCAGTCTCTTTTCTCCAACGAATTTTCCTACTGAGCTCTCCTCATAGTATTATTCTTGACATCTCTGATTAGCATATAAATAGTCGCCTAGGCCATCTCTCCTTCGAATACCCTGGATCAGTTGGGGCTGGTCCCGGGCAGGTGGCGACCGAACAGGGACCTCAGGAGGCGATACTCAAAGAGCTGAGCAGACACAAACCATGCAATCAGCAGGCAATAAGCATGGAGCTCAGCAGTGACGAATCATGCTGCTCAACTGGCAATAATCAAGCACGTGACCAGGCAGGAATCACGCAGCTCAGCTGGCAATTGTCAAGCAGATGAGCTGACAGGAATCACGCAGCTCAGATGGCAATTGTCATGCAGATGAGCCGGCAGGAATCACGCAGCTCAGCAGGCCCTGATCACGTGACTCTACAGGCACTGATCACGTGGCTGATCAAGTCCAGATCACGTGACTGAGCATGCACTGATCACGTGGCTATCATGCACTGATCACGTGGCTGAACATGCACTGTTCACGTGGCTGATCACACACCTGTCACGTGACATATCATGCACTGATCACGTGGCACTCATGCACTGATCACGTGGCTGATCATACTCTGCTCACGTAACTGATCATGCACACATCACGTGGCTATCATGCACTGTTCACGTGGCTCGTCATGGAATGTTCACGTAGCTACAATATACTGTTCATGTGACTGATCATGCAAAGATCACGTAAATGATCATGCACTGTTTACGTGACTGATCATGTACTGATCACGTGACTGATCATGCACTGATCACGTGGCTATCATGCTCTGCTCACGTGGCTGATCATGCAACGACCACGTTGGAACCATGTACTGGTCACGTGACTGATCATGCACTGATCACGTAATTGATCCTGCACTGATAACGTGGCTCATCATGCACTGATCACGTGGCTGATCACACATGTATCACGTGACTGATCAGGCACTGATCACGTGGCTCTCATGCACTGATGACGTGACTGCGCATGCACTGATGACGTGGCTGATCGGGCACTGATCACATGGCTCATCATGCACTGATCACGTGTTTATCAGGCAATGATCAGTGACTGACAGGCGCTGATCATGGGACTGTGCACGCACTGATCACATGGCTGATCATGCACTGATCACGTGGCTATCATGCACTGCTCACGTGGCTGATCAGGCAATGATCACGTAGCTACCATTTACTGATCACGTGACTGATGATGCACTGATTACGTAATTGATCATGCACTGATCATGTGGCTGAAAATGCACTGATCACGTGCCTGATCATACACTGATCACGTGACTGATCATGCACTGAACACGTGGCTATCATGCACTAATCACTTGGCTGGACATACACTGATCACGTGCCTGGTCATGCACTGGTCACGTGGCTGATCATGCACTGATCACGTGACTGATAATGCACTGATCTCGTGTCTGATCATGCACTGATCATGTGGCTATCATGCACTGCTCACGTGGCTGATCATGCGATGATCACGCAACTACCATGTACTGGTCACATGACTGAACATGCACTGATCACGTGACTGATCATGCAGTGATCACGTGGCTATCATGCACCACTCACGTGGCTGATCATGCAATGATCATGTAGCTACCATGTACAGGTCACGTGAATGATCATACACCCATCAGGTGACTGATCATGCACTGATCACGTGGCTATCATGCACTGATCACGAGACTGATCATGCACTGATCACGTCTATATCATGCACTGATCACATGACTGCCCATGGACTGATCACGTTGGTGATCATACACTAATCATGTGACAGATCATGCACTGATCACGTGGCTGATCATGCACTGATACCGTGACTGAGCATGGACTGATCACATGACTATCATGTACTGATCACGTGACTTAATGGCGCTGATCATGTGACTGATCATGCGCTGATCATGTTTGCTATCATACACTGATCATGTGCCTCTGGAGGCAATAAACAAAGAGCTGAGTAGGCACGAATCAAACAGTCAGCAGGCAATAATCATGGAACTCAGGTGTGAGGAATCATGCTGCTCAGCTGGCAATAATCAAGCAGCTGAGCAGGCAGGAATTACGCAGCACAGCTGGCAATTGTCAAGCAGATGACAGGCAGAAATCTTGCAGCTCAGCTGGCAATTGTCAAGCAGATGAGCAGACAGTAATCACGCAGCTCAGCAGGCTCAGATCACGTGACTGAGCATGCACTGTTCACGTGGCTGATCATACACTGATCACGTGATTGATCATGCACTGATCACTTGGATATCATGCACTGATCACGTGGCTGATCATACACTGTTCACGTGTCTGACCATGCACTGATCACGTGGCTGATCATACACTGCTCACGTAACTGATCATGCAGTGATCACGTGGCTATCATGCACTGAATACGTGGCTGAACATGCACTGTTCACGTGGCTGATCACACACCTGTCACGTGACGTATCATGCACTGATCACCTGGCACTCATGCACTGATCATGTGGCTGATCATACTCTGCTCACGAAACTCATCATGCACACATCACGTGGCTCTCATGCACTGCTCACGTGGTTCGTCATGTAATGGTCACGAAGCTACCATATACTGGTCACGTGACTGATCATGCACAGATCACGTAAATGATCATGCACTGTTCACGTGACTGATCATGTACTGATCACGTGACTGATAATTCAATGATCACGTGGCTATCATGCTCTGCTCACATGGCTGATCGTGCAACGATCAAGTAGCAACCATGTACTGGTCTCGTGACTGATCATGCACTGATCACGTAATTGATCCTGCACTGATCACGTGGCTCATCACGCACTGTTCCGGTGGCTGATCACACACGTATCACGTGACTGATCATGTACAGATCACGTGACTAATCATGAAGTGATCACGTGGCAATCCTGCACTGTTCACGTGGATATCATGCACTGATCACGTGGCTGATCACACACGTATCACGTGACTGATCATGCACTGATCACGTGGCTATCATGCACTGATCACGTGACTCATCATGCACAGATCACGTGACTGATCATGCACAGATCACGTGACTGATCATGCACTGATCACATAATTGATCATGCACTGATCACCTGGCTTATCATGCATTGATCATGTGACTGATCATGTGCTGATCATGTTTGGTGTCACACACTGATCATGTGCCTCTGGAGGCAATGAACATAGAGCTGAGTAGGCAGGAATCAGTCAGCAGGCTATAATCATGGAACTCACCTCTGAGAAATCATGCTGCTCAGCTGGCAATAATCAAGTAGATGAGCAGGCAGGAATTATGCAGCACAGGTGGCAGTTGTCAAGGAGGTGACAGGCAGGAATCGTGCAGCTCAGCTGGAAATTGTCAAGCAGATGAGCAGACAGTAATCACGCAGCTCAGCAGGCACTGATCACGTGACTGAGCATGCACTGTTCACATGGCTGATCACACACCTATCACGTGACTGATCATGCACTGATCATGTGACTGATCATGCACTGATCACGTAGCTATCTTGCACTGATCACTTGGCTGATCATACACTCATCACGGGACTGATCCTGCACTGATCACGGCGCTATCATGCATTGACTACATGACTCCACATGCACTGATCACGTGGATGATCATGCACTGATCACGTGACTGACCATGCACTGATCACGTGACTGATCAGGCAATGATCACGTGGCTCATCATACACTGATCACCTGCCTGGTCATGCACAGATCACGTGACAAATCATGAACTGATCACATAGCTATCATGAACTGATCACCTGGCTGATCATGCACTGATCACGTGGCTATCATGCACTGCTCACGTGGCTGATCAGGCAATGATCACGTAGCTACCATTTACTGGTCACGTGACTGATGATGCACTGATTACGTAATTTATCATGCACTGATCATGTGGCTGAAAATGCACTGATCACGTGGCTGATCATACACTGATCACGTGACTGATCATGCACTGAACACGTGGCTATCATCCACTGATCACTTGGCTGGACATACACTGATCACGTGCCTGGTCATGCACTGGTCACGTGGCTGATCATGCACTGATCACGTGACTGATCATGCACTGATCTCGTGTCTGATCATGCACTGATCATGTGGCTATCATGCACTTCTCACGTGGCTGATCATGCGATGATCACGCAACTACCATGTACTGGTCACATGACTGATCATGCACTGATCACGTGACTGATCATGCAGTGATCACGTGGCTATCATGCACCACTCACGTGGCTGATCATGCAATGATCATGTAGCTACCATGTACAGGTCACGTGAATGATCATACACCCATCAGGTGACTGATCATGCACTGATCACGTGGCTATCATGCACTGATCACGAGACTGATCATGCACTGATCACGTCTATATCATGCACTGATCACATGACTGCCCATGGACTGATCACTTTGGTGATCATACACTAATCATGTGACAGATCATGCACTGATCACGTGGATGATCATGCACTGATACCGTGACTGAGCATGGACTGATCACATGCCTATCATGTAGTGATCACGTGACTTAATGGCGCTGATCATGTGACTGATCATGCGCTGATCATGTTTGCTATCATACACTGATCATGTGCCTCTGGAGGCAATAAACAAAGAGCTGAGTAGGCACGAATCAAACAGTCAGCAGGCAATAATCATGGAACTCAGCTGTGAGGAATCATGCTGCTCAGCTGGCAATAATCAAGCAGCTGAGCAGGCAGGAATTACGCAGCACAGCTGACAATGGTCAAGCAGATGACAGGCAGAAATCTTGCAGCTCAGCTGGCAATTGTCAAGCAGATGAGCAGACAGTAATCACGCAGCTCAGCAGGCTCAGATCACGTGACTGAGCATGCACTGTTCACGTGGCTGATCATACACTGATCACGTGATTGATCATGCACTGATCACTTGGACATCATGCACTGATCACGTGGCTGATCATACACTGTTCACGTGTCTGACCATGCACTGATCACGTGGCTGATCATACACTGCTCACGTAACTGATCATGCAGTGATCACGTGGCTATCATGCACTGAATACGTGGCTGAACATGCACTGTTCATGTGGCTGATCACACACCTGTCACGTGACATATCATGCACTGATCACCTGGAACTCATGCACTGATCACGTGGCTGATCATACTCTGCTCACGAAACTCATCATGCACACATCACGTGGCTCTCATGCACTGCTCACGTGGTTCGTCATGTAATGGTCATGAAGCTACCATATACTGGTCACGTGACTGATCATGCACAGATCACGTAAATGATCATGCACTGTTCACGTGACTGATCATGTACTGATCACGTGACTGATAATGCACTGATCGCGTGGCTATCATGCTCTGCTCACGTGGCTGATCATGCAACGATCACGTAGCAACCATGTACTGGTCACGTGACTGATCATGCACTGATCATGTAATTGATCCTGCACTGATCACGTGGCTCATCATGCCCTGATCACGTGGCTGATCACACACGTATCACGTGACTGATCATGCACTGATCACGTGACTAATCATGCACTGATCACGTGGCTATCATGCACTGATCACGTGGATATCATGCACTGATCACGTGGCTGATCACACACGTATCACGTGACTGATCATGCACTGATCACGTGGCTATCATGCACTGATCACGTGGCTGATCATGCACTGATCACGTGACTGATCATGCACTGATCACGTGACTGATCATGCACTGATCACATAATTGATCATGCACTGATCACGTGGCTTATCATGCACTGATCATGTGACTGATCATGTGCTGATCATGTTTGGTGTCACACACTGATCATGTGCCTCTGGAGGCAATGAACATAGAGCTGAGTAGGCAGGAATCAGTCAGCAGGCTATAATCATGGAACTCAGCTCTGAGAAATCATGCTGCTCAGCTGGCAATAATCAAGTAGATGAGCAGGCAGGAATTATGCAGCACAGGTGGCAATTGTCAAGCAGATGACAGGCAGGAATCGTGCAGCTCAGCTGGCAATTGTCAAGCAGATGAGCAGACAGTAATCACGCAGCTCAGCAGGCACTGATCACGTGACTGAGCATGCACTGTTCACGTGGCTGATCACACACTGATCACGTGACTGATCATGCACTGATCACGTGACTGATCATGCACTGATCACGTAGCTATCATGCACTGATCACGTGGCTGATCATACACTGATCACGGGACTGATCATGCACTGATCACGGCGCTATCATGCACTGACTACATGACTCGACATGCACTGATCACGTGGATGATCATGCACTGATCACGTGACTGATCATGCACTGATCACGTGACTGATCATGCACTGATCACGTGGCTGATCATGCACTGATCACGTGGCTGATCATGCACTGATCACGTGACTGATCATGCACTGATCACATAGCTATCATGCACTGATCACGTGGCTGATCATGCACTGATCATGTGACTGATCATGCGCTGATCATGTTTGCTATCATACACTGATCATGTGCCTCTGGAGGCAATAAACAAAGAGCTGAGTAGGCACGAATCAAACAGTCAGCAGGCAATAATCATGGAACTCAGCTGTGAGGAATCATGCTGCTCAGCTGGCAATAATCAAGCAGCTAGCAGGCAGGAATTACACAGCACATCTGGCAATTGTCAAGCAGATGACAGGCAGGAATCGTGCAGCTCAGCTGGCAATTGTCAAGCAGATGAGCAGACAGTAATCACGCAGCTCAGCAGGCCCTGATCACGTGACTGAGCATGCACTGTTCACGTGGCTGATCATACACTGATCACGTGACTGATCATGCACTGATCACGTGGATAGCATGCACTGATCACGTGGCTGATCATACACTGATCACGTGACTGATCATGCACTGATCACGTGGCTATCATGCACTGATCACGTGGCTGATCATGCACTGATCACGTGTCTGATCATGCACTGATCACGTGGCTGATCATGCACTGATCACGTAACTGATCATGCACTGATCACGTGGCTATCATGCACTGATCACGTGGCTGATCATGCACTGATCACGTGGCTGATCACACACTGTCACGTGACATATCATGCACTGATCACGTGGCACTCATGCACTGATCACGTGGCTGATCATACACTGATCACGTAACTGATCATGCACTGATCACGTGGCTATCATGCACTGCTCACGTGGCTGTCATGCAATGATCACGAAGCTACCATATACTGGTCACGTGACTGATCATGCACTGATCACGTAAATGATCATGCACTGATCACGTGACTGATCATGCACTGATCACGTGGCTGATCATGCACTGATCACGTGACTGTCATGCACTGATCACGTAATTGTCATGCACTGATCACGTGGCTATCATGCACTGATCACGTGGCTGATCATGCACTGATCACGTGACTGATCATGCACTGATCACGTGACTATCATGCACTGATCACGTGGCTGATCATACACTGATCACGGGACTGATCATGCACTGATCACGTGCTATCATGCACTGATACATGACTGATCATGCACTGATCACGTGCTGATCATGCACTGATCACGTGACTGATCATGCACTGATCACGTGACTGATCATGCACTGATCACGTGGCTATCATGCACTGATCACGTGGCTGATCATACACTGATCACGTGACTGATCATGCACTGATCACGTGGCTGATCATGCACTGATCACGTGGCTGATCATGCAATGATCACGTAGCTACCATATACTGGTCACGTGACTGATCATGCACTGATCACGTACTGATCATGCACTGATCACGTGACTGATCATGCACTGATCACGTGACTGATCATGCACTGATCACGTGGCTATCATGCACTGCTCACGTGGCTGATCATGCAATGATCACGTAGCAACCATGTACTGGTCACGTGACTGATCATGCACTGATCACGTAATTGATCATGCACTGATCACGTGGCTGATCATGCACTGATCACGTGACTGATCATGCACTGATCACGTGACTGATCATGCACTGATCACGTGGCTATCATGCACTGATCACGTGGCTGATCATGCACTGATCACGTGCTATCATGCACTGATCACGTGACTGATCATGCACTGATCACGTGGCTATCATGCACTGATCACGTGGCTGATCATGCACTGATCACGTGGCTGATCATGCACTGATCACGTGACTATCATGCACTGATCACGGGCTATCATGCACTGATCACGTGGATATCATGCACTGATCACGTGCCTGTCATGCACTGATCACGTGACTGATCATGAACTGATCACGTGGTATCATGCACTGATCACGTGGCTGATCATGCACTGATCACGTGTCTGATCATGCACTGATCACGTGGCTGATCATGCACTGATCACGTAGCTGATCATGCACTGATCACGTGGCTATCATGCACTGATCACGTGGCTGATCATGCACTGATCACGTAGCTGACATGCACTGATCACGTGACTGATCATGCACTGATCACGTAATTGATCATGCACTGATCACGTGACTGATCATGCACTGATCACGTGACTGATCATGCACTGATCACGTGGCTATCATGCACTGATCACGTGGCTGATCATGCAATGATCACGTAGCTACCATGTACTGGTCACGTGACTGATCATGCACTGATCACGTAATTGATCATGCACTGATCACGTGGCTGATCATGCACTGATCACGTGACTGATCATGCACTGATCACGTGACTGATCATGCACTGATCACGTGGCTATCATGCACTGATCACGTGGCTGATCATGCACTGATCACGTGACTGATCATGCACTGATCACGTGACTGATCATGCACTGATCACGTGGATATCATGCACTGATCACGTGGCTGATCATACACTGATCACGTGTCTGACCATGCACTGATCACGTGGCTGATCATACACTGATCACGTAACTGATCATGCACTGATCACGTGGCTATCATGCACTGATCACGTGGCTGATCATGCACTGATCACGTGGCTGATCACACACCTGTCACGTGACTGATCATGCACTGATCACGTGGCACTCATGCACTGATCACGTGGCTGATCATACTCTGCTCACGTAACTGATCATGCACACATCACGTGGCTATCATGCACTGATCACGTGGCTGATCATGCAATGATCACGTAGCTACCATATACTGATCACGTGACTGATCATGCACTGATCACGTAAATGATCATGCACTGATCACGTGACTGATCATGCACTGATCACGTGACTGATCATGCACTGATCACGTGGCTATCATGCACTGCTCACGTGGCTGATCATGCAATGATCACGTAGCAACCATGTACTGGTCACGTGACTGATCATGCACTGATCACGTAATTGATCATGCACTGATCACGTGGCTCATCATGCACTGATCACGTGGCTGATCACACACGTATCACGTGACTGATCATGCACTGATCACGTGGCTATCATGCACTGATCACGTGGCTATCATGCACTGATCACGTGGATATCATGCACTGATCACGTGGCTGATCACACACGTATCACGTGACTGATCATGCACTGATCACGTGGCTATCATGCACTGATCACGTGGCTGATCATGCACTGATCACGGGCTGATCATGCACTGATCACGTGGCTGATCATGCACTGATCACGTGACTGATCATGCACTGATCACGTGGCTGATCATGCACTGATCACGTGGCTGATCATGCACTGATCACGTAGCTACCATGCACTGGTCACGTGACTGATCATGCACTGATCACGTAACTGATCATGCACTGATCACGTGGCTGATCATGCACTGATCACGTGACTGATCATGCACTGATCACGTGACTGATCATGCACTGATCACGTGGCTGATCATGCACTGATCACGCAGCTACCATGTACTGATCACATGACTGATCATGCACTGATCACGTGGCTTATCATGCATTGATCATGTGACTGATCATGTGCTGATCATGTTTGGTATCATACACTGATCATGTGCCTCTGGAGGCAATGAACAAAGAGCTGAGTAGGCACGAATCAAACAGTCAGCAGGCAATAATCATGGAACTCAGCTGTGAGGAATCATGCTGCTCAGCTGGCAATAATCAAGCAGCTGAGCAGGCAGGAATTACGCAGCACAGCTGGCAATTGTCAAGCAGATGACAGGCAGGAATCGTGCAGCTCAGCTGGCAATTGTCAAGCAGATGAGCAGACAGTAATCACGCAGCTCAGCAGGCCCAGATCACGTGACTGAGCATGCACTGTTCACGTGGCTGATCATACACTGATCACGTAACTGATCATGCACTGATCACGTGGCTATCATGCACTGATCACGTGGCTGATCATACACTGTTCACGTGTCTGACCATGCACTGTTCACGTGGCTGATCATACACAGCTCACGTGTCTGATCATGCACTGATCACGTGGCTGATCATGCACTGATCACGTGGCTGATCATGCACTGATCACGTGGCTATCATGCACTGATCACGTGGCTGATCATGCACTGATCACGTGGCTTACATGCACTGTCACGTGACTGATCATGCACTGATCACGTAATTGATCATGCACTGATCACGTGACTGATCATGCACTGATCACGTGACTGATCATGCACTGATCACGTGGCTATCATGCACTGCTCACGTGGCTGATCATGCAATGATCACGTAGCTACCATGTACTGGTCACGTGACTGATCATGCACTGATCACGTAATTGATCATGCACTGATCACGTGGCTGATCATGCACTGATCACGTGACTGATCATGCACTGATCACGTGACTGATCATGCACTGATCACGTGGCTATCATGCACTGATCACGTGGCTGATCATGCACTGATCACGTGACTGATCATGCACTGATCACGTGACTGATCATGCACTGATCACGTGGCTATCATGCACTGATCACGTGGCTGATCATGCACTGATCACGTGTCTGATCATGCACTGATCACGTGGCTGATCATGCACTGATCACGTAACTGATCATGCACTGATCACGTGGCTATCATGCACTGATCACGTGGCTGATCATGCACTGATCACGTGGCTGATCATGCACTGTCACGTGACTGATCATGCACTGATCACGTGGCATCATGCACTGATCACGTGGCTGATCATGCACTGATCACGTGACTGATCATGCACTGATCACGTGGCTATCATGCACTGATCACGTGGCTGATCATGCACTGATCACGTGGCTGATCATGCACTGTCACGTGACATATCATGCACTGATCACGTGGCACTCATGCACTGATCACGTGGCTGATCATGCACTGATCACGTGACTGATCATGCACTGATCACGTGGCTATCATGCACTGATCACGTGGCTGATCATGCAATGATCACGTAGCTACCATATCCTGGTCACGTGACTGATCATGCACTGATCACGTGGCTGATCATGCACTGATCACGTGACTGATCATGCACTGATCACGTGACTGATCATGCACTGATCACGTGACTATCATGCACTGATCACGTGGATGATCATGCACTGATCACGTGGCTGATCATGCACTGATCACGTGGCTGATCATGCACTGATACCGTGACTGAGCATGGACTGATCACATGACTATCATGTACTGATCACGTGACTTAATGGCGCTGATCATGTGACTGATCATGCGCTGATCATGTTTGCTATCATACACTGATCATGTGCCTCTGGAGGCAATAAACAAAGAGCTGAGTAGGCACGAATCAAACAGTCAGCAGGCAATAATCATGGAACTCAGCTGTGAGGAATCATGCTGCTCAGCTGGCAATAATCAAGCAGCTGAGCAGGCAGGAATTACGCAGCACAGCTGGCAATTGTCAAGCAGATGACAGGCAGGAATCGTGCAGCTCAGCTGGCAATTGTCAAGCAGATGAGCAGACAGTAATCACGCAGCTCAGCAGGCCCTGATCACGTGACTGAGCATGCACTGTTCACGTGGCTGATCATACACTGATCACGTGATTGATCATGCACTGATCACTTGGATATCATGCACTGATCACGTGGCTGATCATACACTGTTCACGTGTCTGACCATGCACTGATCACGTGGCTGATCATACACTGCTCACGTAACTGATCATGCACTGATCACGTGGCTATCATGCACTGATCACGTGGCTGAACATGCACTGTTCACGTGGCTGATCACACACTGTCACGTGACATATCATGCACTGATCACGTGGCACTCATGCACTGATCACGTGGCTGATCATACTCTGCTCACGTAACTCATCATGCACACATCACGTGGCTATCATGCACTGCTCACGTGGCTCGTCATGGAATGATCACGTAGCTACCATATACTGGTCACGTGACTGATCATGCACAGATCACGTAAATGATCATGCACTGTTCACGTGACTGATCATGTACTGATCACGTGACTGATCATGCACTGATCACGTGGCTATCATGCACTGATCACGTGGCTGATCATGCAATGATAACGTAGCAACCATGTACTGGTCACGTGACTGATCATGCACTGATCACGTAATTGATCCTGCACTGATCACGTGGCTCATCATGCACTGATCACGTGCCTGATCACACATGTATCACGTGACTGATCATGCACTGATCACGTGGCTCTCATGCACTGATCACGTGGCTATCATGCACTGATCACGTGGCTATCATGCACTGATCACGTGGCTGATCATGCACTGATCATGTAGCTATCATGCACTGGTCACGTGACTGATCATGCACTGATCACGTGACTGATCATGCACTGATCACGTGGCTATCATGCACTGATCACGTGGCTGATCATGCAATGATCACGTAGCTACCATGTACTGGTCACGTGAATGATCATACACTGATCAGGTGACTGATCATGCACTGATCACGTGGCTATCATGCACTGATCACGTGACTGATCATGCACTGATCACGTCTATATCATGCACTGATCACATGACTGATCATGCACTGATCACGTGGATGATCATGCACTGATCATGTGACTGATCATGCACTGATCACGTGGCTATCATGCACTGATCACGTGGCTGATCATGCACTGATCACGTGGCTGATCATGCACTGATCACGTGACTATCATGCACTGATCACGTGGCATCATGCACTGATCACGTGGCTGATCATGCACTGATCACGTGACTGATCATGCACTGATCACGTGGCTATCATGCACTGATCACGTGGCTGATCATGCAATGATCACGAAGCTACCATGTACTGGTCACGTGACTGATCATGCACTGATCACGTGGCTGATCATGCACTGATCACGTGACTGATCATGTGCTGATCACGTGACTGATCATGCACTGATCACGTGGCTATCATGCACTGATCACGTGGCTATCATGCACTGATCACGTGGCTGATCATGCACTGATCACGTAGCTACCATGCACTGATCACGTGACTGATCATGCACTGATCACGTGGATGATCATGCACTGATCACGTGGCTGATCATGCACTGATCACGTGGCTGATCATGCACTGATACCGTGACTGAGCATGGACTGATCACATGACTATCATGTAGTGATCACGTGACTTAATGGCGCTGATCATGTGACTGATCATGCACTGATCATGTTTGCTATCATACACTGATCATGTGCCTCTGGAGGCAATAAACAAAGAGCTGAGTAGGCACGAATCAAACAGTCAGCAGGCAATAATAATGGAACTCAGCTGTGAGGAATCATGCTGCTCAGCTGGCAATAATCAAGCAGCTGAGCAGGCAGGAATTACGCAGCACAGCTGGCAATTGTCAAGCAGATGACAGGCAGGAATCATGCAGCTCAGCTGGCAAATGTCAAGCAGATGAGCAGACAGTAATCACGCAGCTCAGCAGGCCCTGATCACGTGACTGAGCATGCACTGTTCACGTGGCTGATCATACACTGATCACGTGATGATCATGCACTGATCACTTGGATATCATGCACTGATCACGTGGCTGATCATACACTGTTCACGTGTCTGACCATGCACTGATCACGTGGCTGATCATACACTGCTCACGTAACTGATCATGCACTGATCACGTGGCTATCATGCACTGATCACGTGGCTGAACTTGCACTGTTCACGTGGCTGATCACACACCTGTCACGTGACATATCATGCACTGATCACGTGGCACTCATGCACTGATCACGTGGCTGATCATACTCTGCTCACGTAACTCATCATGCACACATCACGTGGCTATCATGCACTGCTCACGTGGCTGATCATGGAATGATCACGTAGCTACCATATACTGGTCACGTGACTGATCATGCACTGATCACGTAAATGATCATGCACTGTTCACGTGACTGATCATGCACTGATCACGTAACTGATCATGCACTGATCACGTGGCTATCATGCACTGATCACGTGGCTGATCACACATGATCACGTGACTGATCATGCACTGATCACGTGGCTCTCATGCACTGATCACGTGGCTGATCATGCACTGATCACGTGGCTATCATGCACTGATCACGTGGCTGATCACACACGTATCACATGACTGATCATGCACTGATCACGTGGCTATCATGCACTGATCACGTGGCTATCATGCACTGATCACGTGGCTGATCATGCAATGATCACGTAGCTACCATGTACTGGTCACGTGACTGATCATGCACTGATCACGTGATTGATCATGCACTGATCACGTGGCTGATCATGCACTGATCACGTGGCTGATCACACACGTATCACGTGACTGATCATGCACTGATCACGTGAATGATCATGCACTGATCACGTGGCTATCATGCACTGATCACGTGGTATCATGCACTGATCACGTGGCTGATCACACACTGATCACGTGACTGATCATGCACTGATCACGTGACTGATCATGCACTGATCACGTGGCTGATCATGCAATGATCACACAGCTACCATGTACCGGTCACATGACTGATCATGCACTGATCACATAATTGATCATGCACTGATCACGTGGCTTATCATGCACTGATCATGTGACTGATCATGTGCTGATCATGTTTGGTGTCACACACTGATCATGTGCCTCTGGAGGCAATGAACATAGAGCTGAGTAGGCAGGAATCAGTCAGCAGGCTATAATCATGGAACTCAGCTCTGAGAAATCATGCTGCTCAGCTGGCAATAATCAAGTAGATGAGCAGGCAGGAATTACGCAGCACAGGAGGCAATTGTCAAGGAGATGACAGGCAGGAATCGTGCAGCTCAGCTGGCAATTGTCAAGCAGATGAGCAGACAGTAATCACGCAGCTCAGCAGGCCCTGATCACGTGACTGAGCATGCACTGTTCACGTGGCTGATCACACACCTATCACGTGACTGATCATGCACTGATCACGTGACTGATCATGCACTGATCACGTGGCTATCATGCACTGATCACGTGGCTGATCATACACTGATCACGGGACTGATCATGCACTGATCACGTGCTATCATGCACTGATACATGACTGACATGCACTGATCACGTGGATGATCATGCACTGATCACGTGACTGATCATGCACTGATCACGTGACTGATCATGCACTGATCACGTGGCTGATCATGCACTGATCACGTGGCTATCATGCACTGATCACGTGGCTGATCATGCAATGATCACGTAGCTACCATGTACTGGTCACGTGACTGATCATGCACTGATCACGTAATTGATCATGCACTGATCACGTGGCTGATCATGCACTGATCACGTGGCTGATCATGCACTGATCACGTGACTGATCATGCACTGATCACGTGGCTATCATGCACTGATCACGTGGCTGATCATGCACTGATCACGTGCCTGATCATGCACTGATCACGTGGCTATCATGCACTGCTCACGTGGCTGATCATGCATGATCACGCAGCTACCATGTACTGGTCACATGACTGATCATGCACTGATCACGTGACTGATCATGCAGAGATCACGTGGCTATCATGCACTACTCACGTGGCTGATCATGCAATGATCATGTAGCTACCATGTACAGGTCACGTGAATGATCATACACCCATCAGGTGACTGATCATGCACTGATCACGTGGCTATCATGCACTGATCACGTGGCTGATCATGCACTGATCACATGACTGCCCATGCACTGATCACGTGGATGATCATACACTAATCATGTGACAGATCATGCACTGATCACGTGGCTGATCATGCACTGATACCGTGACTGAGCATGGACTGATCACATGACTATCATGCAGTGATCACGTGACTTAATGGCGCTGATCATGTGACTGATCATGCGCTGATCATGTTTGCTATCATACACTGATCATGTGCCTCTGGAGGCAATAAACAAAGAGCTGAGTAGGCACGAATCAAACAGTCAGCAGGCAATAATCATGGAACTCAGGTGTGAGGAATCATGCTGCTCAGCTGGCAATAATCAAGCAGCTGAGCAGGCAGGAATTACGCAGCACAGCTGGCAATTGTCAAGCAGATGACAGGCAGGAATCGTGCAGCTCAGCTGGCAAATGTCAAGCAGATGAGCAGACAGTAATCACGCAGCTCAGCAGGCCCAGATCACGTGACTGAGCATGCACTGTTCACGTGGCTGATCATACACTGATCACGTGATTGATCATGCACTGATCACTTGGATATCATGCACTGATCACGTGGCTGATCATACACTGTTCACGTGTCTGACCATGCACTGATCACGTGGCTGATCATACACTGCTCACGTAACTGATCATGCACTGATCACGTGGCTATCATGCACTGAATACGTGGATGAACATGCACTGTTCACGTGGCTGATCACACACCTGTCACGTGACATATCATGCACTGATCACGTGGCACTCATGCACTGATCACGTGGCTGATCATACTCTGCTCACGAAACTCATCATGCACACATCACGTGGCTATCATGCACTGCTCAGGTGGCTCGTCATGGAATGATCACGAAGCTACCATATACTGGTCACGTGACTGATCATGCACAGATCACGTAAATGATCATGCACTGTTCACGTGACTGATCATGTACTGATCACGTGACTGATCATGCACTGATCACGTGGCTATCATGCACTGCTCACGTGGCTGATCATGCAACGATCACGTAGCAACCATGTACTGGTCACGTGACTGATCATGCACTGATCACGTAATTGATCCTGCACTGATCACGTGGCTCATCATCCACTGATCACGTGGCTGATCACACACGTATCACGTGACTGATCATGCACTGATCACGTGACTAATCATGCACTGATCACGTGGCTATCATGCACTGATCACGTGGATATCATGCACTGATCACGTGGCTGATCACACACGTATCACGTGACTGATCATGCACTGATCACGTGGCTATCATGCACTGATCACGTGACTGATCATGCACTGATCACGTGACTGATCATGCACTGATCACGTGACTGATCATGCACTGATCACGTGGCTATCATGCACTGATCACGTGGCTGATCATGCACTGATCACACAGCTACCATGTACTGATCACATGACTGATCATGCACTGATCACATAATTGATCATGCACTGATCACGTGGCTTATCATGCACTGATCATGTGACTGATCATGTGCTGATCATGTTTGGTGTCATACACTGATCATGTGCCTCTGGAGGCAATGAACAAAGAGCTGAGTAGGCAGGAATCAGTCAGCAGGCTATAATCATGGAACTCAGCTCTGAGAAATCATGCTGCTCAGCTGGCAATAATCAAGCAGATGAGCAGGCAGGAATTACGCAGCACAGGTGGCAATTGTCAAGCAGATGACAGGCAGGAATCGTGCAGCTCAGCTGGCAATTGTCAAGCAGATGAGCAGACAGTAATCACGCAGCTCAGCAGGCCCTGATCACGTGACTGAGCATGCACTGTTCACGTGGCTGATCACACACTGATCACGTGACTGATCATGCACTGATCACGTGACTGATCATGCACTGATCACGTGGCTATCATGCACTGATCACGTGGCTGATCATGCACTGATCACGGGACTGATCATGCACTGATCACGGGCTATCATGCACTGATACATGACTGACATGCACTGATCACGTGGCTGATCATGCACTGATCACGTGACTGATCATGCACTGATCACGTGACTGATCATGCACTGATCACGTGGCTGATCATGCACTGATCACGTGGCACTCATGCACTGATCACGTGGCTGATCATACTCTGCTCACGAAACTCATCATGCACACATCACGTGGCTATCATGCACTGCTCACGTGGCTCGTCATGGAATGATCACGAATCTACCATATACTGGTCACGTGACTGATCATGCACTGATCACGTAAATGATCATGCACTGTTGACGTGACTGATCATGCACTGATCACGTGACTGATCATGCACTGATCACGTGGCTATCATGCACTGCTCACGTGGCTGATCATGCAACGATCACGTAGCAACCATGTACTGGTCACGTGACTGATCATGCACTGATCACGTAATTGATCATGCACTGATCACGTGGCTCATCATGCACTGATCACGTGGCTGATCACACACGTATCACGTGACTGATCATGCACTGATCACGTGACTAATCATGCACTGATCACGTGGCTATCATGCACTGATCACGTGATATATCATGCACTGATCACGTGGCTGATCATGCACTGATCACGTGGCTGATCATGCACTGATCACGTGACTGATCATGCACTGATCACGTGACTGATCATGCACTGATCACGTGGCTATCATGCACTGATCACGTGGCTGATCATGCACTGATCACGTGGCTGATCATGCACTGATCACGTGACTGATCATGCACTGATCACGTGACTGATCATGCACTGATCACGTGGCTATCATGCACTGATCACGTGGCTGATCATGCACTGATCACGTGACTGATCATGCACTGATCACGTGGCTGATCATGCACTGATCACGTGACTGATCATGCACTGATCACGTGGCTGATCATGCACTGATCACGTGACTGATCATGCACTGATCACGTGACTGATCATGCACTGATCACGTGGCTATCATGCACTGATCACGTGGCTGATCATGCACTGATCACGTGCCTGATCATGCACTGATCACGTGACTGATCATGCACTGATCACGTGACTGATCATGCACTGATCACGTGGCTATCATGCACTGATCACGTGGCTGATCATGCACTGATCACGTGCCTGATCATGCACTGATCACATGACTGATCATGCACTGATCACGTGACTGATCATGCACTGATCACGTGGCTATCATGCACTACTCACGTGGCTGATCATGCAATGATCACGTAGCTACCATGTACTGGTCACGTGACTGATCATACACCCATCAGGTGACTGATCATGCACTGATCACGTGGCTGATCATGCACTGATCACGTGCCTGATCATGCACTGATCACGTGACTGATCATGCACTGATCACGTGGCTATCATGCACTGATCACGTGGCTGATCATGCACTGATCACGTGGCTGATCATGCACTGATACCGTGACTGAGCATGGACTGATCACATGACTATCATGTAGTGATCACGTGACTTAATGGCACTGATCATGTGACTGATCATGCGCTGATCATGTTTGCTATCATACACTGATCATGTGCCTCTGGAGGCAATAAACAAAGAGCTGAGTAGGCACGAATCAAACAGTCAGCAGGCAATAATCATGGAACTCAGCTGTGAGGAATCATGCTGCTCAGCTGGCAATAATCAAGCAGCTGAGCAGGCAGGAATTACGCAGCACAGCTGGCAATTGTCAAGCAGATGACAGGCAGGAATCGTGCAGCTCAGCTGGCAATTGTCAAGCAGATGAGCAGACAGTACTCACGCAGCTCAGCAGGCCCTGATCACGTGACTGAGCATGCACTGTTCACGTGGCTGATCATACACTGATCACGTGATTGATCATGCACTGATCACGTGACTATCATGCACTGATCACGTGGCTGATCATACACTGTTCACGTGTCTGACCATGCACTGATCACGTGGCTGATCATACACTGCTCACGTAACTGATCATGCACTGATCACGTGGCTGATCATGCACTGATCACGTGGCTGATCATGCACTGATCACGTGGCTGATCATGCACTGATCACGTGACTGATCATGCACTGATCACGTGGCTGATCATGCACTGATCACGTGGCTGATCATGCACTGATCACGTGACTGATCATGCACTGATCACGTGACTGATCATGCACTGATCACGTGGCTATCATGCACTGATCACGTGGCTGATCATGCACTGATCACGTAAATGATCATGCACTGATCACGTGACTGATCATGCACTGATCACGTGACTGATCATGCACTGATCACGTGGCTGATCATGCACTGATCACGTGGCTGATCATGCACTGATCACGTAACTGATCATGCACTGATCACGTGGCTGATCATGCACTGATCACGTGACTGATCATGCACTGATCACGTGACTGATCATGCACTGATCACGTAACTGATCATGCACTGATCACGTGGCTGATCATGCACTGATCACGTGACTGATCATGCACTGATCACGTGACTGATCATGCACTGATCACGTGACTGATCATGCACTGATCACGTGGCTGATCATGCACTGATCACGTGGCTACCATGTACTGATCACATGACTGATCATGCACTGATCACATAATTGATCATGCACTGATCACGTGGCTTATCATGCACTGATCATGTGACTGATCATGCGCTGATCATGTTTGGTGTCTCACACTGATCATGTGCCTCTGGAGGCAATGAACATAGAGCTGAGGAGGCAGGAATCAGTCAGCAGGCTATAATCATGGAACTCAGCTCTGAGAAATCATGCTGCTCAGCTGGCAATAATCAAGTAGATGAGCAGGCAGGAATTACGCAGCACAGGTGGCAATTGTCAAGCAGATGACAGGCAGGAATCGTGCAGCTCAGCTGGCAATTGTCAAGCAGATGAGCAGACAGTAATCACGCAGCTCAGCAGGCCCTGATCACGTGACTGAGCATGCACTGTTCACGTGGCTGATCACACACTGATCACGTGACTGATCATGCACTGATCATGTGACTGATCATGCACTGATCACGTAGCTATCATGCACTGATCACGTGGCTGATCATGCACTGATCACGGGACTGATCATGCACTGATCACGGGCTATCATGCACTGATCACATGACTGATCATGCACTGATCACGTGGCTGATCATGCACTGATCACGTGACTGATCATGCACTGATCACGTGACTGATCATGCACTGATCACGTGGCTATCATGCACTGATCACGTGGCTGATCATGCACTGATCACGTGACTGATCATGCACTGATCACGTGGCTGATCATGCACTGATCACGTGACTGATCATGCACTGATCACGTGGCTATCATGCACTGATCACGTGGCTATCATGCACTGATCACGTGACTGATCATGCACTGATCACGTGACTGATCATGCACTGATCACGTGGCTATCATGCACTGATCACGTGGCTGATCATGCACTGATCACGTGGCTGATCATGCACTGATCACGTGGCTGATCATGCACTGATCACGTGACTGATCATGCACTGATCACGTGGCTATCATGCACTGATCACGTGGCTATCATGCACTGATCACGTGGCTGATCACACACTGATCACGTGACTGATCATGCACTGATCACGTGGCTATCATGCACTGATCACGTGACTGATCATGCACTGATCACGTAATATCATGCACTGATCACGTGGCTATCATGCACTGATCACGTGGCTGATCATGCACTGATCACGTGGCTGATCATGCACTGATCACGTGACTATCATGCACTGATCACGTGGCATCATGCACTGATCACGTGGCACTCATGCACTGATCACGTGGCTGATCATACACTGATCACGTGACTGATCATGCACTGATCACGTGGCTATCATGCACTGATCACGTGGCTGTCATGCAATGATCACGTAGCTACATATACTGGTCACGTGACTGATCATGCACTGATCACGTAAATGATCATGCACTGATCACGTGACTGATCATGCACTGATCACGTGGCTGATCATGCACTGATCACGTGGCTGATCATGCACTGATCACGTGGCTGATCATGCACTGATCACGTGGCTGATCATGCACTGATCACGTAACTGATCATGCACTGATCACGTGGCTGATCATGCACTGATCACGTGCTGATCATGCACTGATCACGTGACTGATCATGCACTGATCACGGGACTGATCATGCACTGATCACGTGGCTATCATGCACTGATCACGTGGCTGATCATGCACTGATCACGTGACTGATCATGCACTGATCACGTGACTGATCATGCACTGATCACGTGACTGATCATGCACTGATCACGTAACTGATCATGCACTGATCACGTGGCTGATCATGCACTGATCACGTGACTGATCATGCACTGATCACGTGACTGATCATGCACTGATCAGTGGCTATCATGCACTGATCACGTGGCTGATCATGCACTGATCACGTGACTGATCATGCACTGATCACGTCTATATCATGCACTGATCACGTGACTGATCATGCACTGATCACGTGGATGATCATGCACTGATCATGTGACTGATCATGCACTGATCACGTGGCTATCATGCACTGATCACGTGGCTGATCATGCACTGATCACGTAGCTATCATGCACTGATCACGTGACTGATCATGCACTGATCACGTAATTGATCATGCACTGATCACGTGACTGATCATGCACTGATCACGTGACTGATCATGCACTGATCACGTGACTGATCATGCACTGATCACGTGGCTATCATGCACTGATCACGTGGCTGATCATGCACTGATCACGTAGCTACCATGCACTGATCACGTGACTGATCATGCACTGATCACGTAATTGATCATGCACTGATCACGTGGCTGATCATGCACTGATCACGTGGCTGATCATGCACTGATCACGTGACTGATCATGCACTGATCACGTGACTGATCATGCACTGATCACGTGGCTATCATGCACTGATCACGTGGCTGATCATGCACTGATCACGTGCCTGATCATGCACTGATCACGTGACTGATCATGCACTGATCACGTGACTGATCATGCACTGATCACGTGGCTATCATGCACTGATCACGTGGCTGATCATGCACTGATCACGTAGCTACCATGCACTGATCACGTGACTGATCATGCACTGATCACGTGACTGATCATGCACTGATCACGTGGCTATCATGCACTGATCACGTGGCTGATCATGCACTGATCACGTGACTGATCATGCACTGATCACGTGGCTATCATGCACTGATCACGTGGCTGATCATGCAATGATCACGTAGCTACCATGCACTGATCACGTGACTGATCATGCACTGATCACGTAATTGATCATGCACTGATCACGTGGCTGATCATGCACTGATCACGTGGCTGATCATGCACTGATCACGTGACTGATCATGCACTGATCACGTGGCTATCATGCACTGATCACGTGACTGACATGCACTGATCACGTGCCTGGTCATGCACTGATCACGTGGCTGATCATGCACTGATCACGTGACTGATCATGCACTGATCACGTGTCTGATCATGCACTGATCACGTGGCTATCATGCACTGCTCACGTGGCTGATCATGCATGATCACGCAGCTACCATGTACTGGTCACATGACTGATCATGCACTGATCACGTGACTGATCATGCACTGATCACGTGGCTATCATGCACTACTCACGTGGCTGATCATGCAATGATCATGTAGCTACCATGTACTGGTCACGTGAATGATCATACACCCATCAGGTGACTGATCATGCACTGATCACGTGGCTATCATGCACTGATCACGAGACTGATCATGCACTGATCACGTCTGTATCATGCACTGATCACATGACTGCCCATGCACTGATCACGTGGATGATCATACACTAATCATGTGACAGATCATGAACTGATCACGTGGCTGATCATGCACTGATACCGTGACTGAGCATGGACTGATCACATGACTATCATGTAGTGATCACGTGACTTAACGGCGCTGATCATGTGACTGATCATGCGCTGATCATGTTTGCTATCATACACTGATCATGTGCCTCTGGAGGCAATAAACAAAGAGCTGAGTAGGCACGAATCAAACAGTCAGCAGGCAATAATCATGGAACTCAGTTGTGAGGAATCATGCTTCTCAGCTGGCAATAATCAAGCACTGAGCAGGCAGGAATTACGCAGCACAGCTGACAATTGTCAAGCAGATGACAGGCAGGAATCTTGCAGCTCAGCTGGCAATTGTCAAGCAGATGAGCAGACAGTAATCACGCAGCTCAGCAGGCCCAGATCACGTGACTGAGCATGCACTGTTCACGTGGCTGATCATACACTGATCACGTGATTGATCATCCACTGATCACTTGGATATCATGCACTGATCACGTGGCTGATCATACACTGTTCACGTGTCTGACCATGCACTGATCACGTGGCTGATCATACACTGCTCACGTAACTGATCATGCACTGATCACGTGGCTGATCATACACTGATCACGTGACTGATCATGCACTGATCACGTGGCTATCATGCACTGATCACGTGGCTCGTCATGCAATGATCACGAAGCTACCATATACTGGTCACGTGACTGATCATGCACTGATCACGTAAATGATCATGCACTGATCACGTGACTGATCATGCACTGATCACGTGACTGATCATGCACTGATCACGTGGCTATCATGCACTGCTCACGTGGCTGATCATGCAACGATCACGTAGCATCCATGTACTGGTCACGTGACTGATCATGCACTGATCACGTAATTGATCATGCACTGATCACGTGGCTCATCATGCACTGATCACGTGGCTGATCACACACGTATCACGTGACTGATCATGCACTGATCACGTGACTGATCATGCACTGATCACGTGGCTATCATGCACTGATCACGTGGATATCATGCACTGATCACGTGGCTGATCACACACGTATCACGTGACTGATCATGCACTGATCACGTGGCTATCATGCACTGATCACGTGGCTGATCATGCACTGATCACGTGACTGATCATGCACTGATCACGTGACTGATCATGCACTGATCACATGACTGATCATGCACTGATCACGTGGCTTATCATGCACTGATCATGTGACTGATCATGTGCTGATCATGTTTGGTGTCATACACTGATCATGTGCCTCTGGAGGCAATGAACATAGAGCTGAGTAGGCAGGAATCAGTCAGCAGGCTATAATCATGGAACTCAGCTCTGAGAAATCATGCTGCTCAGCTGGCAATAATCAAGTAGATGAGCAGGCAGGAATTACGCAGCACAGGTGGCAATTGTCAAGGAGATGACAGGCAGGAATCGTGCAGCTCAGCTGGCAATTGTCAAGCAGATGAGCAGACAGTAATCACGCAGCTCAGCAGGCCCTGATCACGTGACTGAGCATGCACTGTTCACGTGGCTGATCACACACTGATCACGTGACTGATCATGCACTGATCATGTGACTGATCATGCACTGATCACGTGGCTATCATGCACTGATCACGTGGCTGATCATACACTGATCACGGGACTGATCATGCACTGATCACGGGCTATCATGCACTGATACATGACTGACATGCACTGATCACGTGGCTGATCATGCACTGATCACGTGACTGATCATGCACTGATCACGTGACTGATCATGCACTGATCACGTGGCTGATCATGCACTGATCACGTGGTGATCATGCACTGATCACGTGGCTGATCATGCAATGATCACGTAGCTACCATGCACTGATCACGTGACTGATCATGCACTGATCACGTGACTGATCATGCACTGATCACGTGGCTATCATGCACTGATCACGTGGCTGATCATGCACTGATCACGTGACTGATCATGCACTGATCACGTGACTGATCATGCACTGATCACGTGACTGATCATGCACTGATCACGTGGCTGATCATGCACTGATCACGTGGCTGATCATGCACTGATCACGTGACTGATCATGCACTGATCACGTGACTGATCATGCACTGATCACGTGGCACTCATGCACTGATCACGTGGCTGATCATACACTGATCACGTAACTGATCATGCACTGATCACGTGGCTATCATGCACTGATCACGTGGCTGATCATGCAATGATCACGTAGCTACCATATACTGGTCACGTGACTGATCATGCACTGATCACGTAAATGATCATGCACTGATCACGTGACTGATCATGCACTGATCACGTGACTGATCATGCACTGATCACGTGGCTATCATGCACTGATCACGTGGCTGATCATGCACTGATCACGTAGCAACAATGTACTGGTCACGTGACTGATCATGCACTGATCACGTAATTGATCATGCACTGATCACGTGGCTGATCATGCACTGATCACGTGACTGATCACACATGTATCACGTGACTGATCATGCACTGATCACGTGGCTATCATGCACTGATCACGTGGCTATCATGCACTGATCACGTGGATATAATGCAATGATCACGTGGATGATCACACACGTATCACATGACTGATCATGCACTGATCACGTGGCTATCATGCACTGATCACGTGGCTATCATGCACTGATCACGTGGCTGATCATGCACTGATCACGTGGCTGATCATGCACTGATCACGTGGCTATCATGCACTGATCACGTGGCTGATCATGCACTGATCACGTGCCTGATCATGCACTGATCACGTGACTGATCATGCACTGATCACGTGGCTATCATGCACTGATCACGTGGCTGATCATGCACTGATCACGTGGCTGATCATGCACTGATACCGTGACTGAGCATGGACTGATCACATGACTATCATGTAGTGATCACGTGACTTAATGGTGCTGATCATGCGCTGATCATGTTTGCTATCATACACTGATCATGTGCCTCTGGATGCAATAAACAAAGAGCTGAGTAGGCACGAATCAAACAGTCAGCAGGCAATAATCATGGAACTCAGGTGTGAGGAATCATGCTGCTCAGCTGGCAATAATCAAGCAGCTGAGCAGGCAGGAATTAAGCAGCACAGCTGGCAATTGTCAAGCAGATGAGCAGACCGTAATCATGCAGCTCAGCAGGCCCTGATCACGTGACTGAGCATGCACTGTTCACGTGGCTGATCATACACTGATCACGTGATTGATCATGCACTGATCACTTGGATATCATGCACTGATCACGTGGCTGATCATACAGTGTTCTCGGGTCTCACCATGCACTGATCACGTGGCTGATCATACACTCCTCACGTAACTGATCATGCACTGATTACGTGGCTATCATACCCTGATCACGTGGCTGAACATGCACTGTTCACGTGGCTGATCACACACCTGTCACGTGACTGATCATGCAGTGATCACGTGGCACTCATGCACTGATTACGTGGCTCATCATGCAATGATCACGTAGCTACTACATACTGGTCACGTGACTCATCATGCACAGATCATGTAAATGATCATGCACTGTTCACGTGACTGATCATGTACTGATCATGTGGCTATCATGCACTGCTCACGTGGCTGATCATGCAATGATCACGTGGCAACCATGTACTGGTCACGTTACTGATCATGCACTGATCACGTCTTTGATCCTGCACAGATCACGTGGCTCATCATGCACTGATCACGTGGCTTATCACACATGTATCACGTGACTGATCATGCACTGATAATGTGGCTGATCATGCACTGATCACGTGACTGATCATGCACTGATCACGTGACTGATCATGCACTGATCACGTGGCTGTCATGCACTGATCACTTGGCTGGTCATACACTGATCACGCAGCTACCA
Source organism: Bos javanicus (assembly GCF_032452875.1). Classification (NCBI taxonomy): domain Eukaryota; kingdom Metazoa; phylum Chordata; class Mammalia; order Artiodactyla; family Bovidae; genus Bos; species Bos javanicus. Next base: position 570,422 of record NW_026893635.1, read on the forward strand.
TGTACTGGTCACGTGACTGATCATGCACTGATGACGTACTTTATCATGCACTGATCATGTGGCTGATCATGCACTGATCACTTGACTGATCATGCACTGATCACGTGACTTATCATGCACTGATCACGTGGCAATCATGCACTGATCACATGGCTGGTCATACACTGATCACGTGCCTGGTCATGCACAGATTACATGACTGATCATGCACTGATCACGTCACTGATCATGCACTGATCACGAGGCTATCATGCACTGCTCTCCTGGCTGATCATGCAATGATCATGTAGCTACCATGTACCGGTCACGTGACTGATCATACACCCATCAGGTGACTAATCATGCCTGATCACGTGGCTATCATGCACTGTTCACGCGGCTGATCATACAATGTTCACATAGCTACCATGTACTGGTCACATGACTGATCATACACTGTTCACGTAACTGTTCATGCACTGATCACGTGGATATCAAGCACTGATCACGTGGCTGAACATGCACTGTTCACGTGGCTTACCACACACCTGTCACGTGACTGATCATGCACTGATCACGTGGCACTCATGCACTGATCACGTGGCTGATCATACTCTGCTCACATAACTGATCATGCACACATCAGGTGGCTATCATGCACTTCTCACCTGGCTGGTCATGCAATGTTCACGTAGCTACCATATACTGGTCACGTGACTCATCATGCACAAATCACGTAAATGATCATGCACTGTTCACGGGACTGATCATGTAGGTTTCACGTGAGTGATCATGCACTGATCACGTGGCTATCATGCACTGCTCACGTCGCTGATCATGCAATGACAACGTAGCAACCATGTACTGGTCACATGACTGATCCTGCACTGATCACGTAATTAATCCTGCACTGATCACCTGACTCATCAGGCACTGATCACGTGGCTGATCAAACACGTATCACTTGACTGATCATGCACTGATCACGTAATTAATCCTGCACTGATCACCTGACTCATCATGCACTGATCACGTGGCTGATCACACACGTATCATGTGACTGATCATGCACTGATCACGTGGTTATCATACACTGATCACGTGGCTATCATTCACTGATCACGTGGATATCATGCACGGATCACGTGGCTGAACATGCACTGTTCACGTAGCTGATCACACACCTGTCACGTGACTGATCATGCAGTGATCATGTGGCTGATCATGCACTGATCACGTGACTGATCATGCACTGAACACGTGACTGATCATGCACTGATCACGTGGCTGATCATGCACTGGTCACGTGACTGATCATGCACTGATCATGTGGCTGATCATGCACTGTTCACGTGGCTGATCATACACTGCTCACGTAACTGATAATGCACTGATCACGTGGCTATCATGCACTGATCACGTGGCTGATCATACACTGATCAGTTGGCTATCATGCCCTTATTACTTGGCTGATCATACACTGATCCCGTGACTGATAATGCACTGATCATCTGGCTATCGTGCACTCATTACCTGCCTATCGTGCACTGATCACGTGGTTGATCATACACTGATCACGAGACTGATCATGCACTAATCACGTCTATATCATGCACTGATCACATGACTGCCCATGCACTGATCACCCGGATGATCATACACTGATCATGCGACAGATCATGCACTGCTCACGCGGCTGTTCATGCAATGATCACGTAGCTACCATGTACTGGTCACATGAGTGATCATGCACTGATCACGTAATTGATCATGCACTGATCAGGTGACTTATCATGCACTGTTAACGTGAGTGATCATGCACTGATCACTTGACTGATCATGCACTGATCTCGTGGCTATCATGCACGGCTCATGTGGCTGATCATGCAATGATCACCTAGCTACCATACTGGTCACCTGACTGATTATGCACTGATCACGTAAGTGATCATGCACTGATAATGTGGCTGATCATGCACTGATCACGTGGCTGATCATCCACTGATCACGTGACTGATCATGCACTGATCACGTGACTGATCATGCACTGATCACGTGGCTATCATGCACTGATCACTTGGCTGGTCATACACTGATCACGTGCCTGGTCATGCACAGATTACATGACTGATCATGCACTGAACACATGACTGATCATGCACTGATCACGTGGCTATCATGCACTACTCACGTGGCTGATCATACACTGATCACGTGATTGATCATGCACTGATCACTTGGATATCATGCACTGATCACGTGGCTATCATGCACTGATCACGTGGCTATCATGCACTGATCACGTGGCTGATCACGCAATGTTTACGTAGCTACCATGTACTGGTCACGTGACTGATCATGCACTGATCACGTAATTGATCCTGCACTGATCACGTGGCTCATCATGAATTGATCACGTGGCTGATCACACATGTATCACGTGACTGATCATGCACTGATCATGTGGCTCTCATGCACTGATCACGTGGCTATCATGGACTGATCACGTGGCTATCATGCACTGATCAGGTGGCTGATCACGCAATGATCACGTAGCTACCATGTACTGGTCAGGTGACTGATCATGCACTGATCACGTAATTGATCCTGCACTGATCAGATGTCTCATCACGCACTGATCAGGAGGCTGATCACACACGTGTCACGTGACTGATCATGTACAGATCACGTGAATAATCATGAAGTGATCACGTGGCTATCCTGCACTGATCACGTGGATATCATGCACTGATCACGGGGCTGATCACACACGTATCACGTGACTGATCATGCACTGATCGTGTGACTGATCATGCACTGCTCACGTGGCTGATCATGCAATGATCACACAGCTACCATGTACTGGTCACATGACTGATCATGCACTGATCACATAATTGATCATGCACTGATCACCTGGCTTATCACGCATTGATCATGTGACTGATCATGCGCTGATCATGTTTGCTATCATACACTGATCATGTGCCTCTGGAGGCAATAAACAAAGAGCTGAGTAGGCACGAATCAAACATTCTGCAGGCAATAATCATGGAACTCAGGGGTGAGGAATCATGCTGCTCAGCTGGCAATAATCAAGCAGCTGAGCAGGCAGGAATTACGCAGCACAGCTGGCAATTGTCAAGCAGATGACAGGCAGGAATCGTGCAGCTCAGCTGGCAATTGTGAAGCAAATGAGCAGACAGTAATGACGCAGCTCAGCAGGCCCAGATAACGTGGCTGATCATACACTGATCACGTGATTGATCATGCACTGATCACTTGGATATCATGCACTGATCACGTGGCTGATCATACACTGTTCACGTGTCTCACCATGCACTGATCACGTGGCTGATCATACACAGCTCACGTAACTGATCATGCACTGATCACGTGGCTATCATGCACTGAATACGTGGCTGAACATGCACTGTTCACGTGGCTGATCACACACCTGACACGTGACATATCATGCACTTATCACGTGGCACTCATGCACTGATCACGTGGCTGATCATACTCTGCTCACGTAACTCATCATGCACACATCACGTGGCTATCATGCACTGCTCACGTGGTTCTTCATGGAATGATCACGAAGCTACCATATACTGGTCACGTGACTGATCATGCACTGATCACGTAAATGATCATGCACTGTTCACGTGACTGATCATGTACTGATCACGTGACTAATCCTGAAGTGATCACGTGGCTATCCTGCACTGATCACGTGGATATCATGCACTGATCACGTGGCTGATCATGCAATGATCACGTAGCTACCATGCACTGATCACGTGACTGATCATGCCCTGATCACGTGGCTATCATGCACTGCTCACGTGGCTGATCATGCTATGATCACGCAGCTACCATGTACTAGTCACATGACTGATCATGCACTGATCACATAATTGATCATGCACTGATCACCTGGCTTATCATGCATTGATCATGTGACTGATCATGTGCTGATCATGTTTGGTGTCACACACTGATCATGTGCCTCTGGAGGGAATGAACATAGAGCTGAGTAGGCAGGAATCAGTCAGCAGGCTATAATCGTGGAACTCAGCTCTGAGAAATCATGCTGCTCAGCTGGCAATAATCAAGTAGATGAGCAGGCAGGAATTAAGCAGCACAGGTGGCAATTGTCAAGGAGATGACAGGCAGGAATCGTGCAGCTCAGCTGGAAATTGTCAAGCACATGAGCAGACAGTAATCACGCAGCTCAGCAGGCCCTGATCACGTGACTGAGCATGCACTGTTCACATGGCTGATCACACACCTATCACGTGACTGATCATGCACTGATCATGTGACTGATCATGCACTGATCACGTAGCTATCTTGCACTGATCACTTGGCTGATCATACACTCATCAAGGGACTGATCGTGCACTGATCACGGCGCTATCATGCATTGACTGCTTGACTCCACATGCACTGATCACGTGGATGATCATGCACTGATTACGTGACTGACCATGTACTGATCACGTGACTGATCAGGCACTCATCACATGGCTGATCATGCACTGATCACGTGGCTATCATGCACGGCTCACGTGGCTAAACAGGCAATGATCACGTAGCTACCATGTACTGGTCACGTGACTGATCATGCACTGATCACGTAATTGATCATGCACTGATCATGTGGCTGATCATGCACTGATCACGTGACTGATCATGCCCTGATCACGTGACTGATCATGCACTGATCACGTGACTGATCATGCACTGATCACGTGACTGATCATGCACTGATCACGTGGCTATCATGCACTGATCACTTGGCTGGACATACACTGATCACGTGCCTGGTCATGCACTGATCACGTGGCTGATCATGCACTGATCACGTGACTGATCATGCACTGATCTCGTGTCTGATCATGCACTGATCACGTGGCTATCATGCAGTGCTCACGTGGTGATCATGCGATGATCACGCAGCTACCATGTACTGGTCACATGTCTGATCATGCACTGATCACGTGACTGATCATGCAGTGATCACGTGGCTATCATGCACTGCTCACGTGGCTGATCATGCGATGTTCACGCAGCTACCATGAACTGGTCACCTGACTGATCATGCACTGATCTCGTGTCTGATCATGCACTGAACACGTGGCTATCATGCACTGCTCACGTGGCTGATCATGCGATGATCACGCAGCTACCATGTACTGGTCACATGACTGATCATGCACTGATCACGTGACTGATCATGCAGTGATCACGTGGCTATCATGCACTGATCACTTGGCTGGTCATACACTGATCACGTGCCTGGTCATGCACAGATTACATGACTGATCATGCACTGAACACGTGACTGATCATTCACTGATCACGTGGCTATCATGCACTACTCACGTGGCTGATCATGCAATGATCATGTAGCTACCATGTACCGGTCAGGTGACTGATCATACACCCATCAGGTGACGGATCATGCACTGATCACGTGGCTATCATGCACTGTTCACGTGGCTGATAATACACTGATCACCTGCCTGGTCATGCACAGATCACGTGACAAATCATGAACTGATCACATAGCTATCATGAACTGATCACCTGGCTGATGATGCACTGATCACGTGGCTGATCATGCACTGATACCGTGACTGAGCATGGACTGATCACATGACTATCATGTAGTGATCACGTGACTTAATGTCTCTGATCATGTGACTGATCATGCGCTGATCATGTTTGCTATCATACACTGATCATGTGCCTCTGGAGGCAATAAACAAAGAGCTGAGTAGGCACGAATCAAACAGTCAGCAGGCAATAATCATGGAACTCAGGTGTGAGGAATCATGCTGCTCAGCTGGCAATAATCAAGCACGTGACCAGGCAGGAATCACGCAGCTCAGCTGGCAATTGTCAAGCAGATGAGCCGACAGGAATCACGCAGCTCAGATGGCAATTGTCATGCAGATGAGTCGGCAGGAATCACGCAGCTCAGCAGGCCCTGATCACGTGACTCTGCAGGCACTGATCACGTGGCTGATCAAGTACAGATCATGTGACTGAGCATGCACTGATCACGTGGCTATCATGCACTGATGACGTGACTGCGCATGCACTGATGACGTGGCTGATCGGGCACTTATCACATGGCTCATCATGCACTGATCACGTGTTAATCAGGCAATGATCAGAAACTGACAGGCGCTGATCATGGGACTGTGCACGCACTGATCACGTGGCTATCATGCACTGATCACATGACGGCGCATGCACTGATGACGTGGCTGTTCGGGCACTGATCACGTGTTTATCAGGCAGTGATCAGTGACTGACAGGCGCTGATCAGGGGACTGTGCACGCACTGATCAGGTGGCTGGTCAGGAACTGACCACCTGACTGCGCATGCAGTGATCACGTTGCTGGTCGTTCACTGATCACGTGTTTATCATACGGTGATCACGTGACTGAGAGGCGCTGATCACGTGACTGTGCTGTCAGTGATCACGTGGCTGAGCAGGCACTGATATCGTGACTGAGCATGCACTGATCATGTGCTGGGAGCCGGGGAGGCCTTCCACTCTGGACAAAGGTCATGAGGAAGGAGGCTCTGCATACGCAAATGCGGGATCGAGCCTCAGGAATCCACCCGGATATTCTCCAGGATCTCCCCCCAAAAAAACCAGAGTCTGCCTACTGTATTGCTTTGTGCTCTCACCTCTGATTTCACTGGGGGCTGTCCCCCACCACCATCTCGCTCTCTCTGTCAAAGAGTTAACTTACAGCTCCAATTCATAAAGTTCCTTGTCATTCTTCCCTTTAACTTCCAGCTGAGTCTCCATCTGGAGCGCGGAACCCACCACGCTTACTAATTATGCCTGGGCTGCTAAGACCCACTCGAGAAGGTGTCTAGGGTGAGGCACCTTTCGCAATTCGAGACGGCGCCTGCGGCCTACGTAAGTGGTGCAAACTTCTTGTCTTGAAATTTGATAGGTCTTCCGCGTAAACCAAGCTACTCAGTCTCTTTTCTCCACCGAATTTTCCTACTGAGCTCTCCTCATACTATTATTCTTGACATCTCTGATTAGCATATAAATAGTCGCCTAGGCCATCTCTCCTTCGAATACCCTGGATCAGTTGGGGCTGGTCCCCGGCAGGTGGCGACCGAACAGGGACCTCAGGAGGCGATACTCAAAGAGCTGAGCAGACACGAACCACGCAATCAGCAGGCAATAAGCATGGAGCTCAGCAGTGACGAATCATGCTGCTCAACTGGCAATAATCAAGCACGTGACCAGGCAGGAATCACGCAGCTCAGCTGGCAATTGTCAAGCAGATGAGCTGACAGGAATCACGCAGCTCAGATGGCAATTGTCATGCAGATGAGCCGGCAGGAATCACGCAGCTCAGCAGGCCCTGATCACGTGACTCTGCAGGCACTGATCACGTGGCTGATCAAGTCCAGATCACGTGAATGAGCATGCACTGATCACGTGGCTATCATGCACTGATCACGTGGCTGAACATGCACTGTTCACGTGGCTGATCACACACCTGTCACGTGACATATCATGCACTGATCACTTGGCACTCATGCACTGATCACGTGGCTGATCATACTCTGCTCACGTAACTGATCATGCACACATCACGTGGCTATCATGCACTGCTCACGTGGCTCGTCATGGAATGTTCACGTAGCTAACATATACTGTTCACGTGACTGATCATGCAAAGATCACGTAAATGATCATGCACTGTTCACGTGACTGATCATGTACTGATCACGTGACTGATCATGCACTGATCACGTGGCTATCATGCTCTGCTCACGTGGCTGATCATGCAACGATCACGTAGCAACCATGTACTGGTCCCGTGACTGATCATGCACTGATCACGTAATTGATCCTGCACTGATCACGTGGCTCATCATGCACTGATCACGTTGCTGATCACACATGTATCACGTGACTGATCAGGCACTGATCACGTGGCTCTCATGCACTGATCACGTGACTGACCCTGCACTGATCACGTGACTGATCAGGCACTGATCACATGGCTGATCATGCACTGATCACGTGGCTATCATGCATTGCTCACGTGGCTGATCAGGCAATGATCACTTAGCTACCATGTACTGGTCACGTGACTGATCATGCACTGATTACGTAATTGATCATGCACTGATCATGTGGCTGAAAATGCACTGATCACGTGGCTGATCATACACTGATCACGTGACTGATCATGCACTGATCACGTGGCTATCATGCACTAATCACTTGGCTGGACATTCACTGATCACGTGCCTGGTCATGCACTGATCACGTGGCTGATCATGCACTGATCACGTGACTGATCATGCACTGATCTCGTGTCTGATCATGCACTGATCATGTGGCTATCATGCACTGCTCACGTGGCTGATCATGCGATGATCACGCAACTACCATGTACTGGTCACAGGACTGATCATGCACTGATCACCTGACTGATCATGCAGTGATCACGTGGCTATCATGCACCACTCACGTGGCTGATCATGCAATGATCATGTAGCTACCATGTACAGGTCACGTGAATGATCATACACCCATCAGGTGACTGATCATGCACTGATCACGTAGCTACCATGTACTGGTCACGTGACTGATCATGCACTGATTACGTAATTGATCATGCACTGATCATGTGGATGAAAATGCACTGATCACGTGGCTGATCATACACTGATCACGTGACTGATCATGCACTGATCACGTGGCTATCATGCACTAATCACTTGACTGGACATACACTGATCACGTGCCTGGTCATGCACTGATCACGTGGCTGATCATGCACTGATCACGTGACTGATCATGCACTGATCTCGTGTCTGATCATGCAGTGATCACGTGGCTATCATGCACCACTCACGTGGCTGATCATGCAATGATCATGTAGCTACTATGTACAGGTCACGTGAATGATCATACACCCATCAGGTGACTGATCATGCACTGATCACGTGGCTATCATGCACTGATCACGAGACTGATCATGCACTGATCACGTCTATATCATGCACTGAACACATGACTGCCCATGGACTGATCACGTGGATGATCATACACTAATCATGTGACAGATCATGCACTGATCACGTGGCTGATCATGCACTGATACCGTGACTGAGCATGGACTGATCACATGACTATCATGTACTGATCACGTGACTTAATGGCGCTGATCATGTGATTGATCATGCGCTGATCATGTTTGCTATCATACACTGATCATGTGCCTCTGGAGGCAATAAACAAAGAGCTGAGTAGGCACGAATCAAACAGTCAGCAGGCAATAATCATGGAACTCAGGTGTGAGGAATCATGCTGCTCAGCTGGCAATAATCAAGCAGCTGAGCAGGCAGGAATTACGCAACACAGCTGACAATTGTCAAGCAGATGACAGGCAGACATCGTGCAGCTCAGCTGGCAATTGTCAAGCAGATGAGCAGACAGTAATCACGCAGCTCAGCAGGCTCAGATCACGTGACTGAGCATGCACTGTTCACGTGGCTGATCATACACTGATCACGTGATTGATCATGCACTGATCATGTGGCTGATCATACTCTGCTCACGAAACTCATCATGCACACATCACGTGGCTCTCATGCACTGCTCACGTGGTTCGTCATGAAATGATCACGAAGCTACCATATACTGGTCACGTGACTGATCATGTACTGATCACGTGACTGATAATTCAATGATCACGTGGCTATCATGCTCTGCTCACGTGGCTGATCATGCAAAGATCACGTAGCAACCATGTACTGGTCTCGTGACTGATCATGCACTGATCACGTAATTGATCCTGCACTGATCACGTGGCTCATCACGCACTGTTCCGGTGGCTGATCACACACGTATCACGTGACTGATCATGTACAGATCACGTGACTAATCATGAAGTGATCACGTGGCTATCCTGCACTGATCACGTGGATATCATGCACTGATCACGTGGCTGATCACACACGTATCACGTGACTGATCATGTACAGATCACGTGACTAATCATGAAGTGATCACGTGGCTATCCTGCACTGATCACGTGGATATTATGCACTGATCATTGGCTGATCACACACGTATCACGTGACTGATCATGCACTGGTCACGTGGCTATCATGCACTGATCACGTGACTGATCATGCACAGATCACGTGACTGATCATGCACAGGTCACGTGACTGATCATGCACTGATCACATAATTGATCATGCACTGATCACCTGGCTTATCATGCATTGATCATGTGACTGATCATGTGCTGATCATGTTTGGTGTCACACACTGATCATGTGCCTCTGGAGGCAATGAACATAGAGCTGAGTAGGCAGGAATCAGTCAGCAGGCTATAATCATGGAAATCACCTCTGAGAAATCATGCTGCTCATCTGGCAATAATCAAGTAGATGAGCAGGCAGGATTTACGCAGCACAGGTGGCAATTGTCAAGCAGATGAGCAGACAGTAATCACGCAGCTCAGCAGGCCCTGGTCACGTGACTGAGCATGCACTGATCACATAATTGATCCTGCACAGATCACGTGGCTCATCATGCACTGATCACGTGGCTTATCACACATGTATCACGTGACTGATCATGCACAGATCACGTGGCTCTCATGCACTGATCACGTGGCTATCATGCACTGATCATGTGGATATCATGCACTGATCACGTGGCTATCATGCCCTGCTCACGTGGCTGATCATGCAACGATCACGTAGCAACCATGTACTGGTCACGTGACTGATCATGCACTGATCACGTAATTGATCCTGCACAGATCACATGGCTCATCATGCACTGATCACGTGGCTTATCACACATGTATCACGTGACTGATCATGCACTGATCATGTGGCTGATCATGCACTGATCACTTGATTGATCATGCACTGATCACGTGACTTATCATGCACTGATCACGTGGCAATCATGCACTGATCACATGGCTGGTCATACACTGATCACGTGCCTGGTCATGCACAGATTACATGACTGATCATGCACTGATCACGTCACTGATCATGCACAGGTCACGTGACTGATCATGCACTGATAACATAATTAATCATGCTCTGATCACCTGGCTTATCATGCATTGATCATGTGACTGATCATGTGCTGATCATGTTTGGTGTCACACACTGATCATGTGCCTCTGGAGGCAATGAACATAGAGCTGAGTAGGCAGGAATCAGTCAGCAGGCTATAATCATGGAACTCACCTCTGAGAAATCATGCTGCTCAGCTGGCAATAATCAAGTAGATGAGCAGGCAGGAATTACGCAGCACAGGTGGCAATTGTCAAGGAGGTGACAGGCAGGAATAGTGCAGCTCAGCTGGAAATTGTCAAGCAGATAAGCAGACAGTAATCACGCAGCTCAGCAGGCCCTGGTCACGTGACTGAGCATGCACTGATCACATAATTGATCCTGCACAGATCACGTGGCTCATCATGCACTGATCACGTGGCTTATCACACATGTATCACGTGACTGATCATGCACTGATCACGTGGCTCTCATGCACTGATCACGTGACTATCATGCACTGATCATGTGGATATCATGCACTGATCACGTGGCTATCATGCCCTGCTCACGTGGCTGATCATGCAATGATCACGTAGCAACCATGTACTGGTCACGTGACTGATCATGCACTGATCACGTGACTGATCCTGCACAGATCACATGGCTCATCATGCACTGATCACGTGGCTTATCACACATGTATCACGTGACTGATCATGCACTGATCATGTGGCTGATCATGCACTGATCACGTGACTGATCATGCACGGATCACGTGACTGATCATGCACTGATCACGTGGCTATCATGCACTGATCACTTGGCTGGTCATACACTGATCACGCAGCTACCATGTACTGGTCACGTGACTGATCATGCACTGATGATGTAATTTATCATGCACTGATCATGTGGCTGATCATGCACTGATCACTTGACTGATCATGCACTGATCACGTGACTTATCATGCACTGATCACGTGGCAATCATGCACTGATCACATGGCTGGTCATACACTGATCACGTGCCTGGTCATGCACAGATTACATGACTGATCATGCACTGATCACGTCACTCATCATGCACTGATCAGGGGCTATCATGCACTACTCTCGTGGCTGATCATGCAATGATCATGTAGCTACCATGTACCGGTCACGTGACTGATCATACACCCATCAAGTGACTAATCATGCCTGATCACGTGGCTATCATGCACTGTTCACGTGGCTGATCATACACTGATCACCTGCCTGGTCATGCACAGATCACGTGACTAATCATGAACTGATCACGTAGCAATCATTCACTGATGACCTGGCTGATCATGCACTGATCACGTGGCTATTATGCAATGATCACGTGGCTATCATGCACTGATCACGTGGCTGATCATGCACTGTTACCGTGACTGAGCGTGGACTGATCACATGACTATCATGTAGTGATCACTTGACTTAATGGCGCTGACCATGTCACTGATCATTCGCTGAGGATGTTTGCTATCATACACTGATCCTGTGCCTCTGGAGGCAATAAACAAAGAGCTGAGTAGGCACGAATCAAACAGTCAGCAGGCAATAATCATGGAACTCAGCTGTGAGGAATCATGCTGCTCAGCTGGCAATAATCAAGCAGCTGAGTAGGCAGGAATTACACAGCACAGCTGGCAATTGTCAAGCAGATGACAGGCAGGAATCGTGCAGCTCAGCTGGCAATTGTCAAGCAGATGAGCAGACAGTAATCACGCAGCTCAGCAGGCCAAGAACACGTGACTGAGCATGCACTGTTCTCCTGGCTGATCATACACTGATCACGTGATTGATCAAGCACTGATCACTTGGATATCATGCACTTATCACGTGGCTAATCATACACTGTTCACGTGTCTGACCATGCACTGATCTCGTGGCTGATCATACACTGCTCACGTAACTGATCATGCACTGATCACTTAATTGATCATGCACTGATCACGTGGCTGATCATGCAATGATCACCTAGCTACCATGTACTGGTCCCATGAGTGATCATGCACTGATCACGTAATTGATCATGGACTTATCACGTGGCTGATCATGCACTGAACACGTGACTGATAATGCACTGATCACGTGGCTATCATGCCCTGAATACATGGCTGCACATGCACTGTTCACGTGGCTGATCACACACCTGTCACGTGACATATCATGCACTGATCACGTGGCACTCAAGCACTGATCACGTGTCTAATCATACTCTGCTCACGTAACTGATCATGCACACATCACGTGGATATCATGCACTGCTCACGTGGCTCGTCATGGAATGATCACGTAGCTACCATATACTGGTCATGTGACTGATCATGCAAAGATCACGTAAATGATCATGCACTGTTCACGTGACTGATCATGTACTGATCAGGTGACTGATCATGCACTGATCACGTGGCTATCATGCTCTGCTCACGTGGCTGATCATGCATTGATCACGTAGCAACCATGTACTGGTCACGTGACTGATCATGCACTGATCACGTAATTGATCCTGCACTGATCACGTGGCTCATCATGCACTGACCACGTGGCTGTCATGCACTTATCACGTGGCTGATCACACACGTATCACATGACTGATCAGGCACTGATCACGTGGCTCTCCTGCACTGATCACGTGGCTGTCTTGCACTGATCACGTGGCTGATCACACACGTATCACATGACTGATCAGGCACTGATCAAGTGGCTCTCATGCACTGATCACGTGGTTATCATGCACTGATCACGTGGCTGATCAGGCAATGATCACGTAGCTACGATGTACTGGTCTCGTGACTGATCATGCACTGATCACGTAATTGATCATGCACTGATCATGTGGCTGATCATGCACTGATCACCTGGCTGATCATACACTGATCACATAACTGATCATGCACTGATCACGTGACTGATCATGCACTGATCACGTGGCTATCATGCACTGATCACTTGGCTGGACATACACAGATCACGTGCCAGGTCATGCACAGATTACATGACTGATCATGCACTGAACACGTGACTGATCATGCACTGATCACATGGCTATCATGCACTACTCACGTGGCTGATCATGCAATGATCATGTAGCTACCATGTACCGGTCAGGTGACTGATCATACACCCATCAGGTGACGGATCATGCACTGATCACGTGGCTGATCATACACTGATCACCTGCCTGGTTATGCACAGATCACGTGACAAATCATGAACTGATCACATAGCTATCATGAACTGATCACCTGGCTGATCATGCACTGATCATGTGGCTGATCATGCACTGATCACGTGGCTGATCATCCACTGATCACGTGACTGATCATGCACTGATCACGTGACTGATCATGCACTGATCACGTGGCTATCATGCACTGATCACATGCCTGGTCATACACTGATCACGTGCCTGGTCATGCACAGATTACATGACTGATCATGCACTCATCACGTGACTGATCATTCACTGATCACGTGGCTATCATGCACTGTTCACGTGGCTGATCATACACTGATCACCTGCCTGGTCATGCACAGATCACGTGACTAATCATGAACTAATCACGTAGCAATCATTCACTGATCACCTGGCTGATCATGCAATGATCACGTGGCTATCATGCAATGATCACGTAGCTATCATGCACTGATCACGTGGCGGATCATGCACTGATACCGAGACTGAGCATGGACTGATCACATGACTATCATGTAGTGATCACGTGAGTTAATGGCACTGACCATGTGACTGATCATGGGCTGAGCATGTTTGCTATCATACACTGATCATGTGCCTCTGGAGGCAATAAACAAAGAGCTGAGTAGGCATGAATCAAACAGTCAACAGGTAATAATCATGGAACTCAGCTGTGAGGAATCATGCTGCTCAGCTGGCAATAATCAAGCAGCTGAGCAGGCAGGAATTACGCAGCACAGCTGGCAATTGTCAAGCAGATGACAGGCAGGAATCATGCAGCTCAGCTGGCAATTGTCAAGCAGATGAGCAGACAGTAATCACGCAGCTCAGCAGGCCCAGATCACGTGACTGAGCATGCAGTGATCACGTGGCTATCATGCACTACTCACGTGGCTGATCATGCAATGATCATGTAGCTACCATGTACAGGTCACCTGAATGATCATACACCCATCAGGTGAATGATCATGCACTGATCACGTGGCTATCATGCACTGATCATGAGACTGATCATGCACTGATCACCTCTATATCATGCACTGATCACATGACTGCCCATGCACTGATCACGTGGATGATCATACACTAATCATGTGACAGATCATGCACTGATCACGTGGCTGATCATGCACTGATACCGTGACTGAGCATGGACTGATCACATGACTATCCTGCAGTGATCACGTGACTTAATGGCGCTGATCATGTGACTGATCATGCGCTGATCATGTTTGCTATCATACACTGATCATGTGCCTCTGGAGGCAATAATCAAAGAGCTGAGTAGGCACGAATGAAACAGTCAGCAGGCAATAATCATGGAACTCACCTGTGAGGAATCATGCTGCTCAGCTGGCAATAATCAAGCAGCTGACCAGGCAGGAATTATGCAGCACAGCTGGCAATTGTCAAGCAGATGACAGGCAGGAATCGTGCAGCTCAGCTGGCAATTGTCAAGCAGATGAGCAGACAGTAATCACGCAGCTCAGCAGGCCCAGATCACGTGACTGAGCATGCACTGTTCACGTGGCTGATCATACACTGATCACGTGATTGATCATGCACTTATCACTTGGATATCATGCAGTGATCACGTGGCTATCATGCACTGATCACGTGGCTATCATGCACTGATCACGTGGCTGATCACGCAATGATCACTTAGCTACCATGTACTGGCCACGTGACTGAGCATGCACTGATCACATAATTGATCCTGCACTGATCAGATTGCTCATCACGCACTGATCAGGTGGCTGATCACACACGTATCACGTGACTGATCATGTACAGATCACGTGAATAATCATGAAGTGATCACGTGGCTATCCTGCACTGATCACGTGGATATCATGCACTGATCACGTGGCTGATCACACACTGATCACGTGACTGATCATGCACTGATCGCGTGACTGATCATGCACTGCTCACGTGGCTGATCATGCAATGATCACACAGCTATCATGTACTGGTCACATGACTGATCATGCACTGATCACATAATTGATAATGCACTGATCACCTGCCTTATCATGCATTGATCATGTGACTGATCATGCGCTGATCATGTTTGCTATCATACACTGATCATGTGCCTCTGGAGGCAATAAACAAAGAGCTGAGTAGGCACGAATCAAACATTCTGCAGGCAATAATCATGGAACTCAGGGGTGAGGAATCATGATGCTCAGCTGGCAATAATCAAGCAGCTGAGCAGGCAGGAATTACGCAGCACAGCTGGCAATTGTCAAGCAGATGACAGGCAGGAATCGTGCAGCTCAGCTGGCAATTGTCAAGCAGATGAGCAGACAGTAATCACGCAGCTCAGCAGGCCCAGATCACGTGACTGAGCATGCACTGTTCACGTGGCTGATCATACACTGATCACGTGATTGATCATGCACTGATCACTTGGATATCATGCACAGATCACGTGGCTGATCATACACTGTTCACGTGTCTGACCATGCACTGCTCACGTGGCTGATCATACACTGCTCACGTAACTGATCATGCACTGATCACGTGGCTATCATGCACTGAATACGTGGCTGAACATGCACTGTTCACGTGGCTGATCACACACCTGTCACGTGACCTATTATGCACTGATCACGTGGCACTCATGCACTGATCACGTGGCTGATCATACTCTGCTCACGTAACTCATCATGCACACATCACGTGGCTATCATGCACTGCTCACGTGGTTCTTCATGGAATGATCACGAAGCTACCATATACTGGTCACGTGACTGATCATGCACTGATCACGTAAATGATCATGCACTGTTCACGTGACTGATCATGTACTGATCACGTGACTAATCCTGAAGTGATCACGTGGCTATCCTGCACTGATCACGTGGATATCATGCACTGATCACGTGGCTGATCATGCAATGATCACGTAGCTACCATGCACTGGTCACGTGACTGATCCTGCACTGATCACGTGGCTATCATGCACTGTCACGTGGATGATCATGCAATGATCACGCAGCTACCATGTACTGGTCACATGACTGATCATGCACTGATCACGTAATTGATCATGCACTGATCACCTGGCTTATCATGCATTGATCATGTGACTGATCATGTGCTGATCATGTTTGGTGTCACACACTGATCATGTGCCTCTGGAGGCAAAGAACATAGAGCTGAGTAGGCAGGAAACAGTCAGCAGGCTATAATCATGGAACTCAGCTCTGAGAAATCATGCTGCTCAGCTGGCAATAATCAAATAGATGAGCAGGCAAGAATTACGCAGCACAGGTGTCAATTGTCAACGAGATGGCAGGCAGGAATCGTGCAGCTTAGCTGGCAATTGTCAAGCAGATGAGCAGACAGTAATCACGCAGCTCAGCAGGCCCTGATCACGTGACTGAGCATGCACTGTTCACATGGCTGATCACACACCTATCACGTGACTGATCATGCACTGATCACGTGGCTCTCATGCACTGTTCACGTGATTGTGCATGCATTGATCACGTAATAGTATGCACTGATCACGTGGCTATCATGCACTGATGACGTGGCTTAACATGCACTGATCATATGACTGATCATGCACTGATCACGTAGCTTTCTTGCACTGATCACTTGGCTGATCATACACTCATCACGGGACTGATCGTGCACTGATCAAGGCGCTATCATGCATTGATTTCATGACTCCACATGCACTGATCACGTGGATGATCATGCACTGATCACGTGACTGACCATGCACTGATCACGTGACTGATCATGCACTGATCACGTGGCTATCATGCACTGATCACTTGGCTGTACATACACTGATCATGTGCCTGGTGATGCACTGATCACGTGAATGATCATGCACTGATCACGTGGCTGATCATGCACTGATCACGTGACTGATCATGCACTGATCACGTGACTGATCATGCACTGATCTCGTGTCTGATCATGCACTGATCACGTGTCTATCTTGCACTGATCACTTGGCTGGACATACACTGATTACGTGCCTGATCATGCACTGATCACGTGGCTGATCATGCACTGATCACGGGACTGATCATGCACTGATCACGTGTCTGATCATGCACTGATCACGTGGCTATCATGCACTGCTCACGTGGCTGATCATGCGATGATCACGCAGCTACCATGTACTGGTCACGTGACTGATCATGCACTGATCACGTGACTGATCATGCACTGATCACGTGGCTGATCATGCACTGATCATGTGACTGATCATGTACTGATCATGTTTGGTGTCACACACTGATCATGTGCCTCTGGAGGCAATGAACATAGAGCTGAGTAGGCAGGAATCAGTCAGCAGGCTATAATCATGGAACTCAGCTCTGAGAAATCATGCTGCTCAGCTGGCAGTAATCAAGTAGATGAGCAGGCAGGAATTACGCAGCACAGGTGGCAATTGTCAAGGAGATGACAGGCAGGAATCGTGCAGCTCAGCTGGAAATTGTCAAGCAGATGAGCAGACAGTAATCACGCAGCTCAGCAGGCCCTGATCACGTGACTGATCATGCACTGTTCACGTGGATGATCATGCACCTATCACGTGACTGATCATGCACTGATCACGTGGCTGGTCATGCACTGATCACGTGGCTATCTTGCACTGATCACTTGGCTGATCAAACTCTCATCACGGGACTGATCGTGCACTGATCACGGCGCTATCATGCATTGACTACATGACTCCAGATGCACTGATCACATGGCTGATCATGCACTGATCACGTGGCTATCATGCACTGCTCACGTGGCTGATCATGCACTGATCACGTAGCTACCATGCACTGATCACGTGACTGATCATGCACTGATCACGTAATTGATCATGCACTGATCATGTGGCTGATCATGCACTGATCACGTGACTGATCATGCACTGATCACGTGGCTATCATGCACTGATCACGAGACTGATCATGCACTGATCACGTCTATATCATGCACTGATCACATGACTCTCCATGCACTGATCACGTGGCTGATCATGCACTGATCATGTTTGCTATCATACACTGATCATGTGCCTCTGGAGGCAATAAACAAAGAGCTGAGTAGGCACGAATCAGACAGTCAGCAGGCAATAATCATGGAACTCAGCTGTGAGGAATCATGCTGCTCAGCTGGCAATAATCAAGCAGCTGAGCAGGCAGGAATTACGCAGCACAGCTGGCAATTGTCAGCAGATGACAGGCAGGAATCGTGCAGCTCAGCTGGCAATTGTCAAGCAGATGAGCAGACAGTAATCACGCAGCTCAGCAGGCTCGGATCACGTGACTGAGCATGCACTGTTCACGTGGCTCATCATACACTGCTCACGTAACTGATAATGCACTGATCACGTGGCTATCATGCACTGATCACGTGGCTGATCATACACTGTTCACGTGTCTGACCATGCACTGATCACGTGGCTGATCATGCACTGATCACGTGGCTATCATGCACTGATCACGTGGCTGATCATGCACTGATCACTGTGACTGATCATGCACTGATCACTGGCTATCATGCACTCATCACGTGGCTATCATGCACTGATCACGTGGCTGATCATGCACTGATCACGTGACTGATCATGCACTGATCACGTGACTGATCATGCACTGATCACATGACTGATCATGCACTGATCACCCGGATGATCATACACTGATCATGCGACAGATCATGCACTGCTCACGCGGCTGTTCATGCAATGATCACGTAGCTACCATGTACTGGTCACATGAGTGATCATGCACTGATCACGTAATTGATCATGCACTGATCAGGTGACTTATCATGCACTGTTAACGTGAGTGATCATGCACTGATCACGTGACTGATCATGCACTGATCTCGTGGCTATCATGCACGGCTCATGTGGCTGATCATGCAATGATCACCTAGCTACCATATACTGGTCACCTGACTGATCATGCGCTGATCACGTAAGTGATCATGCACTGATCATGTGGCTGATCATGCACTGATCACGTGGCTGATCATCCACTGCTCACGTGACTGATCATGCACTGATCACGTGACTGATCATGCACTGATCACGTGGCTATCATGCACTGATCACTTTGCTGATCATGCACTGATCACGTGCCTGCTCATGCACAGATTACATGACTGATCATGCACTGAACACCTGACTGATCATGCACTGATCACGTGGCTATCATGCACTACTCACGTGGCTGATCATGCAATGATCATGTAGCTACCATGTACCGTTCAGGTGACTGATCATACACCCATCAGGTGATGGATCATGCACTGATCACGTGGCTATCATGCACTGTTCACGTGGCTGATCATACACTGATCACCGCCTGGTCATGCACAGATCACGTGACAAATCATGCACTGATCACGTGGCTGATCATGCACTGATCACGTGGCTGATCATGCACTGATCACGTGGCTGATCATGCACTGATACCGTGACTGAGCATGGACTGATCACATGACTATCATGTAGTGATCACGTGACTTAATGGCGCTGATCATGTGACTGATCATGCGCTGATCATGTTTGCTATCATACACTGATCATGTGCCTCTGGAGGCAATAAACAAAGAGCTGAGTAGGCACGAATCAAACAGTCAGCAGGCAATAATCATGGAACTCAGCTGTGAGGAATCATGCTGCTCAGCTGGCAATAATCAAGCAGCTGAGCAGGCAGGAATTACGCAGCACAGCTGGCAATTGTCAAGCAGATGACAGGCAGGAATCGTGCAGCTCAGCTGGCAATTGTCAAGCAGATGAGCAGACAGTAATCACGCAGCTCAGCAGGCCCTGATCACGTGACTGAGCATGCACTGTTCACGTGGCTGATCATAAACTGATCACGTGATGATCATGCACTGATCACTTGGATATCATGCACTGATCACGTGGCTGATCATACACTGTTCACGTGTCTGACCATGCACTGATCACGTGGCTGATCATACACTGCTCAGGTAACTGATCATGCACTGATCACGTGACTGAACATGCACTGTTCACGTGGCTAATCACACACCTGTCACGTGACATATCATGCACTGATCACGTGGCACTCATGCACTGATCACGTGGCTGATCATACTCTGCTCACGTAACTCATCATGCACACATCACGTGGCTATCATGCACTGCTCACGTGGCTCGTCATGGAATGATCACGTAGCTACCATATACTGGTCACGTGACTGATCATGCACAGATCACGTCAATGATCATGTACTGTTCACGTGACTGATCATGTACTGATCACGTAACTGATCATGCACTGATCACGTGGCTATCATGCACTGATCACGTGGCTGATCATGCACTGATCACGTGGCTGATCACACACTGATCACGTGACTGATCATGCACTGATCACGTGGCATCATGCACTGATCACGTGGCTGATCATGCACTGATCACGTGACTGATCATGCACTGATCACGTGGCTATCATGCACTGATCACGTGGCTGATCATGCACTGATCACGTGGCTACCATGCACTGATCACGTGACTGATCATGCACTGATCACGTGGCTGATCATGCACTGATCACGTGACTGATCATGCACTGATCACGTGACTATCATGCACTGATCACGTGGCTATCATGCACTGATCACGTGGCTATCATGCACTGATCACGTGGCTGATCATGCACTGATCACGTGGCTATCATGCACTGATCACGTGACTGATCATGCACTGATCACGTGGCTATCATGCACTGATCACGTGGCTGATCATGCACTGATCACGCAGCTACCATGCACTGATCACATGACTGATCATGCACTGATCACGTGATTGATCATGCACTGATCACGTGGCTTATCATGCACTGATCATGTGACTGATCATGTGCTGATCATGTTTGGTGTCATACACTGATCATGTGCCTCTGGAGGCAATGAACATAGAGCTGAGTAGGCACAAACAGTCAGCAGGCTATAATCATGGAACTCAGCTGTGAGAAATCATGCTGCTCAGCTGGCAATAATCAAGCAGCTGAGCAGGCAGGAATTACGCAGCACAGCTGGCAATTGTCAAGAGATGACAGGCAGGAATCGTGCAGCTCAGCTGGCAATTGTCAAGCAGATGAGCAGACAGTAATCACGCAGCTCAGCAGGCCCTGATCACGTGACTGAGCATGCACTGTTCACGTGGCTGATCACACACTGATCACGTGACTGATCATGCACTGATCACGTGGCTATCATGCACTGATCACGTGACTGATCATGCACTGATCACGTAATGTCATGCACTGATCACGTGGCTATCATGCACTGATCACGTGGCTGATCATGCACTGATCACGTGACTGATCATGCACTGATCACGTGGCTATCATGCACTGATCACGTGGCTGATCATGCACTGATCACGGGACTGATCATGCACTGATCACGGGCTATCATGCACTGATCACATGACTGATCATGCACTGATCACGTGGCTGATCATGCACTGATCACGTGACTGATCATGCACTGATCACGTGACTGATCATGCACTGATCACGTGGCTATCATGCACTGATCACGTGGCTGATCATGCACTGATCACGTGACTGATCATGCACTGATCACGTGACTGATCATGCACTGATCACGTGGCTATCATGCACTGATCACGTGGCTGATCATGCACTGATCACGTGCCTGATCATGCACTGATCACGTGACTGATCATGCACTGATCACGTGGCTGATCATGCACTGATCACGTGACTGATCATGCACTGATCACGTGACTGATCATGCACTGATCACGTGGCTGATCATGCACTGATCACGTGGCTATCATGCACTGATCACGTGGCTGATCATGCACTGATCACGTGACTGATCATGCACTGATCACGTGGCTGATCATGCACTGATCACGGGACTGATCATGCACTGATCACGTGACTGATCATGCACTGATCACGTGGCTATCATGCACTGATCACGTGGCTGATCATGCATGATCACGCAGCTACCATGTACTGGTCACGTGACTGATCATGCACTGATCACGTGACTGATCATGCACTGATCACGTGGCTGATCATGCACTGATCATGTGACTGATCATGCACTGATCATGTTTGGTGTCATACACTGATCATGTGCCTCTGGAGGCAATGAACAAAGAGCTGAGTAGGCACGAATCAGTCAGCAGGCTATAATCATGGAACTCAGCTCTGAGAAATCATGCTGCTCAGCTGGCAATAATCAAGTAGATGAGCAGGCAGGAATTACGCAGCACAGGTGGCAATTGTCAAGCAGATGAGCAGACAGTAATCACGCAGCTCAGCAGGCCCTGATCACGTGACTGAGCATGCACTGATCACGTGGCTGATCACACACTGATCACGTGACTGATCATGCACTGATCACGTGGCTGATCATGCACTGATCACGTGGCTATCATGCACTGATCACGTGGCTGATCATGCACTGATCACGGGACTGATCATGCACTGATCACGGGCTATCATGCACTGATACATGACTGATCATGCACTGATCACGTGGCTGATCATGCACTGATCACGTGGCTATCATGCACTGATCACGTGGCTGATCATGCACTGATCACGTAGCTACCATGCACTGATCACGTGACTGATCATGCACTGATCACGTAATTGATCATGCACTGATCACGTGGCTGATCATGCACTGATCACGTGGCTGATCATGCACTGATCACGTGACTGATCATGCACTGATCACGTGACTGATCATGCACTGATCACGTGGCTATCATGCACTGATCACGTGGCTGATCATGCACTGATCACGTGCCTGTCATGCACTGATCACGTGGTGATCATGCACTGATCACGTGACTGATCATGCACTGATCACGTGGCTATCATGCACTGCTCACGTGGCTGATCATGCATGATCACGCAGCTACCATGTACTGGTCACGTGACTGATCATGCACTGATCACGTGACTGATCATGCACTGATCACGTGGCTATCATGCACTGATCACGTGGCTGATCATGCAATGATCATGTAGCTACCATGCACTGATCACGTGAATGATCATACACTGATCAGGTGACTGATCATGCACTGATCACGTGGCTATCATGCACTGATCACGTGACTGATCATGCACTGATCACGTCTATATCATGCACTGATCACGTGACTTATGCACTGATCACGTGGCTGATCATGCACTGATCATGTTTGCTATCATACACTGATCATGTGCCTCTGGAGGCAATAAACAAAGAGCTGAGTAGGCACGAATCAAACAGTCAGCAGGCAATAATCATGGAACTCAGCTGTGAGGAATCATGCTGCTCAGCTGGCAATAATCAAGCAGCTGAGCAGGCAGGAATTACGCAGCACAGCTGGCAATTGTCAGCAGATGACAGGCAGGAATCGTGCAGCTCAGCTGGCAATTGTCAAGCAGATGAGCAGACAGTAATCACGCAGCTCAGCAGGCTCTGATCACGTGACTGAGCATGCACTGTTCACGTGGCTGATCATACACTGATCACGTAACTGATCATGCACTGATCACGTGGCTATCATGCACTGATCACGTGGCTGATCATACACTGTTCACGTGTCTGACCATGCACTGATCACGTGGCTGATCATACACTGATCACGTGGCTGATCATGCACTGATCACGTGGCTGATCATGCACTGATCACGTGACTGATCATGCACTGATCACGTGGCTATCATGCACTCATCACGTGGCTATCATGCACTGATCACGTGGCTGATCATACACTGATCACGTGACTGATCATGCACTGATCACGTCTATATCATGCACTGATCACGTGACTGATCATGCACTGATCACGTGGATGATCATGCACTGATCATGTGACTGATCATGCACTGATCACGTGGCTGATCATGCACTGATCACGTAGCTATCATGTACTGATCACGTGACTGATCATGCACTGATCACGTAATTGATCATGCACTGATCACGTGACTGATCATGCACTGATCACGTGACTGATCATGCACTGATCACGTGACTGATCATGCACTGATCACGTGGCTATCATGCACTGATCACGTGGCTGATCATGCACTGATCACGTAGCTACCATGTACTGGTCACGTGACTGATCATGCACTGATCACGTAACTGATCATGCACTGATCACGTGGCTGATCATGCACTGATCACGTGGCTGATCATGCACTGATCACGTGACTGATCATGCACTGATCACGTGACTGATCATGCACTGATCACGTGGCTATCATGCACTGATCACGTGGCTGATCATGCACTGATCACGTGCCTGATCATGCACTGATCACATGACTGATCATGCACTGATCACGTGACTGATCATGCACTGATCACGTGGCTATCATGCACTACTCACGTGGCTGATCATGCAATGATCATGTAGCTACCATGTACTGGTCACGTGACTGATCATACACCCATCAGGTGATGATCATGCACTGATCACGTGGCTATCATGCACTGATCACGTGGCTGATCATACACTGATCACCGCCTGGTCATGCACAGATCACGTGACTGATCATGCACTGATCACGTAGCTATCATGCACTGATCACGTGGCTGATCATGCACTGATCACGTGGCTGATCATGCACTGATACCGTGACTGAGCATGGACTGATCACATGACTATCATGTAGTGATCACGTGACTTAATGGCGCTGATCATGTGACTGATCATGCACTGATCATGTTTGCTATCATACACTGATCATGTGCCTCTGGAGGCAATAAACAAAGAGCTGAGTAGGCACGAATCAAACAGTCAGCAGGCAATAATCATGGAACTCAGGTGTGAGGAATCATGCTGCTCATCTGGCAAAAATCAAGCAGCTGAACAGGCAGGAATTACGAAGCACAGCTGGCAATTGTCAAGCAGATGAGCAGACAGTAATCACGCAGCTCAGCAGGCCCTGATCACGTGACTGAGCATGCACTGTTCACGTGGCTGATCATAAACTGATCACGTGATGATCATGCACTGATCACTTGGATATCACGCACTGATCACATGGCTGATCATACACTGTTCACGTGTCTGACCATGCACTGATCACGTGGCTGATCATACACTGCTCACGTAACTGATCATGCACTGATCACGTGGCTGATCATGCACTGATCACGTGGCTAATCACACACCTGTCACGTGACATATCATGCACTGATCACGTGGCACTCATGCACTGATCACGTGGCTGATCATACTCTGCTCACGTAACTCATCATGCACACATCACGTGGCTATCATGCACTGCTCACGTGGCTCGTCATGGAATGATCACGTAGCTACCATATACTGGTCACGTGACTGATCATGCACAGATCACGTGAATGATCATGCACTGTTCACGTGACTGATCATGTACTGATCACGTGACTGATCATGCACTGATCACGTGGCTGATCATGCACTATCACGTGACTGATCATGCACTGATCACGTGGCTATCATGCACTGATCACGTGGCTGATCATGCACTGATCACGTGGCTATCATGCACTGATCACGTGGCTGATCATGCAATGATCACGTAGCTACCATGCACTGATCACGTGACTGATCATGCACTGATCACGTGATTGATCATGCACTGATCACGTGGCTCATCATGCACTGATCACGTGGCTGATCACACACGTATCACGTGACTGATCATGCACTGATCACGTGACTGATCATGCACTGATCACGTGGCTATCATGCACTGATCACGTGGCTATCATGCACTGATCACGTGGCTGATCACACTGATCACGTGACTGATCATGCACTGATCACGTGACTGATCATGCACTGATCACGTGGCTGATCATGCAATGATCACACAGCTACCATGCACTGGTCACATGACTGATCATGCACTGATCACATGACTGATCATGCACTGATCACGTGGCTTATCATGCATTGATCATGTGACTGATCATGTGCTGATCATGTTTGGTGTCATACACTGATCATGTGCCTCTGGAGGCAATGAACAAAGAGCTGAGTAGGCACGAATCAGTCAGCAGGCTATAATCATGGAACTCAGCTGTGAGAAATCATGCTGCTCAGCTGGCAATAATCAAGCAGATGAGCAGGCAGGAATTACGCAGCACAGCTGGCAATTGTCAAGCAGATGACAGGCAGGAATCGTGCAGCTCAGCTGGCAATTGTCAAGCAGATGAGCAGACAGTAATCACGCAGCTCAGCAGGCCCTGATCACGTGACTGAGCATGCACTGTTCACGTGGCTGATCACACACTGATCACGTGACTGATCATGCACTGATCACGTGACTGATCATGCACTGATCACGTGGCTATCATGCACTGATCACGTGGCTGATCATACACTGATCACGGGACTGATCATGCACTGATCACGGGCTATCATGCACTGATACGTGACTGACATGCACTGATCACGTGGCTGATCATGCACTGATCACGTGACTGATCATGCACTGATCACGTGACTGATCATGCACTGATCACGTGGCTGATCATGCACTGATCACGTGGCTATCATGCACTGCTCACGTGGCTGATCATGCAATGATCACGTAGCTACCATGTACTGGTCACGTGACTGATCATGCACTGATCACGTAATTGATCATGCACTGATCACGTGGCTGATCATGCACTGATCACGTGACTGATCATGCACTGATCACGTGACTGATCATGCACTGATCACGTGGCTATCATGCACTGATCACGTGGCTGACATACACTGATCACGTGACTGATCATGCACTGATCACGTGGCTGATCATGCACTGATCACGTGACTGATCATGCACTGATCACGTGACTGATCATGCACTGATCACGTGGCTATCATGCACTGATCACGTGGCTGATCATGCATGATCACGCAGCTATCATGCACTGATCACGTGACTGATCATGCACTGATCACGTGACTGATCATGCACTGATCACGTGGCTATCATGCACTGCTCACGTGGCTGATCATGCATGATCACGCAGCTACCATGAACTGGTCACGTGACTGATCATGCACTGATCACGTGACTGATCATGCACTGATCACGTGGCTATCATGCACTGCTCACGTGGCTGATCATGCATGATCACGCAGCTACCATGTACTGATCACGTGACTGATCATGCACTGATCACGTGACTGATCATGCACTGATCACGTGGCTATCATGCACTGATCACGTGGCTGATCATGCACTGATCACGTCTATATCATGCACTGATCACATGACTGATCATGCACTGATCACGTGGCTGATCATGCACTGATACCGTGACTGAGCATGGACTGATCACATGACTATCATGTAGTGATCACGTGACTTAATGGCGCTGATCATGTGACTGATCATGCGCTGATCATGTTTGCTATCATACACTGATCATGTGCCTCTGGAGGCAATAAACAAAGAGCTGAGTAGGCACGAATCAAACAGTCAGCAGGCAATAATCATGGAACTCAGGTGTGAGGAATCATGCTGCTCAGCTGGCAATAATCAAGCAGCTGAGCAGGCAGGAATTACGCAGCACAGCTGGCAATTGTCAAGCAGATGACAGGCAGGAATCGTGCAGCTCAGCTGGCAATCGTCAAGCAGATGAGCAGACAGTAATCACGCAGCTCAGCAGGCCCTGATCACGTGACTGAGCATGCACTGTTCACGTGGCTGATCATACACTGATCACGTGATGATCATGCACTGATCACTTGGATATCATGCACTGATCACGTGGCTGATCATACACTGTTCACGTGTCTGACCATGCACTGATCACGTGGCTGATCATACACTGCTCACGTAACTGATCATGCACTGATCACGTGGCTATCATGCACTGATCACGTGGCTGAACATGCAATGTTCACGTGGCTGATCACACACCTGTCACGTGACATATCATGCACTGATCACGTGGCACTCATGCACTGATCACGTGGCTGATCATACTCTGCTCACGAAACTCATCATGCACACATCACGTGGCTATCATGCACTGCTCACGTGGTTCATCATGGAATGATCACGAAGCTACCTTATACTGGTCACGTGACTGATCATGCACAGATCACGTAAATGATCATGCACTGTTCACGTGACTGATCATGTACTGATCACGTGACTGATCATGCACTGATCACGTGGCTATCATGCTCTGCTCACGTGGCTGATCATGCAACGATCACGTAGCAACCATGTAGTGGTCTCTTGACTGATCATGCACTGATCACGTAATTGATCCTGCACT